>NC_090938.1:477047714-477353543 GCF_040938575.1 Ambystoma mexicanum
CTTTAATTGCGTGGGTCTCACAAATATACGTACACATAAGAAGAATAGTTTATGACACAAGAGATGTTCTGTCCGGTTTGTACCAGGAAAGGGTTACCCTAAACAAACTGTAAAAACATGCTGCTGCGCAATTAACCCTCGGTCATATAAACAAAACAATGTTGTGTAGGAATGTTTTCCTTTCAGAATGAACAGTCTGTTGTAGAGAGCTTGGAATCACTCACAGAAATGTATGCATGTATCACAGAAAACCGTATACATAGCATGAAACTGTAAACTGTGTCATCTATGACATCATACTCGTAGCAGAACTCATGTAAACTGAAGCGCATAAAAGGATGTCATTTTCCTTCTGTAAATTGCTCACTTCTGCACAGTTATTGCCGGGTAGAACCTGAGCCTGCTTGAAGCTTATACACTTTTGTTGTTTATACTCATCTATATCCGTTTGTCTCTTATCTTGTTTGCAGTGAGTTACCAGATTTGGGTTTTGCAATTAACACCCGGGACATGGGGCCTCTCGAAGATGTTCCATCGTATTTGAGGGCAGAGTGACCGTGTTGGGACCATTGAGTATCTAGGATCCCTGCCAAATCTGAGACTAAGTTTTTTGCAGTTGCTACTATTGATCCACATCAGCCTCTCTGCCAAGCGATCATCTTGGCCAGGGGACAGTAGCTGTGCGACTACATTTTGCCCTTTTGGAGACGAACAGCCACGGATTTCGTTTGATGGGGGATGATTGTCTTGATTGAAATCAGGTGAGTTTGTAAAATATTTTTCCAGGTGAAAAATACCATTTTGTGTAGAATGCCTGGGTTCAGTAAAATTCGCACTGGTTGGGAAAATGTGTGCTGTTGTAGAAAATAAACCATTGGGTTAGAATGCCCCACCTGAAGGTTATGTCTCATATGAAATGTACATACAATATGGGTTAGGAGGAATTGTTTTTAATAGTCTTTGGCATCACCAGACATGTACTGCATTTGCAATGGCCTGATTTTGGGTCATTTGAGCTAGAAAGGATACAGCATTTTGAGTCAGTTTTATTGCAGAAAAAGGCTAGGCCAGCTGCTTTAGATGCAGTTAGGGATTGGCACAAAGAGGCAACCCAGCGCATCAAATGTAAACAGAAGCAAACTCACAAACATGAACCAAACAGAAAGGGCTTTAGTGCATGAGTAAAAGCAACAGGAAGACTGATAGGGTGACAGAGGAATACAATTAGAAATATGCTAAATATACCCATCCAAAGCGCTACACAGCTGATAAATTAATTGATGCACTATTGCGTGAAAGACAAGAAAGTCCGATTGCTCCACCTCCCCATGTGCCAGCGGTGCCTCCACCAGTACTACATGTACCCAACACTGACTCTTGGCCTGCTGCACCTCCCACACCGGGGCTCCTTAAGGCCATGCAACCTAGCTCCCCTACCACTTCCAAATCAGATAACCCTCTATTGCAATATTCACGCCCAATCAGTGATCAGAGAGCTGGGCTTCGTAGTGCACTGACAGAGAATAAAAAAAGCAATGTTATAAGTAACAGCAGAACACTATACTGGAAGGGACTGAATTAGTTGTCTCACATATGTTGAGTGACTACCATACCCCGGAATGAAAATATGTTAGAACACATGGGAAAAACACTTGCCAGAGTATGGTGCAAGCTCACTGATACCACAGTACCCAGAGAATTGCAACATTTAAATTATTCAGCATGCACCATCAATACACTAGAAGATGCACATCTGCACCTATGTGAGCTGTTCTCACATAATGATGAACTAGCAAAGCTAGATGCTTTAGGAATATCTTGTCCTTTAACAACGCATTCATTCAGAAAATCACTGTTCCCAAACACGGTGAACATAGTGCAGAGAAACGCATCATCTTTAGAGACGCTCTTAGATGGATTTCTAATGCACCCCTTTCCCCGATGAAGATCCATGACACATTTAAATAATACTCCCCATCCATTCAAAAACCAGTATTACAAACAATGGCGGAATAACTTCAAGACGAATACATTAAAAGGAAATTGTGTGTGCAGCAGATGTTATGAAAAAATATAAGAGCACTTTCACAAATGACAGTGCACTCACTTCCCGGTCCCTCGACTTCGCTTTACTGCTCAACAATAGGATTGAAAAGGCCACAGCTCAGATTCCCATGAGGCGGGTGCCTCAGACACTTGTCCCACAAATAGAGGAGCCAGCCAATGGTGACATGCCTAAAAGACAGTTGGAGCACACTATATTGAACAATTTGTATGTGTCCCCTTTTCCAGAGAAGAAATGAACACAATTAAGCTATCCATCCCAGACTTGAGGAACAACCCCACCAGGTTCTATACGGAAGTACAGTCGCTCTTGGCTTCTTTAGTTTTTACCTTAAAAAATATAGATTTGTTATTTCCAGTCATTTTACTATCCAATTTATGGAAGCAAATCAGGAACATAGATAACGGGGCATTGGGAGGAACATGGCCAGAACTCATTGTTGCCAACATACAGAGAAAAGCAGGCGAGAACCCTCCAGAAAGAAAATCGTAGCATTGCCCAATATCATCCTTGCTAAACTTTAGTATAGAGAAAAGGATTATATGCGACAAATTAACTGCCTGCATGCAAAAGAAATTTGATTGCGCAACAGAGTATTTCAATAGATTTCAGCAGGTATTTGCCAGCAAGATTTAAGAACTGAATCGGGAAAGAGATTGTTTGTTGACAAGTTTGTACGTGCTCTCTTGCCGGAAATTCAGTCTCAAATCTGGTAAAAACACCTTCCAGTATTATGTAGCAGTATTATGAGAACAGAGTTAACACTGAAAAGGAAAGGACAGAAAAGAAAATAGTAGATCTGAAGACTAGGGTGTTACAGCAGGCATCTAGGGGACCGCGAGGATATGCTCCAAATAGGGAACAGGTTATGCCAAACACTGGGATAGCGAATGAGAACCAGTGCACTTAATATAAGCAGTAAGGCCACTGGAGGCATCCCGCAAAAGGGAAACAATATGTACGCAAGGCAAGGGAAAGGACGCAAGAAATGGCATGCAGGGACTGAATAGAAGCCAGTTCTCTGCCTCCAGAGTTTAGTAATAAGGAACAAGTTACTTACCTGTAACTATTGTTCTCCAGTATTGGTCGGGCATGGATTCACATGCTAATGAATATCCCCCGTCAGGCTGCGAGTACTCTGTAAAAGAAAAACAGTTCACTTACAAACTGTATTTCTTCTTTAACCAATCACTGTCCTCTGGGTCATACTGCCCCCATCCAATGACAATCCTCTCCCCAAGCCCTTCCTCTGGCAGCCATTTTCAGATTTGAAAAGCACATAAAGTGTCAGCTTGACCAAGAAGAGCTGCAGAGGGGACGGAGGGTTTTGCATGTGAATCCATACCAGACCGATGCTGGAGAACAATAGTTACAGGTAAGTAACTTTTCTCCAGCATGGGGTCTGGCATGGATTCACATGCTCGTGAATCACAAATACATAGCATTACAACATTACACAACCACGGGAGGTTTAAGGCTCAACAGAAGCAAACAACTCTCACCTCGGGGAGAGACTCGCCTCAAGCGTACAGGATGCATAGCACTGCTTGGCCGACTCTGGACTCGTCCCTGGAATCCTCTCTGGAATCCCTGTAGATGCAGTAGAATTTCGTGAAGGTGTGTGTGGACCACCACGTAGCTGCCCCGCAAATGTCCAGCAGGGGCAGAACAGACAGGAATGCTGTCGTCGCAGCAATCGCTCTGGTGGAGTGGGCCCTCGAACCGCCGGGCAGCGGTCAGTTGCCAACCGATAACAGTGCATGATGCAGCCGGATAGCCACCTTGAGATGGAAGCCTTGAACAAGGCCTTCCCATGGTTCACAGGACCAAATTTCATGAACACTTGAGAAGTCTTCAGAAAACTCTTTGTGCGTGTCACGTAGAACTTCAGGGCACAAGCAAAGTCCAGCGAGTGCAAGGCCCTATTCAGCCGGCGACGAAGGCTTCAGGGGAAAAAAAACAGATAACACCAAAGGCTTATTGGAGGTGGAATTCCAACGGAACCTTTGGCATAAAAGAGAGGTGGGTCCGCAGCACCTTCCTTGATTCGTGGAAAGCCAGGTATGGCTGTTTGCAGGACAGGGCCTGAATCTCACCTTCCCTTCTGGCAGAGGTGATGGCCACAAGGAAAGTGGCTTTCCATGAGAGGGGCTTGATGCATAGGATCGAAAGGGGCCCCCTCCATGAGCCTCGTCAGGACCACGTTTAGTTCACACGCTGGGGCAGGAGCCTTCACCGGCAGGAAAGATCAAAACAGTCCTTTCAGGAACTCCTTGACGAGCCAACAAAGTGAAGTCCTTCCCTGAGACCTGGTGTTGCGGGAGATAGCTGCCAGATCAACATTGATATTATAAGTTACTTACTGTAGTGACTAATGTACTCTTAGTCAATAGTCCCATTTTCCTCCATACAATATGGGCGTCCCTTCCAAGAGGGGTGAGACGGAACCTTTTTCACCAGAAAAAAACTTCCGCCTTTAAATTTAGATGCACGCGGGGTGCGGCCCAGGGAGCATGCACTGCCCTGACTCCACCCTGCGGCGCCACACCTCAGTCCCCATTGACGCATCGACAATAGGTTTAACAATACCTAATGACGCCAGTATTATTAGAGGGGAGGTGGTGTGACATATTGAGGAAAGGGGACTATGGACTAAGAGTACGTTAGTCACTACGGTGAGTAACTTCTAATTACTCTTACATCCCGTCCCCTTTCCTCCATACTGTATGGGCGATTACAACTGATTGTAGCCTCAGGGTGGAGAGACCTTCCTTAAGCAAATAGGTTCCTGAGAACCGCCTGTCCGAAAGTTGCATCAGATCTAGAGCTGGCATCCAAACAGTAATGCTTGCAAAAAGCCGAGGGAGAGGCCCAAGTGGCCGCCCTGCTTATGACTTGCCAAGGGACATGGCACTGGAATGCGATGGCCATTGCCTTGGCCCTGACTGCGTGGGCATGCATGTTGGCCGGAAGTGGCTTGTGCTGGCCCTCATACACTTCCTTGATGGCAGAGACCATCCAGCAGGATATGGAAGCCTTAGAGGCCCGATAGCCAGGTCTTGAGCCTCCAAAAGTGACAAACAGTGCGTCCAATTTGCAGAAGTGCTTGGTCCTGTCCAAGTACAATTTCAGGGCACGCCTGACATCGAGGCAGTGCAGCACTCTTTGTGCTTCATCCTTGGGATCTGGATAAAACGTAGGCAGTACTATTTCCTCTTTCAAGTGGAAAGCAGACGGGACCTTGGGCAGAAATGCCTGGTGTGTCCGCAGGACTACTTTGTACTTGTGAAAGGTAGTATATGGTTTCGAGGCGACCAGCGCCTTCGCCGACTCTATGAGCCGAGGTGAGGCCGACTAGTAAGGCGGTCTTGATGGTGACCCGCCCGATGTCCAAGGATGCCATAGGCTCGAACACTTTGTACGCCAGAACGCCCAAGACTATGTTAAGGTCCCACACAGGGTGCGGTCTCTTGACGGGCAGGTAGAGCCTTGCAAGTCCCATCAGGTGTTTCTCGACGATAGGGTTGGAGGAGAAGAAGACACCTTCCTCAGAGTTCCTGTGAGCCCCAATGGCTGCTAGGTATGTGTGTCATGTGTCCACCTGCACGCCTGAGTGGGCGAGGTGCGCTGAGAAAGAGCACGTCATCCAATGTGCAAGCCAGGGTGGCGATTCCTTTGCAGTCTGCCTTGTGGCAGAATCTGGTCCATTTGCTTTTGTATTGGGCCCTGGTAGCTTTGCTCCTGGCGCCCTGTATGATTTCCAGATTGGCCTGCGAGAGGCTGAAGTGCTGCAGCGTTACCTGCTCAGGTACCACGCTGTGAGGGCTAGTTTCCCTGGCGCAGGGTGGATGACTCTGCCCCCCTGCTGCGCCAGAAGATGTGCTGGGCCCATCAGGATGTGAATCGGGGGCACTTCCGACAGACTGAGCAGCTCCGAAAACCATGGCCTGTCCGGCCACCATGGAGCTATTCAAATGACTCAGTTGGCGAGACTCCTTGATTTTGAAAATTACCCTGTGAATCAGGGGTGTGGGTGGAAAGGCATAGGCCTTCATGCCGGTCCACTGGAGGTGAAATGCGTCGCCCAGAGAGCCGGGGCACTGACCTTGCCAGGATGCACACTGGAGACACTTCTTGTTGTGCCAGGTGGCAAAGAGATCCACGGGGGTGACCCCACCCGGTGAAGATGTCCTGAACAACGAGGTTGTTTAGCTGCCACTCATAATTGTCCACACCCAACCTGCTGAGCCTGTCCACTTCCAGGTTGGATTCCCCCGGGAGGTGGACTGCTGTGAGGAAAATGTTTTCCAGGGCCCACTCCCACAGGTTGATCGCTAGCCTGCACAGAGGAGGGGATCTGGTGCCTACCTGCTTGTTGACGTAGTACATGCTGGCTGAGTTGTTCGTCTAGATAAGGACAACCCTGCCCCTGAGAAGTGGTAGGAATGCCTTGAGCACCAGCTAGATGGCGTTCAGCTCTAGCCAATTGACGCGGTATTCCTGTTCTAGACGAGTCCAGTTACCGTGGACCGAGTGATCCAGGGTGGCACTCCAGCCCTCGAGAGAGGAATCCGTGGTGACGGTGGTCAGCGGAGTGGATGTTCGAAAGGGCTTGCCCAGCCATAGGTAGCAGTCTCTGGACCACCATGTTAGGTCCAGGTGGAGAGATGGAGGAACTTTGATCATCTCGGATTGAGAGCCCAGCACCTGGTTCCATGAAGCCGCGAAGTGCAGCTGAATCCTCCTCATCCTTAGTCTTGTGTGCGGGAAGGCTAGTAGGACCGCTGCCATTAGACCCAGGAGATGTTGGTACCACCATTTCGAGGTCACCTCTCTGTTGAGGAAGTGGGTGGTGGCCCTTTTGATAGCTGAGATGTTGTCCTTTGAAGGAAATACCTTTTGGGGGCACGTGTCCCAAATCCGGACATGTAGGTATGCGTCCTTCAGGTCCAGGGAGCACATCCAGTCTCCCTTGTCCAATGTGTCTGCTATAAAAGCTGGCGTAACCATCTTGAATTTTTTGCAGGGGTAAGGAGAGGTTGAGGGTGGAAAGGTCCAGCACAACTCTCAGGCCTACCTGGTTCTTCTGAATGGCGAAAATCCTGGAGTAAAAGCCAAAGCCTCCTTGGGAGGCTGGGACTTCCTCCACTGCCTGGCTCTCTACAAGCGACCCGATCTCCGCCAAAAGAGTCGCTGTCCCAACCTGTCGGAGTGGAGGGGAGGGGAGGGGAGGAGGGAGGAGAGGCTGGGTTAGGGAGGCTATACCCCGCAGATACTACAGAAAGGATCCAGGGGACCGCAAAATCTTGGCGCCAGAGATGTGCATGGAGAGCAAGCCTGCCCCCCACCAGCGACACGTGGACCTCAAGGGGCGTGTCATGCCTTCTTTCCCCTCTGAGGCTGTCGCGGAGGAGGGGGGACTGGAAAAAGCCCTTACTCTCCGCCCCCCCCTTTTTGTTACTTGCGCCAGCTCCGAGATGGAGAGCGGTCCGGATGCCTGGATCTACGCTACTGGAAGCCTCAGAAGCCTCTGTACTTATGACCCCTCTCAGAGCGCTGCTGAGTTTGGGAGTACGATTTGGGCATGGTCTTTGTCAAGATGGATAAAGACCTGTCCGTTTGTGAGAAGTTTTTCTTTTTGTCCAGCTCTTCGTCCGTGGAGGAGTGGAAAAGTATATCTAATATGCGTTCCTGGACATCCGGGTTGAACTTTGTTGCCCGGAGCCAGGCTGTCCTTCTCATGTCCGTGGCGATAGATGGCACGGCCAGAGGTGTCAATATGGACCACGGTGGATTCCATGAGATCATGTGCCATCAGCTTGCCCTCGGCTAGCCCCGCCTTAAAGCATGATTGGCGATGGGTGGGGAGTTCCAGAAGGAAGTCCACAATTTCCCACCATAATCTTTGGTTGGCGGCAGCCAGCATGGCATCTGCGTTGGCCTGACGAAGATGTAAGGACGCGTTGGAATAGGGTTTCTTGCCATACGCTTCCAAGATCATCTTCTCCTTACCTAGAAGCGCGGCAGAGGAGGCGGAGGACGAAAGAAGCTTAGAGTATAGTGATGCCACAGCGATCACAGAGTGTGGCTGAAGATGGCCCGAGAGCATGAGAGTATCCCCCTCCATCTGGCTGTACTTGGCGTCCAGGCGTCGATTGAGCAGCTGGGCTGAGTGGGGTTTGAGCCAGCCCTTCTTGGCCAGGGAGACTGCATCGGTCTGCAGAGAGGAATCCCCGATTTGGCAGAGTGGCATTGTGTGAAGACTTCTGCCAGAACCCCCTCTGCCAGCTGTTAGACTTCGGGTTGGGGTAGGCCCAGATACTCAGCCAGCCCAGCAAGACATTCGTGGAAGGCCCTGGCTGAGGATGGCACGTCCAGATCCTCCTCCTCATCTGTATCCTGTGGATCTGGGGGATCCTGTGGAGGAGGAGGAGTAGTAGTAGTTGGCACCAGAGGGTGGGGTACAGGGACCGCAGTCGGAGGCTGAGGAGGTGGCAGAGGCTGGTACGGAGTCAGCTGGGGAGCCGGAGGAGGAGGCTGCGCCAGGGCCTGGCTGCCAACGGAGGCATCTTTGGTGCCGCTAGCATTGCGGGAAGGACTTCCCTGATGGCGTCTTTGAGGATACCCCCACATCCGAGGTGATCTTATGAGGCTGAGGAACCTTCCGAAGAAGATCTCTTCACTGACCGAGGAAGTGGCAGGGGGTGTTGACGGGGTAGTGGGCAGCTGCTGGAGCCGCTGCGTACCCTCCCCATAGCAAAGGAAAGCTGTCCTGTGCAAAAGAGGGGTAGGCTGTAGGCCACATACCTGGTTGAGGCCAGTTCCACCTTGACACTCGTTCTTCGCCGAATTCCTGGAATGGCATCAGCCGGGTGCCTCTGTCTGGCGCGGCGGCCATTTTGTCAAGCTTCCTGCGACGTGCCTGCCACATGTTGCTCAACCCACTGGGCCCAGCCTCATCCAAGACTCTTGCGTGTGGATCACAAAGCCTACCCTGCTCCTCGGGCCTAGGCCCGGTAGGTGTGGCACTATCGACCCGGGGGTCGGTAGAGCTGCGTTTAGGCGCCCTCCGACATATTGCCGGTATTAGGGCATAGCCCCTCGGCCATGGTGCCAGTACAAGGGCGGAGCCCCTCATGCAAAGACCCGGTAAAAGAACCTTCTGGTCCCTCAACACTGTCACCGGGAGGATCAGAGTATCCCTCCGCCCGGAGGCCGGTAGCTGCAGCAGCCTCGGTGCACGTGCTCATAGAAGGACTTGACCGGTCCCTCCCGCATGGTAGAGTCCCTGGGAAGGCGTCTCCCTTGCGGGGTGCGGTGGAGAATATCAGCCCTACCTTGGGCTAGGTTCGATGATTCACAAAGTTCTTGAGGTCCTCTGGAGGCGACTTCTGGAAGAGCTCCTTCCACCTGGCTAGTCTGTTCTTCAGCGCTTTCGAGGACACCGAACCACATGCTGAACAAGCTTGCCAACTGGGGTCTGGGTCAAGGCGACGTAGGCAGAGGTCATAGGGGTCTGAAGTTGGGAGGAGCACGTTGCAGGTTGGACACCTGCTGAACCCTGTAGACATGCGCGGGGGAGGAGCGTGACACCTGAGGACTGAGTACCTGAATGATAAAAAAGATAAAAAAAGAAGACAAAGAAGAAGTATCTGCATGTGGAATTACATGGCCGAAGCCAAATTCAACCCGTTCCCATCGACGCGGAAAAGCGGACTGGGGTGTGGCGGGACGTAAGAGGCATGTGCCAGTCCAGCCTTGGCCAAGGATAGCAAGTATGGAAGAATCTGCAGAGCCATCACCCTCAGAGGGGTAATCATTTGAGACCAGCACCACGTAGCGAAACGCTTCCACTTGTGACCGTAGCACTTCAAAGTCGTTGATTCACTGATCTTGGCAAGGACCTCCCTGAGGTCCACCGGCAACTCATATCCTCCAAACTCTAGGGCTGCAGGAGCCAAGTCCTCAGGTTCAGCGATCCTGGATCGTGATGCAGGATTGTGTCTCCTTCCCTGGTGAGAAGATCCAGGACCACTGGCAGCTTGACCGGAGGTAACAGACAGGCAAAGGAGGTCCAGATACCAAATCTGCCTCTGCAACGCCGGGGCATTGAGTATCATCTTGCACTGGCACTGTGAGTGTGTTGATGACTCGTAGCAAGAGAGGAAACAGAAACGCGTATAGAAACATCCCTCCCCATGGGAAGGAGAATGCGTGCCCCAGGCTCCTGTTGGAGGAATCTGCTGGGAAACTTCTGGCATTTGGAGTTTGCCGTTACCGCAAACAGATCGATCTAGGGCCTACCCCACTTGGCGAAGATGCGGTCCACCTGGTCCTGCTGAAGTTTCCATTCGTGGCAGGAGCACAAATCCCTGCTGAGGGAGTCTGCTATGGTGTTCTTGACTCACGCTAGGTGAAGAGGGACGAGGAACATCTCTTGTCAGACTGTGGAATCAGAAAATACAATATTAAGGCTTTTACACCATGCAAAGAGAAATACACTGACACAGGCTTGTAAAGATTCCCAGAATCTTTATTGTAATTCTGTACAGTTTACAAAACAAAATACACAAATAGCTATTTGGCCATCAATACATCACAGAGACCACCAGCAGGGTTCAATGTGAGCAGTGAACAGGAATTGCTAGCTGGACATCAGCGTATCTATACAGTTTCTTTATAACGATGTCCAGCCTCCTACAAGTTAATCATGTACTGGGCTAGGGTCGCGCCAGGTTTGTTCCTAATTTACATATCTCGTGCATGCAGTTTACTTTTTAATACATTTGCTAACAAACACTATTATTCTCTGGGTTTAACTTCACTCTTTACACATTGCTTTAATACAGGTCAAACAGACGTTTCGCATGTCGTGTTTAGATAGCGTTATTGTTCTTGTATACTTATAGGTTAACATCGCCAATTCAAGTAATCCCCTGATCCCGAGGTCAACAAAGGACAAGGTCTACATGACCCTAACATGTAGCCTGCAGGCAGGTTGGACATTAACTCTCCTACAGAGGTTGAAGAGGTTAAAGCAAGAACAAGAGAACACAGGTCGGCCATTTTAGGCCACAGGGTGACTTTGCACGATAAACTAAAATGGCGGCTTTAACCTAAAATGGAGGCTTGATTTCACTTAAGGTCGTGATCTTGCAATACGAATTTCCTCGCAAAGCGACTGGGCAGAGGCCAACATATACAATGAGGACAAAACAATATTATATCAGTTTTAACAAGACGGCCCACCACCACAAGTCCTGCACCTCCCTGGAAAGCGCTGGGGATCGTGTGCCCCAGTTTCCTGATGTAGAACATTGCAGTGGTGGTGTCCGTCAAGATCCTCACCACCTTGCCCTACATAGACGAAAGGAATGACTTGAGGGCCCAGAACACTGCCCGCAGAGCACAGTCTCACACGAGTGGAAAGTGCGTCAAGAAGTCCTAGAGGTCTTCGCTCTATGGGGTACCCCAGCAGTGGATCTGTTTGCAACAGATTCCAACAGGAAATGCAAACAATTCTGCTGGGCGACACGTTTCTGCTGGATTGGACCTTCGCTCTACTT
The DNA here is from genome assembly GCF_040938575.1 of Ambystoma mexicanum. Classification (NCBI taxonomy): domain Eukaryota; kingdom Metazoa; phylum Chordata; class Amphibia; order Caudata; family Ambystomatidae; genus Ambystoma; species Ambystoma mexicanum. Next base: position 477,059,346 of record NC_090938.1, read on the forward strand.
CACGCATTGCCTCTAACTCCTGTCATTCCATGGGTTAGCCGGAGGTTAAAGAGGTTCTGAGCTACCATGATCAACTCGGACTGGGCGAGGCAAATGTGGTACCAAGACCTCTTGGGTCTGTCCACCTCACCAGTTGCCTCGACGTATGGATTTCCTAAGCCAGTTAGAAGGCAGATACTCCATCCGACCCCGGAATCCCTCAACCTACATGCGTGACTCTTGAGATGATGATGACATATGAATGGGAACTCTGAGGAAGTACTTGGGGTGTTGCTGGCTGCAGGCAGACCATCTATAAGATCTGTGTACGCGTGCAGATGAAGATTTGAGGCGTGGTGCAGAACGCCATATTGACCCCATCTCTTGGCCCACCACTACAGTTCCTTTAGTCACTGGCCTCTGCAGGCTTTCAGGTCACCACAGTCAAAGGATATTTGGCAGCCTTGTCTGTGTTCAAGAAATCCCCAGATCAAGGTTAGTTTTTTACGATCCCGGTAATGGCACAATTCCTGAAAGGTCTTGTAAATCAGTTTCTGCCAACTCCCTTTGTTGTCCCAGTCTGGGACCTTAATCTGCTTCTCACGTTTGATGGTGGCTCCCTGTCACCCTATGCGCTCTTGTCCTTTACGGCGTCTCTCGTTGAAAACAGCCTTCTTGGTGGCTATTACATCCGCTAGGTGGGTAAGTGAACTACAGGCCTTATGCTACAAGCCACCCTTCCTGCACTTTTTCCAGGAGGAGCTTTCACTCAGGGTAAGGCCTGGCTTCTGCCCCAAGGTTGTCTAAGAATTTCACCTCTCGCAGTTCATCGACCTATCCTCCTCCTCCTCATCCTTCTAAGCAGGAGGAACGGTTAGATCGTCTAGACCCTAAAAGGGCATTGAGGTACTAGATCGCCAAGACAGCTGATTTTAGGAGAGCTGACCAGCTCTTTGTGGCGTTTTCCTTAGCCTGAAAGGGCCTGCCCATAAGCAAGCAGACTTTATCCCGTTGGATAGAAGCAGGCCGCTGGCAAGGAATTACCAGCAAGCATCAGGGCCCATTCCACAAGGGGGGGGGGGTTTCCGCATCCACAGCTTTGCAGAGGGTGGGGTCCCTGTCCCGGAGATTTGTCACGCTGCAACATGGTCATCATTGCATACCTTTTCAAAGCACTATATCCTGGATGTGACTCATACTTCTGATGTGCGTTTTGGCAGGGCAGTGCTGCAAAATATTTTGGTATAATGGTATTATAACTTTCTGCCCGTCTCCTTCATTACTGCTTTGGGAGTCTATCAGATGAGGAATCTGCAGAAAAAAAACAATCCACTGAAGGAGACATTACCTTACCGTAATGTTCTTTCTATGGATTCTTCTCCCGCAGATTCCTCAACTCCCCTCCCAGAAAGTCAGTGGTTGGTGCGCATCTTTCTATTTCACGTTGACTTGGTGATGGTCCTCTTGTGTCAGTTTTCTGTCTTCCTGCCACAGTCTTAAAACAAAGATTTTTCTAACGCTACTTGTAGTGTTCTTTTTCAATTGTTCCTCCTTCGGAGGTCTATAATTATTTTCTTTTTAAGGGGCTCATTAGCCCGTTTGTTCTGTTTTCCTATGCAGTGTGTGGTGCTCTGGAAAAAAAGGGGAACTGAGGTTGGGGTGTAGTGACATGGTACTTATACAACACCTGACGTCACATCCGGAGTTGACGACCAGACACCGAGCAAGACGGATCGATGGTCGACAGCCAGGTCGAAGTCCACTAATCCCCCTTTCAAAAATTGTCCGAAGCAGCGAAGCTGGAGGGAATATTTATTGGATGAGGAATCTGCGAGAGAATAATCCATAGAAAGAACATTACGATAAGGACATTTCTCCTTTTACAGCATTGGTCTTGCATAGATTCACATGCTCATGAATATTCCCCGTCAGGCTGGGAATCCTCAGTAAAAGAAAAAGATTTCACTTTAAAACTGTATTTCGTCTCTAAACCAATCGCTGTCCTCTGGGTCATACTGTCCCCATCCAATGACCGTCCTCTCCCTAAACTCCACCCCTGGGGGCCATTTCAGATTTGGTAAGCACAAAGTGGCAGTATGAGCCAAGAGCCACAGAGGGAAAGGCGGGAGGGTTTGCATATGAATCCATTCCAGACCCATGCTGGAGAACAATAGTTACAGGTAAGTAACTTGAACCTTGTCCAGCATGGGGTCTGGCATGGATTCACATGCTCATGAATAACTATTACACAGCAGTACAAATACACAATCAGGGGAGGTGGCAAGGCTCAACAGAAGTAACAAACAATTACATCTGGAACAGCCTCGCCTCAAACAGGTTGCATAGCACAGCTTGGCCGACTCAGGACTCCTCCCTGGAGTCCCTGTTGACGCAGTAGAACCTTGTGAATGTGTGCATGGACCTCCACGTAGCAGCCCTCCAGAGGTCAAGCAGGGGCTCACCAGAGAGAAACGCCATCAAAGCTGCGATGGCTCTGGTGGAGTGGGCTCTCAGACAGCCTGGCAGCGTCCTGCTAGCCAGTCGATGACAGTGCATGATGCAGCCAGAGAGCCACCTGGAAAAAAGCCTTCGACAAGGCCTTTCCTTGATTTACAGGTCCAAATTTGACGAACAACTGAGAAGTCTTCCGAAAACCCTTTGTTCATGCCACGTACAACTTCAAGGCACGAGCAACATCCAGGGAAAGAAAGGCCCTCTGCGCCAGCGACGATGGATTCAGAAAGAATACAGGCAACACCAAAGGTTTGTTGAGGTGGAATTCTTACGGTACCTTTGGCATAAAGGTGGGGTGTGTATGTGCACCCTTGACGCATGGAAAGACAAGTATGGCTGCTTGCAAGTCAGGGCCTGAATCTCCCTAACCCGCCAGGCCCAGGTGATAGCCACAAGGAAAGCGGTCTTCCACGAGAGAACCTTGAGCAGAGCGCAATGCATGAGCTTAGTTAACACAACATTGACCTCCCAAGCCAGGAGAGGAGACTTCACCGACTGGAAAGTCCTGAAGAGCCCCTTGACGAGCCTGTGAGACCACAGTGAAGGTCTGCCCGGGGACATGGTATACCTAGATAGAGGAGCGAGCCAGTCCGGCTTTTGCCAAGGAAAGCAAGTATAGCAGAAGTTGCAGAGCCGTGACACGCAGATAGGTAATCTTCCAAGACCTGCACCACATAGAGCAGAGTTTCCATTTATGTCTGTGGACTAGGATCTGGCCAGGATGTACTTGCATTCGGTCCTGCAGGTAAAGCATAACCTCCAACCTCTAGGACTGCAGGAGCCATGCCCTCACGTTCAGAGACTCTGGGTCGTGATGCAGAATCGCCCCCCCCCCCCAACCACTTCTCTGGCGAGGTGGTCCGGGGACAGCAGTAGCCTGATGGACTGGACCACTGATAGCCATACTAAGTCCGGATACCAGATCTGCCTTGGCCTGTGAAAATGCATGTATTGAGGTTAGCCTTAAGCTTGCCTATTTTGTTTCATGTACTAGACTCCAACTAGCAGAAATCTCCTATTCGGAGCTACAGGGAACTGCTGCACAAGAGTGCCGAGTTTGCTGTTGCAAAGAAATTAGCTTATTGTTATTACAGCCTTGGGTTGCACCAGCGCAATCAAATGTTTTTTGTGTGCAGATTTTGAATTGCGTGGGTCTCACAAATATATGTATGCATAAGGAGAATAGTTTAGGACACAAGAGATGTTCTGTTCTTTGCTGTTTGTACCAGCAAAGGGTTAACCTAAACAAACTGTAAAAACATGCCCCTATGCAAGTAACCCTCGGTCATATAAACAAAAGATAATTTTGGTAGGAATGTTTTCCTTTCAGAACGAACAGTCTGTTGTCTTGCAAGGTCGGAAAGTTAGCCTTTATAGAGCATGGAATCACTCACAGAAACTTAGGAATTAGGTTTCACAGAAAAACCTTTACGTACCATGGAGCTGTAAACTGTTATCTATGACATCACACTCGCAGCAGAACTCATGTAAACTGGGGCACCTGAAAGGATGTCATTTTCCTTCCGTAACTTGCTCACTTCTGCACAGCTATTGCTCGGTAGACCCTCAGTCTGCTTGAAGCGAATACACTTTTTTTGTTTATACTCATCTCTGTATCTGTTGGGCTCTTAACTTGTTTGCAGTGCCGTTACCAGATTTTGGTTTTACAATTGGCGCCCGGGACATGAAGACTCAAGGACGTTCCATCTTATTTTCGAGGACTGAGTGACCATTGAGTATCGGGGATCCCTGCCAAATCTGAGATGACGTTTCTCGCGGCTGCTACTATTGAACCACATCAGTCTCTCTGCCCAGCGATCATCTTGGCTAGGGTTCCGGACCGTAGCTGTGCAACTACTTTTCACCTTTTTGGAGACCACCAGCCATGGATTTCTTTTGATGGGGGATGATTGTCTTAATTGAAATCAGGTGAGTTTTTTCCGAGTTGATTGTAAAAAAATATTTTGCAAAATATTTTTCCCAGGTGACAAATACCATTTTGTGTAAGATGCCTGGGTTCAGTAAAATGCACACTTGTTGGGCAATATTGTGCTGTTGTAGAAAACAAACCACTGGGTTAGAATATGGACAGCCTGCCCCACCTGAAGGTTATCCCTCATATGAAATGTACATAATATATGGGTTAAGAGGAATTGTTTCTTTGCCATCACCAGACCAGACATGTACTGCATTTGTAATGGCCTTATTTTGGGTCATTTGAACTAGAAAGGATACAGCATTTGGAGTCTATTTTATTGCAGAACAAAGGTTAGGCCAGCTGCTATTGATGCGGTTAGAGATTGGCTCGCAGAGGCAACCCAGCGCATCAAATGTAGACAGAAGCAAACTCGCAAACACAAGGCCCAAACAGAAAAGGCTTTAGTGCATGACCAAAAGAAACAGGAAGACACTGATAGGGCAACAGAGCAATACAGTTCGACATATGCAAAATAACCCATCCAAAGAGCTGCACACGGCTTTTAAATTAATGGATGCACTATTGAGTGAAAGACGAGAACGTCCGATTGCGTCACATCCCTATGTGTCAGTGGTGCCTCGACCAGTACTGCATGCACCCGACACTTACTCTTGGCCTGCTGTACCTCCCACACCAGAGCCCTTTAAGGCTACGCAACCCAGCTCCCCTACCACTTCCAAATCAGATAACCCTCTACTGCAATATTCACACCCACTTAGTGATCAGAGCTGGGCTTCGTAGCGCACGGACAGTGACTAAAACAACAAGTTACTCTCTTACCTGGTAAATTTCTTTCGATGGGATGGTCCGACGATGTATTCCATATCTATGACAGTAATCACCACAGCTGTGCTGCTTCGGAAAATCTTTCGGCGTCTGCGTCCTGCATCAATGACGTCGATACGCCGCCCTCGAGGACCTCCTCTGACGGCCGACGTCAATGGATGTTCTAAGTAGGACGCACGACACCCTTGTTAAGACGGATTTCTGAACTCTGTCCTGGTGGCGCAGAAGTTCAGAAGGCCAACCTAATTACTTTGAACAGGGTAACCTCTGGACAAGCAAGACCAATCAAGGTAACGATCGCGGCGGTCAAGACTAGGTCTCAAGAGGGGCGAGGGTGACTGAAAGCCCGCAATGAGCACACAAAGCAAGGACACTTACAAACTACTCCAAACAGGTGTTATATTAAAAATATATACACATTTATTCCAAGGCCTTTAAAACAATAACCGTAGCGAGAAATCACAATACAACTCTAGTAAACCAACACATACCATACCAATACAATATATATACAAATACAAACAAGTCTCAAGCGTTAGATGCACGAAATGTGTAGTCCACCTAAAAGGGAAGGAAAACAGGCAGTGAGAAATAATGCTTAGACCCAGTCCGCCTTCAGAGGCACCTAACTAAAAGGAAGTCCGAGCCCTACGAAGAGTGGAGCCTTGTGCTCAAAAGTACCTGCACACGCTGGTGCCAACGGGCAAAAGGGGAGTCTCTTCGAGGGAAATCAGGCAGTTCAGTTTAGTGCACAAATGCAGAAGAACAGTGTTCCGCGACTCAAGCGCAGCCTCCACTGTGGGCAGAAGCAGAGCGCGAGTACGGAAAGGCGTGCTGTTTAGACACAGTGGGGAAAAGCTATGGGCTCCTGCAGGAGGGCGACCGGTTCCTAGCTATGCTACTCACCGGTCCCCGATGCAAGCAGACCCAGGCTTCTCCGCGTCAGTTTCAGTCGCTGGCAGTTCAGAAGAGCAGGGGACGTCTCGTCGTCGTGTTGAGTCTGCAGCAGCAGAGTTGAGTAAAAGACGTCCCAAACGAAGGAACCCGCACAGTTTGTTACCACAGCAGGGCAACGGAGCGGCCGTGTGTATCTGAGCCAAATGTACACTACTCACTTCAGACCTGGGAACGCCAAGTGTACGAAGCGTGTGAGAGTGACAAGGACTCGAAATACTACACAACCTGGCGGCGGTTACAGAGCAAGACTCCTGTGTAGGCTGGTCAGTCTGCTGGATGGCCCAGAGGCGCTTCCGAAGGCTTACGAGCAGGAGATGGTGAAGAGGCCGAGAATAGCTGTTCCCGCTATTCCAAGGGTCGAAGTACCAGTACAGGCCTTCTGGTTCGATCAAAGGTGAAAAGGGTTTCACAAGGCGACAACAGTGCAGAGGAGCAGTCCTTCAGCGGGTCACCAGTGATTCCTCGGTTCAGCCTCTTGGTTGCAGGATACTTGGCTCCTGTATTCCTTCGTTCGTAAGAACTCAGGAGATCGACATGGTAGTGGTGTTTCCAGCCCCCTCTTATCCACGGTTCCCTTTGCGCCAAAACGGAGGGGATCCAATGGGAGATCCGCTCATCAACACTCACACCATTCGTGGACCTATCACGGACCACGGTGGTCCCAGGCATTCACACCACCCTAGACTCTCTGGCACCCAGGATGTGTATTGGGACCAGACATCCCAGCCCACATCATGGAGGCACACACCAGGCATGTAGAAGCCCGCAAAAGCATCCGTGTTTCGCGGGAAATTACATGCCCAAATAAGGAAGGCCCCGGGTCGGGTCGACCTGGGGAAGGTGAAGGGAGCAAGAGTGTCAGCGGACAGGACAAAGGAGCCTCGTGGTCTGGCCATTTTGGGAGCCAGGCCACCATTTTGGGCTAAGCGCTTAAAACGCGCTTAAAACGCCAAAAGGAGCTCAAAACACAAGAAACGATCGCTGCCACCATTCCCGTCCGTGAATCACTTGCACCGATCAGTTACAATCCTAAAAGAGTATCTAGGGCCTATAGAAGGCTAGAGACCCAAGAGAGCAGTAACTTAGCTTACAGTGCCCTCTTGTGTCATGTTGCACGAAAGCCGCAACATGATAAAAGAAACTACGGAAAACAGCGTTTCCCGGTACTGACTGTTTTAAGGGCATGTCAGTTTCCCCGTAAGAATGGAGCGAAAGCCCAGAGGAGTGCGGCAGAAGGCTGCACTTCTCTGGCAAAGTCGAGAAAAGGTGAAAAACAACAGCAAAAAGTATAGGGGTTGCCACATGGAAGGAAAATTACCTACAATTACAAAATCTTTCCTAACAGCCCTTAGCCTCAGTTGTAGTTTTTTCCCAGAACGTGTGCCACCAGTCTTCTGCCAGTCTGACACACAAAGCCTTGGGGAAACATAAGCTGCAATCGCATAAGAAATTCTATAGCGGGGAAGGTAGGGAGGGAGCGATATGGAATATGTCGTCGGACCAGCCCATCGAAAGAATGTTACCAGGTAAGAGAGTAACTTGTTCTTCGAGGGGATTGGGACCTCCGCCGTATTCCATATCTACGACAGACTCCCAAAGCAGTACCAATGCAAGGAGGTGGGAAAAGAATTTAGAAAACAGAAATTTAAAATGCCCAATCAAATTGCGGGGTAAAGGACCGCCTTGCCAAATGCCAGATCCTGCCCCCTGATGGAATCGAGTGAGTAGTGACGTACAAAAGTATGTACTGAAGCCCAGGTGGCTGCATCACAGATGTTACGAAGAGGAACACCCCTCTGCAGGGCAGTAGAGGCAGCCATACCCCTGGTAGAATGGGCCCGTAAGCTGACCGGTGGGTCATTACCCACCAAGCGGCAACACTCAGCCAAAATAATCCAGCGAGACAAAGTCTGTTTCGTCACAGCTTGTCCCAAACCCTTTCCAGCGTAACCAATCAAGAGCTGATCGTCCACTCTGACCTAGTACATGCGTGAAATATAAAAGCTTAACGCTCTCCTAGGATCAAGCCTATGGAGCCTCTCCTCTTCCTTACCAGGATGTGGAGGAGGATAAAATGCCAGAAGAACAACCTTCTGACCTAAATGAAATTCCGACACCACCTTCGGAAGAAAAGAAAGACGTACTCTAAGGACAACCCTGTCCTTATGAAACAGTGAAGGGTGGCTTAACCCCCCCCTCCCGTAAGAGCAGATCGTCTCGGTAGGGAAGACGATGTGGAGGGAAGATGGACAAGTCGAGAAGGTCCGGGTACCACGTCCTCCGGGCCCACACCGGAGCAATGAGGATCATCCAGGAACCAAACCTCTGTAACCTCTGCAGTATTTGCGGGATGACGGGGACTGGAGGAAACGCGTACAGCAGTGGGAATGACCACTCCACCACAAACGCGTCTGCTAAGGCTCCGTTTGGAGGAAATTCCCGCAAGCAGAACCTCTTGCACTTCCGGTTGACACTGGAGGCGAAGAGATCCACTTGAAGGGTCCCCGAAAGGGCAAAGATCTCCAGGAGAATCTCCTGAGCCAACTCCCACTCGTGAGAGATCGCGCTCAGCCTGCTCAGAGCGTCCGCTGTCTCGTTTTCGTCTCCTGCCAGATGAACTGCCGAGATCGAAACTTCCTGCTGGATTGCCCAGAACCAGAGCTGCATCGCCTCCCTGCACAGGTGTGACCCTGCCCCCCCCCCTCTTTTTGTTGAGGTAGTGCATGGCCACCGTGTTGTCCGTCAGGATCAGGACATTCTTTCCTCACAGTCGGCAGAAAAGCCTTCAGGGCTAGCCTGACGGCCCTCAGCTCCAACAGATTGATATGGAGTCTGGACTCCGACGGAGACCAACGACCGCTGTCAACTCGTTGGCATGAGCTCCCCATCCCGTGAGGGATGCGTCCGTCATGATCACCACCTCCGGCCAGGGCAGCCAAAATGGAGCCCCCCCCCTCATCAGATTGCCTTCGTCGGCCCACCACAGAAGGTCCTGGGCGACCGAAGACGGCACCTGAACAGGGTCCGACATCTTGCCAGAGGACTGAGAACACTGGAGCTTGAGTGCCCATTGCAAAGATCTCATCCGCAACCTGGCCTCTGGCACCAGAAGAATGCAGGATGCCATGAGGCCGAGCAGTCTCAAGAACTCGAACGCTGGGAGAGTCTGGGCAAGTTGAAACTTCTGCACCATCTGCTGAATGTGATGAGCCCTCACCTGGGGAGGAAAACACTGCCCCAGGGACGTGTCGAGCACTGCTCCAATATACTGGAGCCTCTGAGTTGGTGTCAAATGGGACTTCAAGTTGAGGGAGAAGCACAGCTTGTGGAGGGAGTGGCAGGTGACGGACAGATGATCCAGGACTTTCTCGGAAGAGCGCGCCCTGATCAACCAATCGTCCAGGTAGGGGTAGACGTGAATCCCCCCCTTTCCTGAGGTGCGTTGCCACCACTACCATGAGCTTGGTGAAGACCCTCGGGGCGGAGGTCAATCCGAACGGCAGGACCCGAAACTGAAAGTGAGAGTCGCCAACCGCAAACCTCAGGTACTTTTTGTGCTTCGGATGGATCGGCACATGAAAATAAGCGTCCTTGAGGTCGAGAGACACCAACCAGTCCTAAAGTTGAAGGGCCTGGAGGACTTGAGAAAGAGTAACCATCTTGAACTTGTCCTTCCTGAGGAGTTTGTTCAAACCGCGCAAGTCCATGATGGGTCTCAATCCCCCGTCTTTCTTGGAAATCAAAAAATAAGGGTAATACCATCCCTTGTTCCTCTCCGCTACAGGTACCAGTTCTATGGCGCCTTTCTCCAGCAGGGATTGAATTTCCTGCGCAAGGAGCGGATCCGGACTCTTCAAAGAGAGATTCCCCGGTGGATTGTCTTGAGGCCTCTGCCGCAAAGGAAGACAGTAGCCGTGGGTTATGATCTCCAGAACCCACACATCTGAAGTAATGGCGCGCCACTCTGCAAGATGCTGCGCCAGCCTTCCCCCAACCGGCGAACCATGGGACATGGCCTCATGACTGAGCTGAAGTGGCTGTGGCGTTGCCTGAGGGCAAAGAGGCAACATTCCGAGTGGCCTTGGCACCTCGAGTACCTTGTTTTCCACCTCTGGTACTCCTACGGTGGCCCCTTTGACTGGCAGCTCCTCTCGCCTTACCAAAGGATGAGTAATAACAAAAAGGAACCTCCCCTCCATTGCTGTCCCCTAAAACGAAAAGGCGGAGGTTGTTGAACTGCAGCGCCCAACGACTTCGCTGCAGCTTTTGAGGTCTGCAACCTCTCAAGGCTCTCGTCAGCCTTGCTGCCAAAAAGATGTTCCCCGTCATAGGGCATGTTGAGGAGCCGGGCATGCACATCAGGAGCAAACCCTGACTTCCGCAACCACGCAAACCTGCGTATCACGGTGCTCGCCGCCATGGACCGGCTGACGCAATCTGCCATGTCCAAACCCGACTGAACGGCATCACACATGGCATCCTTGCCATCCTGAACCATGGCCAGGAAACCATCCCGTTCATCCCCTTCGGGAATATGTTCAGCCGCTAAGGAAACAGTTCCACAGAGTGTGTGTGAAACGAGACAAGGCACATATGGAGTTAGCCGCCAGAAGCGCTATACCCCCTGCCGAAAACTTTCTTCGCTCAGCCGTCAAAACGCTTGTCGTCCCTATCAGGAGGGATGGTAGGGTACAACGCCTGCTTTGCCGGGGCCGTAGCCGCCTGCACCACCAAACTCTCCGGGGTAGGGTGCTTGGACAAGTAGCAGGGGTCACTACTGGCTGGGCGGTATTTTCGCAGCAAAGACTTGCTCACTGTCGGGAGACTCTCCGGACCAGTCCAAGCCGCCGCCACCCTCCTCTGTAGAGCCATATGAAACGGCAGTACCGGGTCAGTTGGTGGACCAATGTCGAGGATATCCGTAAGGTCATCCTGAACAAACTCCCCTGGGGGAGCAGACCATCCTAAGTACTCGGTGACCCGTGACATAAGGCGCAGGTACGAAGAATCGGCATGAGTTCCAGGCTCAGGCCTACAAAACTCCACCTCCGGAGAGGTGTCCAGCCCACTAGCATCATGCAGGGACTGCCTCAGGTCCTCAAACTGGCTATGGCCCGAGAGAATCTCGTCAGGCACCGTGTTAGGCACCATGCCATCATCAGAGCCCTCATCCACCTTTGAAATGAACTCCAGATTGCGGTAAGAAGGCACAGAACTGGAACCAAAGCCATGCTCGACATTGGCCAGAGCCTTTCTAGGTGGTTCCCCCGAGCCACGGGGTACCCCCGTCGACACAGCCCCGAAAGGCATTGAGTGAATCGGCGCCGGGAGAATCAGCGTCGACAGACGCGGCACCGACAGCATCGACACAGGCCTCGAAGGCGGAGCCCCGAGCGTGTCCCTCGACATCCTGGGTGCCGAAGGCATCGACGACTTCCTCGGAGGTGGAGCCTCGAGAGAGTCCGCCGACGACCTCGGCGCCACAGGCGTCGATGTCTTCCTCGAAGACTTCACAGGTTCACGCAGTCTCGAGCGCGTCGAGGACCGGGACCTGGACCGGGCATGCCGAGAACGATTACTCTTGTCCGAGCGGGACCTTTCCCGCAAATCGCGACGACCACCCAAGCCCGAAGGCGTGCGAACGGCGTCTCTCGGCTGATCACGACTGACCCCACTCGGAGGCGCGGATGGACCAGTGCCCTGCGATTCGAGAATCGCCAACATTTTCTTCCCGAAGGAAGCCCATTCCTCCGGTGTCGCTTGCTTGGTGGGGTAAGCGACCCGTCGACAGGCAGAGTCCTCGGATGAGGACGGGGAAGGCGACCGATGACGGCGCTTCCGGGAGTGCCTCGAAGAGGCAGAGGCGTGGCGAGACCGACTCCGGGACCGAGACCACTGGACTTCCGATGACGACGCGGAGAGTCGCCGAAAGCCCCGCAGACCTCGACTTCCGGGGCTTGGACACCTTACCTACTGATAACTTCTTGCGCTCCCGCAAGGCTTTCGATGTGAGCGACTGGCAGTCGACACAGTCATCCGTGTCATGGGACTCCCCGAAGCACCAGAGGCAGGTGTCGTGCGAGTCTGTGACCGATATCTTGGACCCACAGTCCCTGCACTTCTTAAAGCCCGGACGCGGTGTGGAAGACAAGGTAGACATCTTCACAAAGAAATAGTTCACAAACAGGTTCGAAGAACCGAGAAAGCAACAGAAACTCCAAAGAGTCGAGGCACGCTGAGATTCCCGAAGCGAACACTTTCGTGGAAAAAACGGAACTGAGGCTACGGGCGTCGTGCGTCCTACTTATAACATCCAGTGACGTCGGCCGTTGGAGGAGGTCCTCGAGGGCGGCGTATTGACGTCATCGATGCAGGACGCAAATGCCGAAAGATTTTCCGAAGCAGCACAGCTATGGTGCTTACTGTCATAGATATGGAATACGTCGGAGGACCCAATCCCCTCAAAAAGCCTTGTTACAAGTAACAGCAGAAGACTATATACTGGAAGGGACTGAATTAGCTGTCTCACATATGTTGACTAATTACCATACCCCTGAATGAAAATATTTGTTGAACACATGGGAAAAATACTTGCCCGAGAATGGTGCAAACTCACTTATACCGCAGTAACCAGAGAATTGCAACATTTAAATTATTCAGCATGCACCATCAGTACACTAGAAGACGCACATCTGCACCTATCTGAGCTGTTAATGTTAAAGGACATTTGTACCGCGGACTATCACCACCGTAGTGGTCCCTTGGCGCTCTGGCGGCTCGGAAAGAGGAGGGGAGGTTGAGTTAGTGGGAGGAAGCAGGAAAAGTGCAAGAGAGCAGTGATGTGCTGTTGGCGGCCTCAGCCCGGTGGGTCCGTTGGCTGGGTCTGGGGTGTTTGCGGCCGGTAGTCGTCGTGTACTGTTGTGCAAGGCTATGTGTGTTTTTGTTTTGTTGTTGAAATGTAGTGAAGTTTGTGCGGTTTGTTGTGCTGTAGGTTTTGGTTGTGTTTGGTTTGGAGTTTGAGAGGTATATGCAGAAAGGGAAATTGTTAGTAGGGTTGGTTAGTTTGCGTCTCTATCCTGAATTGAAGCGCTTGGCTTGCATAGTCTCCCCTGTTGCGGCTCTGTCCTGATCTGGATCGGACTGGCATACAGGTTCCATACTCCTCTAGTCCCCGTCTCTAACATGCTCTCTCATAGCTCCCCTTATCCTCCATTTAGAATCTAGTGGCCAGTGCATCTGCCAAAGACAACCTCTCAGGTAGTGAGGAGATTGTCAATGTCTCGATAATTCCACACCAGTGTGGTACCTGGCGGTAATTAAATCAAGGTGCGGGCGAAAGTGTTGGTGGGATTGTCTAGGTCAGTTGACTCAGTCTCCATGCGTGCCGCCTGTGTTCCTGTCTATCCGATGTCAACCGTTCAGCTGCCGTGGGCTTTACTCTCCCCGGTCAGGGATGTCCGTGTCTTTTCGGTTTAGTTATCCTTTTTACCAGTTTCCTTTTTCAGGTTTAGTCTGGTGTTGTAGAGCCAGGTTTTTAGTCATTTCCTGAATTTTAGGTGATCTTCAGTGTTTATTTCCTTTGGGAAGTTGCTCCAGGTTTTTGCGGCTAAGTGGTAGAAGGAGGTGACTCCAAGTTTTTTCTTGAGGTATGGTTTGAGTTCCAGGCGGATTTCGTTGCTCGATCGGAGGGGTCTCGTTGGTTTGTAGAGTTATTTTCTTTTGTAGGAATTCTGCTCCTTGTCCGCCGATTGCCCTGTGCGTTATGCACATTATTTTGAAGGTGATGCGATGTTTAACTGGGAGCCAGTGTAGGGTTTTTAGGTCTGGAGTGATGCAATCTCTTCTGGATAGTTTGAGGAGTAGTCTTGCTGCTGCATTTTGGATCCGTTGCAGTTTCTTCAGGTATTCCGAGGTAGAGACTGTTTGCATAGTCTATTTTAGACATGATTAGGGCGACGATAGTGAGTGTTTTGTGCGCGAAGGAGAGGAAAGGTAGAATTCTTCTTGCCGTCCAGAGGAGGAGAAAGCTTTACTTCAATGTTGCATTGATTTGTGGCTCCAGGGTTAGGTTGTTATCCATTAGGACTCCGATTTTTTACTACATGAACTACAAATAGCAAAGCTAGATACTTTAGGAATATCTTGTCCTTCAATAACGCATTCATTCAGAAAAGCACTGTGCCCAAACACAGTTAAGAGTGCAGAGAAACGCATCATTTTAAGAGACGCTCTTAGATGGATTTCTAATCCACCCCTTTCCCCTATGGAGATCCATTTAAACAATACTCCCCCATCCATTCAAAAACCGGTATTACAAATAATGGCTGAATACCTACAAGACTAATACATTAAAAGGAAATTGTGCTATGCAGCAGATGTTAAAAATATAAGCGCACTTTCCAAAATGACACTGCACTCACTTCCCTGTCTCTCGACTTCGCTTTACTGCTCAATAGGATTGATAAGGACACAGCTCAGATGCCCATGAGAGAGGTGCCTCCGACACTTGTCCCACAAATAGAGGAGCCAGCCAATGGTGAAGTGCCTGCTAGAACAGTTGGCGCACACATCTGAAGATTAGGATATTGTTACAGCAGGCAGCTAGGGGACCGCAAGGATATGCCCCAAATAGGGAACAGGTTATGCCACACACTGGGATAGTGAATGAGAACCAGTGCACCTACTGTAAACAGGAAGGCCACTGGAGGGCGCAATGCCCATACTCCAGCAGAAGGGAAACTATATGTACGCAAGACGAGGAAGAGGACGTAGTAACGGCATGCAGGGACCGAATAGAAGCCAGTTTTCTCAGCCTCCATAGTTCAGTAATAAGGAACAAGTTAGTTAACTAACTATTGTTCCCCAGCACGGGTCTGGCATGGATTCACATGCTCATGAAAATTCCACGTCAGGCTAAGAGTCCTCCGTAAAAGAAAAACAGTTTCACTTACAAACTAGATTTCCTCTTGAACCAATCACTGTCTTCTGATTCATACTGCCCCCATCCAATGACAGTCCTCTCCCTAAGACCCTCCTCTGGCGGCCATCTTCAGATTTGGTAAGCACATAAAGTGGCAGTATGACAAAGAAGAGCTGCAGAGGGGACAGAGTGAGGGGTTCGCATGTGAATCCATGCCAGACCAATTCTTGAGAACATTAGTTACAGGTAAGTAACTTGTTCCTCCTCCAGCATGGGGTCTGGCATGGATTCACATGCTCATGAATAGAGAATACATAGCATTACACAACCACGGGAGGTGGCAAGGCTCAACAGAAGCAATCAACTCTTACCTCTGGAACAGACTCACCTAGACCATACAGTTTTGTAGCACGGCTTGGCCGACTCTGGACTCCTCCCTGAAATCCCTGTTGACGCAGTAGAATTTCGTGAAGGTGTGCGTGGACCTCCACGTATGCGCCCTGCAGATGTGTAGCAGGTGCACACCAGCCAGGAACGCTGTCGTCGCAGCGATTGCTCTGGTGGAGTGGGCTCTCAGACGGCTGAGCAGCGGTCGATTCGCCAACCAGTGACAGTGCATGATGCAGCTAGAGAGCCACCTTGAGATGAAGCCTTGAACAAGGCCTTCCCATGGTTCATAGGACCAAATTTCATGAACAGTTGAGAAGTCTTCTGAAAACTCTTCGCGCTCATCACGTACAACGTCCAGGGAGTGCAAAGCCCTTTCAGCCAGTGACTAAGGCTACGGGGAAAAAAATAAAACAGGTAACACCAAAGGCTCATCGAGTTGTAATTCCAACTGAACCTTCGGCATAAAAGAGGGGTGCGTCCGCAGCACCATACTCGATTCGTGGAAAGTCAGGCCTGGCTGTTTGCAGGACAGGGCCTGGATCTCACCTACCCTCCTGGCAGAGGTGATGGCTACAAGGAAAGTCGTTTTTCACGAGAGGAACTTGAGAGGGACCTGATGCATAGGCTCGAAGGGGGCCCGCCAATGAGCCTCATCAGGACCACGTTTAGTTCCCATGCCGGGGCAGGAGCCTTCACTGGCGGGAAAGATCAAAAAAGTCCTTTGACAAACTCCTTGATGAGTCCATGAGACCAAAGTGAAGACCTTCCCGGAGACCTGGTGTATCGGGAGATAGCTGCCAGATGCACCTCGATAGAGGCATGCGCCAGTCCAGCCTTGGCCAAGGATAGCAAGTACGGAAGAATCTGCGAAGCCGTGACCCTCAGAGAGGTAATCATCTGAGACCAGCACTACGTAGCAAAACGCTTCCACTTGTGATCATAGCACTTCAAAGTCGACGATTCCCTGGCCTTGGCGAGGACCTCCCTACAGTCTGCCGGCAACTCATCCTCCAAACTCTAGGGCTGCAGGAGTCAAGCTCTCAGGTTCAGCAATCCAAGATCGTGATGCAGGATTCCACCTCCTTCCCTGCTGAGAATATCCGCAAACACGGGCAGCTTGACCGGAGTCAACACTGACAGGCTGAGGAGGTCCGGATAACAAATCTGCTTCGGTCACGCCAGGGTGATGAGCATCATGTGGCACTGTTGTAGCGGGAGAGGCAACGGAAACGTGCACAGAAACATCCCTCCCCACGGGAAGAATAACACGTCCTCCAGGCTCCTCCGTTCGTGGAATCTGCAGGCAACCTTGCATTTGGAGTTTGCCGCAGTTGCAAGCAGATCGACCCAGGGCCTGCTCCACTTGGCAGAGATGCGGTCCACCTGGTCCTGCTGATGTTCCCACTCGTGACAGGAGCGCAACTCCCTGCTGAGTGAGTCTGCAATGGTGTTCTCGACTCCCACTAGGTGAAGAGGAACATCTCTTGTCCGACGGCCCAGCCCCACAAGCCCTGTGCTGGAGATTGCGTGCCCCCGTTTCCTAATGTAGAACATTGTGGTGGTGGTGTCCGTGAAGATCCTTACCACCTTGCCCTTCAGAGACGAAGGAATGACTTGAGGGCCCAGAAAACTGCCTGTAGCTCCAGGATGTTGATATGGAGATCCTTCTCCTCTGGCAGCCACAGGCCCCTGGGGTGCAGACGCCTGGTGTGGGCTACCCAGCCTTCAAAGGAAGCATCCATGGTGACCGTTTCCTGTTAGGGAGGGTTCTGAAACCCTGTGTCCTGGGAGATGTTGGAGCAGATGCCACACTACCTTA
Organism: Ambystoma mexicanum; assembly: GCF_040938575.1. Lineage (NCBI taxonomy): Eukaryota > Metazoa > Chordata > Amphibia > Caudata > Ambystomatidae > Ambystoma > Ambystoma mexicanum. The sequence continues at coordinate 477,076,689 of NC_090938.1, forward strand.
TCGCCCAATGGAAATTGTCCAGCATGATCTTGTCCGCGAAGCGCCAAGACAATTGTATCCAGCAGGCGTCCAGAAACTCTTGAAGAGGTCGCATCTGCAACCCGCAGAGTCGGGTGAGGTAGATGCAGGACATCATGCCAAGCAACTACTTGATGGTTCACACCTTGGCAGTCTTCATCGACAACATGCTGCACATTCCCTTGAATGGGCGCTATCCTCTCCTCCGAGGGTGAAGCCAGGCAGGACCCCATATTGAGTCTAGCTCCTAGGAACAGCGCGTTTTGCTATGGTGTCAAGCAGGACTTTGCTGACGGATCTGGGATTCTCCAACAATCCAGCTTATTGGTCGCATCCGTATATCCGACGGCCAACTCTCGCGAGCGGTCCCGGATGAGCCAGTCATCAAGGTACAGGTATAAGTGTAGATGCAGATGGGCCACCACCTGTGCCAGGCACTTTGTGAACACTCTAGGGGCTGACTTCAAACAGAAAGGTAGTGCCATGAACTGGTAGTGCCCTACCCATAGAGATTAGCACACACTGACCTGATTCACATATAGAAAGCACCACTACAGAATAGCACTGTGATTGTTAGCTTGAACCTTGTAGGATAGTACTGCGATTATTAACCTGCAACTTCGAGGATCGTACTGTGCCTATTAGCTTGGGCCTCAAGGATAATACTGTGAATATTAGCCTGCACCCGCTAGGATACCACTGTGATTATCGGCTTGCTCCTTAGGTTAATACTGTGATTGATAGACTGTGCCCTACCCTTAGAGATTAGCACACATTAACCTGATTCACATCTAGTAAGCACCACTACAGACTAGCACTGTGATTATTAGCTTGCACCTTCTAAGACAATACAGTGATTATCTGCTGGTGCCCTCTAGGAAAGTACTGTAATTATTGCCTTGTTCCTTAGGATAACACTGATTGTCAGACTGTGCTCTACCCATAGAGATTAGCACACATTAACCTAATTCACAACCAGAAAGCACAACTATAAATTAGTACTGTGATTATTAGCTTGTGCCCTCTAGGATAGCACTGATTATCCGTTTGCGCCCTCTAAGATAATACTGTAGTTATTAGCTGTACCCTGCTTCACACCACAGAGATTTGTTTACTGCTGTAAGTCTCTTCCAGGAAGACCGACATTAGGGACAGCCACTAGAATACCCCAGTGATATAACAATAGTAGACCTCCCAACAGACAGACCCCAACCGAAGACAGCGACTGAATTACCCCAACAATATCACCTGACTAGACCATCCCAACAGACAGACCCCAAGCTTGTACCGGACAATCCCCCACCCCGAGTCCAAACCCGAAAGTAAAAAAGACCAACTCAACAACTAACCGAAGAAAAAACCAACGAAAAACACTCAAGCTCAAAATGCCGCGCAAACGAACTGGACCAAAGGAAAGAGCAGAAAGAACAACCCCAACTGTACAACACCGAAGACAACTGCAGAACACACTACCACAGACAGGAGCGACAACAGAACCAATGCCAAGAGAAGAGAAAAATCCCTCTACCTACCTCCATAACTTGCAAATAACCACTCGCCAGAACGAGCCAACTCAATGTACAAATCAAGAACGACCAACAACCAAACACAACCACGCAGAACCTGATGAAAACAAGAACCCAAGACTGAACCTACAAGAGCTTTTTGACAGAGATGGAACTGTACCAGCACCTCAACTAGAGACCGACCAGGAAGGAAACCGGAACACCAGTCAGAAGACAACACCGATAATAAAGCACAAACCAAACTACACCTTCAAACTTCACTGCAACCTAACAAACGCAAGATCTATGTCAAAACTCAGATCTTTGACCTTCTCAGCGACAACAGCATTGACATCCTATTCATCACAGAAACATGGATGGATGACAACTACAAAAATCCCACTCCAAAGCTGCCTCCCCACCAACTTCAAATGCCTTCAGGTAAACAGGAAAAATAAAAGGAGGCGGCTTTGCAATAGCATTCAAAGATACCTGAAAGTAAAAACAGACAAACCTCTTAACATCAACTGCGAAACCATTGTCATAGACCTATCAGCGAATCCAAAAACAAACATCAAATTCATACTGGTTTACAGACCGGCATATGACGCAACCTTCGGCGACAACTTAAAAGAAACAATCACCAATATAGCCATCGAGCACGAACATCTAATAACCCTGGGTGACTTCCACATTTGGTTCGAAGAAAAAAAAAACGTCAACTCTCAAAACTCACTAATTGGGCAGCTAACAACCATGAAATTACAACAGTTGGTCAAAGAGGCAACACACTCAGCAGGACACACCCTTGACGCAATCTTTGGCAAGAAAAAACTTATCACCACAGCACCACCGATACAAATACTTTGGAGCAACCATCTCATCATCCCATTCGTGATCACACTACCAACTCAAGTCAGCATCCAGCCCCTCAAACTCTCAGCCACCACAAAAAGAAACTGGAAAACCATCAAAGGAAGCAACCTAACGGAACTGCAGATGACCAAACCTTCAGCAGCAGAATGTGAGAAGGCAGGCGTAGATGGGAAAGTGGAGCTACTCCACAAATGTATTGCTGATCCAATCGAAAACCTCACCCCGGCAAAACCATTTACCCCCCCCCCCATAAAGAAAAAGAGCAATGGCAAAATGGTTCACCCCACTACTAAGCACCATTAAAAGGAACAAGAAGCTAGAATTGGAATGGAGGCAAGATAAGAAAGCCCAGTTCCAGAAACAAATCCGATCATACAAGAAGGAAATTCAAAAGGCAAAGAGAAGGCATTATGATGACAGAATCACCAATGCCACCGACACACAAAAAGAAATGTTCAACATCATAAAAGAAATGAGAAACCCACCTGGTTGCGACAACACTCCAACCCCCTCAGAGAAATTATGCAACGACTTGGCAGACCATTTCAAGAACAATATCAATGACAACCCTAACACTTAACTAACCGGAACTAACGAGGCGCCACTGCACAAACTCCTGAAATATCAGCAGGGGCATTCATCAAGCTGGTAAAACACAACCAGAAAGCATGATCACCCATGGATCCCTGCCCCACTGACATCGTCAAATCAATCCTCGCACAAGGAATACCATCAGAATACTACAGAAACCTCTTAAATCTGTCACAACAGGAACCACGATCCTTCAAATCAGCATATATTAAGCCGCGTTTAAAAAACACAAGTGGCGATGTGGAAGACCTCTCCAACTACAGACCGATTTCAAACATTCCCTACCCGGCAAAACTCCTAGAAACTTACATATACAAATTAACCCAAGAACATGTAGAAAAACACCACTTGCTAGATCAAGAACAAGTCGGCTTCACACCCGCAAGAGGAACAGAATTGGCACTACTATCCATCTGGGATGACCTGAAAACAAACAGACCAACAAAAACTCGGCTCGGATTCTGCTCAACCTCTCTGCAGCGTTCGACACAGTGAGCCACGACACCCTAACCAAAAAATTGGAAGATAAAAGGTATAACAGACATGGCACTACTTTGGATTAAATCATTCCTAGCAGACAGAACAGAAACCGTATGGATAAAACCCTTCAAATCTACTCTACGAGTCAACGACTGGAGAACCACAAGGATCCTCACTATCACCACTTTACTTCAACGTCTACTAGACTCCAGTAACCAGGATCTAAAAAAAAATACAATATTACAATACTACAACTACACAGACGACATTCAAATCATCTATAAAATCGAAGATACTGAAGCCGCTCATTCAAGCCAAATAGAATGTCTAAACGAAGTCTGTGACTGGATGAATGCCACCAACTTGAAAATCAGCCCTGGAAAGAAAGCTATTATATCCAAAAACCAAGAGACCACCACCTACATTCCCTGGCCGACGGAAATGGGAACCGCGCCCACACCATCTAAAGTAATAAAAAATCTGGGAGTCCTAATTGAAAACATGCTAACCTTAGAACCACAAGTAAACGCAATAAGAAATGCTTCTTCCTCCTTCACAGATCAAGGAGAATCCTACCTTTCCTCTACTTAATGACTCAAAACACTCACAATCGTCAACCTCATCATGTCAAGAATCGACTACGCAAACAGCATCTACCTCGGGATGCCAGAATACCTCCTGAAGAAACTACAAGGCATCCAAAATGTATGATTTTCAATTTTGTTTTATGTTTTTGGTTGTTGTTTCAAATTTAAATATATCAAAACTTCGACTCTACTAGAGTATACTCCCACTTTGTTGTTTCCCTCAGTGACCCTTCGGGCACAGATCTTAATCCCTCCAAGCTCATCAATTTTTGAAAATTAATGACAATGAAATGAATATTGATCTGTATGTGGATTTCTCTTTTCGTTTATAGTATTTTACACCCCCGGATCAACATTAGCACTAGGGGTACCCCTACTATTTCTATTACATCCAAAATGCAGCAGCCAGATTCCTCCACAAACTATCAAGAACAGACCACATCACTCCAGCACTAAAAATACTAAATTGGCTCCCAATCAAACATCGTTTCATGCTCAAAACAATGTGCATAATAAACAGTGGAATTCCTACAAAAGAAAGTAATCTACAAACCAACGAGACTCCGGAGATCGAGCAATGAAATCCGCCTAGAACCAAAACCATAAGTCAAGAAAAAACTAGTGGGCTCATCTTTCTCCCATCAGGCCGCAAAAACCAGGAACATCCCGAAAGAAATAAAACACTAAAGACCACCTAAAACTTTGAAAAAGTCTAAAAACCTGGCTCTTCAACACTTCGGAACCAAACCAACTACTAAACAACAAAACAGGAAACACAAAGAGCAGATTGACAGAATATATGATGGCACAGACAACACCCAGAACAGACTAAGGGACACTCCTACAACAACAAGAGACTACACTGGGTGGAATAGAACTCAAGCGGCAAACCCCATGAAGACAAAATAGGCCTACATACCCAATTCTACCCAACAACCTTACCCACTACATGAACATTAGCAAGTAGCATACTTAGATAGAATTTGAATGTTAGCAAGTACCACTGTCAGATAGAATTGTGAACTTTAGCCTGCGCCGGACCCAGACAGAATTGTGAATGATAGCAAGTACCACATTTAGTTAGGATTGCGAACATTAGCCTGTGTCGCATTTATATAGGAGTGTAAGGTTAGCAAGTACCAGACTTGGATAAAATTGTGAATGCCAACCAGTGCCACAGTCAGATAGAATTGTCAACATTCGCCTGCGTCATATTTAGAAAGGATCATGGGTGTCAGCCAGTGCCACATCCAGATAGAATAGTGAATATTAGCCATTGCCACATCTAAACTGCATTGGGAATATTGACAATGCCCCATTTAGATAAAATTGTGAAAGCTAGCTTGATCTGCATCTAGACAGGTTTGAAGGTAGGTCAGTGCCGCATCTGGATATAATAATGAATATTGGCATGCATCTTCTAGACAGGATTGTGAATATTATCCAGTGCCAGATCTAGGTAGAAATGCAAAGATATTCACGAGCCACGCCTAGAAAAACATGGAAATTCAGCACTTAATCACCTCTACATAGCGAGGCTAATAACCAACCCACTAACAATCTCACCCCTCTGCATACACCTCTCAAACTCTTACGAAACACAACCTAAAGCACAACAAACCGCACAAACTTCACTACACCGCAACAACAAAACCAACCACACATGGCTTCCCCAAGCTCAGCGAACGGCGTTAACCAGAATGAAGCTGCCAACAGCACATCACTGCTTTCTTGCACTTATTCTGCTCGTTCCCACCAACTTCACCTTCCACCCACTTTTCCTTTTCAGATCCACCAGAGCGTCAGGGGACCACTGCAGTGGTGATAGTGCGCGGTATAAATATCCTTTAACATTAACAATGGGTAGAAACTTTCGGTGCTTCCTATGAATGGGGACGTGGAAGTAGGCGTCCTCCAGGTCCAGCGACATAAAGAAGTCTCCTCTTTCCAGTTTGCCGGGCATGTGCTGCAACATGGCCATCCTGAATTTTTTAGACTTGAGGTAGACATTGTAGGTCCAGAAAGGGCCTCCAGCCCCAGGTCTTCTTTGTGACCAAAAAGTATATAGAGTAGACTCCAGTGCACCAGAGTGGCTGGGGAACTAGCTCTATCGCCCCTTTTCGCAGCATGGCCCGTACCACCTCTAAGAGCTGAGGGATGTGCTGCTCCTGACGGGCCACCGGAGGGATCCGCTGACACCTTCTCTGAAGCTCCAGGGTATGTCCTTGGGCGAGAGCATCCAGCACCCACCTGTCAGTGGTGATATTTTTGCACTTGCTGACGAACCTCGTCAGCTGGCCTCCCACCGGGGCGCACGGGTGGGGCCCCCCCCCCCCCCAAAGTCCTGGCCGGTTCAGGCTTGCTTCAGCATCCTGCCTGTGTTGTGCTGAAGGCTGACTGTATGAAGAGGAGAAACCTTTTGACGACCTGCTCGACATTCCTCTGGAGGAGCGAAAAGAATTGCAGTGCTGCTGGAGTGTGCCCAGGAAATGGGCCATTTCTGTATCCACTTTGATGGCCTGTAAGGACTGGTCGACGACCTTCATCAAAAGGCATATCCAGTACCTTCCCCTGGACCTCCTGGCGGATATTTGTGGTCTTCATCCAGCCTTGGTGGCGAAGGCAGACCCTGTTCCCCATCTGTCGGAACCCTGTGTCTGCAATGTCCAGCGCCACAGTGATGGCGTCATCTCTACTGGAAGAGAGCAGTTGCCTCCATCCTCTTGTCAGGAAGGAACTCCAAAATTCAGACCCAGCTTGTACTACAGCTCCCCGTCCTACATGGCAAGGATCGCACTGCTTAGGCCGCATTGATGGTGGACGCCGCAGTGTAAATCACCTTCCTTCCCAAGGCGTCCTCCTTCCCCTTGCTGTTTGGAGGAACTTAAGATGAGGACGGGATAGCCAAATGTTTCCTCGCAGCCGCTGAAACCACTGAATCCAGTGATGGTTGCGACCTCAGGCACTTACTTGGGTGTGGATTCCGGCATCCGGTACTTCTCCAGCCTATCCCGTTTGGCCAGAGCCGTGCAAGGGTTCTTCATGAGGGTCAGGCCTTCCTCCCACACGTTGTCCAGAAGGGGCACAAGCATGATAGTCTTCCACTTGGCCTCGCGCCTCGGGTACAAGAAACCCTGCTGCTTGGTTTGTTTGGGCACAAGTTGGAACAGCTCTGAGAGTCTGGCGATCATGCAATGGAACAACCCCACCTCATCCGGTGGAGACACGAGGCTGCGGAGACCCGCCACCCACTGCAACGTTATAGTCGTCCGTCGTCACATCCATCTGTGTCCACTGGGGGAGAGAGGGCCCGACTCAGATGCGGAGGCTGAAATGGGGGCGTCGGATGACGCCTCCTTCGCTGGTGGCTGTCGGGGATCTGGGGGACCATCGGGACCGGGCCTTGTGGCGTGCTCTTCTCAAACTCCAACACCATGGTGTTACAGGTTGACAGAATGTCCAAAGAGACATCCCTCGGCTGAGCCGGCGTGATCGGAACACTATGCCCGGTCGATCGTCCTCTTCCATGTCCACGTGGACCGGGTGCAAGGACTCCAGGCCCTCGTCATCTGTGGAGAAAACTTCCATGGCTTGGGACACAGCACAGGTCTGATTCAGGGAGTCCCTGTCCTGCCCACCCACACCCTGAGGGGTCAGAACCAGGCTCAGAGACGGCATCACCTTCTCCGGTGTGCCAACAAACTTCGTCAAAGTCACTGCTGCAGTTTTGCGCCTCGGGGAAGGGACACCTGTGCGGCAGCGGCTACCTCCACGGGGGCAGCCCCCTTCGCCTGCGTAAGAGCAGCCACCACCAGCTCTATCGTCAACGAAGACTTATCCTGCTTCGATTGGGCCTTCTTGCCCAGTTTGGCCGCCTTCTCTCCGTCCGCAACTTGTCTGGCTTCTCCTGCAGCTTAGCCATGTTGGACAATGTCCTTTTTGAGGAGCTTGATTGCCTGCCGACAATGGAGGCGGATGGCGAAGTGGATCGCACCCTGGCCACCGTGGGACCCGCTTCCGTGGTGACCCCGGTGGAACCGGACTTGCGGTTCTCGGCCTTGTCTTGGGCCCCCACGGATGCAGCGCCCTCAGAGGACTTAGAAGAATGCACCTCGGACCAGCCTGTCCTGGGTGAGGCATGACCCTGCTCGGAGCACGGGGCAGAGGTCTTGGCGTTCAGCCATGCCACCAGTCTACTGTGCCTGTACTTCGTTGTCTTCTTGGCGAAACCAGGATTTATCGCATTCTCCCTCCTCGTGGTCTGGATGCAGACAAAGGCATTGCAGGTGCTCGTCTTCAACAAACACATTCCGAGGCCCGCACTTGGTGCAGGGCCTGAAGGGGGATCTTCCTTCCTTACATCATGGTCGGAGGGCGCCAAGTAGGACCTATGGCCTCCTGGAAACTTCGACGATTTTCGCCACTGAGGGGGCGCTGAAATTCACCAACAACGGATCCCCGTTTTCAGCAGATGGAGAAAAGAGCACAAAGGCACTTTTGGAAAAAAGATAGAACCTTTTTCACCCGTCGAAAAGTAGATACAGAGAAGTAGTTCACAGAGCAAACTCAAGGACTCCCAACACTGAAGCGTGTGGTAAAAATCTGAAAATGGCTGCCAGATGAGGGGCTTCGAGAGAGGACTGTCATTGTATGGTGGCAGTATAACCCAGAGGACAGTGATTGGTTTAGGGGTGAAACTTTCCTTTACTGAGGATTCCCAGCCCGACGACAGGGACCCATTTGGCTAGGGCAGCCCAAAACAGGGGCTGAAACCTACCCCTATTCACTGCCAATTAAAAAGGACCCTACGTTACAATGAAAGTTGGGGACAGGCCACACATTTCTAGTGGATACCGGTGCACAGAAGTGCTCTATTAATCACCTATCGGTTTCCAGATATTCCTCTGTCAGGACCACAAAGGGTTTGTCGGGTTCGCTGGCAAACCTGTAATATGTCTGGTCTCCAAATAGGTACCTATGGCTCTGGGACCATTCACTGATGCAGGTCCTTTTCTACTGACAACTGTGGTGAAAACTGTTAGGTTTGAATTTACTTAAATTATATGCTATTTACTGCTTACCCGATTGTGTATAATTGAATATCTCACCGCAGCACACTTCTACATCTCAGTTGTTAGCAACCCCACTACCCAGTGAATTGTAAAATGTACCCACTCATTTATGGGCCCTTCGCGATGTGGGAATGCTCGATGTTGAACCAGTACGCATCCAGTTAAAGCAAAATGTCACATTACTGTGCATACCACAATACAAGGTTTCAGTGGACGGAGAAGCGCACTGAAAATTATTTCAGATCTTGTACATCTAGGCGTCATTGAACAGATTACTGGTAGCACTTGTAAAAGTCCCGTACTTCCTGTGTACAAGGGTGACAACGCACTGCCTCCGGTTTTGTAATTGACTTGCGGGCCATCAATAAAATTGTCCACCATTTCCTATTGTACCCGACATCACAAATATTTTGACTATGATTCCTGCCCAGGCCACAAATTTTTCTACGGTAGATTTAAAGAACACATACTCTTGCGTCCCGTCCCCTTTCCTCTATACTGCATGGGCGTCCATTCCAAAAGGACAGGAGACGGAACCTTTTCACCAGAAAAAACCTTCTTCCCCTATAAATATAGAGGCTGCGGGGGTGCAGCCATGGGAGCAGGCGCTGCCCTGACTCCACCCTCACACCTCAGTCTCCTTTTCCGCGTCAATGGGAACAGGCCAAATTCACCAGCACTCCTGGGTTTGGCTTCGACCATGTAATTCCATGCACGGATACTTCTTTTACCATACAGGTACTTGATCGTCAGGCATCAACCTCCTCCCCGGCGCAATGTCGATTTCCACAGGGTTCAGCAGGTGTCCATCCTGCAACAGGCTCTTCCCAACTTCAAACCCTCACGCCCTCTGCCTACGTTGCCTTGGCCCAGACCATGTTTGGCAAGCATGTACAGCGTGCAACACCCTGTCATCGAGGTCTCTGAAGAACAGGCTACCCAGGCGGAGGGAGCTCTTAAAGGAATCTCCTCCAGAGGACCTGAAGGACTTCGTCAAACATCGTTCCAGGCCCAAGGTAGGGCCTCTGTTCTCCATCGCACCCGCAAGGGAGACTCCTTCCCTAGGACTCGCCCACGTGGGAGGGACCACCCAGGTTCTACTACCAGCACGTGCACAAGGCGTCTCCGGCTACCGCCTACAGGTTGAGGGATCCTCCCGGTGACAAGTGTTGAGAGACCAGAAGATTCTTGTACCGGGTCTTCACCCAAGGGACTACACCCTTGTACCTGCAATATGCCCGAGGGGCCACACCCTATTACCGGGAATATATCAGAGGGGGTGCCTAAATGCAGCTCTCCCGGCCCCCGGGTGTTACGCTCAACAAGATGGCCGCCGTGCCACACATCAGCACCCGTCGACGCCACACCAGAAACAGGAATTCAACGAAGAACGAGTATCAAGGTGGGACTGCTGTCAACCAGGCGCATGGCCTATAACCCATCCTTCATTTGCACAGGCCAGTTTCCCGCTATGTCCATATGGGCAGGGTATGCAGTGCCTCCAGAAGCCGCCTGCTACTCCGGCTATATCCCCTACCACCCTTCCAGCCTGTGAAGACAGGTTCTTTGAGAGGTTCCTCGGACTCGTGAAGTCCCCTCGGATGGGGGTGAGCGTCAGGGATGCCATCAGGGAGATGCTCCCGCCAATGCTTCCAGCACCTCAGGCTCCTCCGCCGGCACGCCAGACCCCGGTGCAGCCTTTGCCACTGGCTCCGGTCCCCCAACCAATTCCTCAGGCGGTTCCATACCAGCCTCCGCCACAGCCTCCGGCTCCCGCCACTCCTCCCCGGTGCAGGATCCTCCTTAACCCCAGGTGGACACAGACAATGAGGAGGAGGACCCTGACATGCCATCGTCAGCCAAGGCCTTCCATGAACGTCTTGCAGGGCTGAATGAGTACCTGGGCCTTCCTCAACCAGAGGTCGAGCAACCAGCAGAGTGGGTCCTTGCAGAAGTCCTCACTCGATGCCCCTCTGCTAAAACAGGAATTCCACTGCAGACCAATGTAGTCGCCCTGGCCAAGAAGGGTTGGCTTAAGCCCCACTCTGTCCAGTTGATCAATCGACGCCAAGTACAGGCAGATGGAGGGGGATACACTCTTGCTATCGGACCATCCTCAGTCACTCCAAGCCTCAGTCGTCCTCAGCCGCCTCCTCTGCGGCGCTGCTAGGCAAGGAGAAGATCTTAGAGGCGTATGGGAAGAAACTCTATTCCAAAGCGGCCTTGCATCCTCGTCAGGCCAACAACGATGCCATGCTAGCAGCCCCTAACCAGAGGTTGTGGCAAGAAATTGCGGATTTCCTCCCAGAAATCACATTTCAAGACGGGACTGGCTGAGGCCAAGTTGGTGGCGCAGGACATCATGGAGTCCACCATGGCCCACATTGACACCTCGGGCCGGGCCATCTGCATCGCCACGGACAGGAAAAGAACAGCCTGGCTCTGTGCAAATAAATTTAACCCAGATGTCCAGGAACACATATTAGACCTGCCGTTCGAGGGGAGTGACCTCTTCCACTTCACCACAGACGAGGAGCTGGACAAAAAGAAAAACAGCTCACAAATGGCCAAGTCTTTATCCATCCTGACAAAGACCACGCCCAAATCGTACACCCAGTCACTGCAGCGCTCCGACAAAGGGCGTACATACGGAGGGTTCTGTGGCTTCCAAGAACGGAGGTCCCGGACCGCTCACCGACTCCAAATCCAGTCGTCCTCCTTCGCAACAGCCTCTGATGGAAAGAAAGCATGACAAGCTCCTCCGGGTCCACGTGTCTCCAGTGGGGGCAGGCTTGCTCTCCATACACATTTCTGGTGCCAGAATTTCGCTGACCCCTGGATCCTCTCCGTAAAGAGCCAGGCTGTGGAGGAAGTCCCAGCCTCCCAGCGAGGCTTGGGCTTCGACTCCAGGATTTTCACCATTCAGAAAAAGAACCAGACGGGCCTTATAGTTGTGCTACACCTTTCCACCCTCAACCTCTCCTTACCTCTACAAAAATTCAAGATGGTTACGCCAGCTTTTATAGCGGAGACATTGTGCAAGGGAGACTGGATGTGCTCCCTGGATCTGAAGGACGCCCATCTGGACGTCTCGATATGGCAGCCCCATCATTCTTTCCTACGGTTCAGGATCATGGGCTACCATTTCCAATACAAGGTCCTTCCTTTTGGCCTCACTCAGCCCCCAGGGTTTTTACCAGTCTCATGAATACTGTGGCTGTCCTCCTCAGGGCATCCACATCTACCCATACCTCGATGACTGGCTCGTCAGGGCTACATCGGTGGAAGCAGTTCACCACACTTCCCAGGCTTTTATGAACACACTGCATGATATGGGCTTTTCTCTCAATCTCAAGAAGTCGCAGCTGCTACCCACGCAGACTGACATTCTTGGGCCTCATCTGGGACACGTGCTCCGAGAAGGTGTTTCCATCAGAGGACAAGATCACAGTCACCAAGAGGGCCATTGCTCACTTCCTCAGCAGAGAGGTGGCCTCGTGGGAAAAGCACCTAATGGGTCTCTTGGCAGCGGTCCTATTAGCCGTCCCCCACACAAGACTCAGGATGAGGATACAGCTGCACTTTGCAACATCATGGAACCAGGAGCAGGGCTCTCAATCCGAGATAATCAACGTTCCTCCATCTCTCCACCAGGACCTCAGATGGTGGTCCATGGACTGCAACCTACAGACGGGCAAGCCCTTCCGGCCTCCCACCCCGCAGGTCACCATCACTACGGACTCCTCTCTCGAGGGATGGGCATCCACGCTGGCCGATCTCTCGGTACACAGCACCTGGACCCAACACGAGCAGGAGTACCAGATCAATTGGTTGGAGCTGAACGCCATCTGGCTAGCGCTCAGAGCATTCCTCCCACTTACCAGGGGCAAAGTTGTCCTCATCCAGACAGACAACTCGACCAGCATGCACTATGTCAACAAGCAGGGAGGCACCAAATCCCCTCCACTGTGCAGAATGGCAATCAGCATGTGGGAGTGGGCCCTGGAAAATGACATCGACCTCACGGCAGTCTACCTTCCGGAGGAATCCAACCTAGAGGCGGACAGGCTCAGGAGGTTGGGAGCGGACAACTACGAGTGGCAGCTAAACAACGTTGTTACTCAGGAGATCTTCAGCAGATGGGGTCTTCCCCAGGTGGATCTCTTTGCCAACCTGGCACAACAAGAAGTGCCCTCAGTTCATATCCTGGCAGGGACAGGGCCCCGGCTCCCTGGGCGACGCATTTCAGATTCAGTGGAACAGCATAACAGCTTACGCCTTCCCGCCCACTCCGCTGATACAGAGTGATTTGCAAGATCAAGAGGTCTCGCCAGCTCAACATCATTCTAATAGCTCCATGGTGGCCAGCCAGACCATGGTTCTTGGAGCTGCCCAGCCTCTCGGAAATGCCACCGATTCACCTTCTGATGGGCCCAGAACATCTTCTGGCACATCAGGGTGGCAGGGCCATCTACCCCGCGTCACAGAAGCTAGCCCTCACAGCATGGTTCCTGAACTGGTGACGCTAAGGCACCTCAGCCTCTCCCATGCTAATCTGGAGATCATATAGGGCGCAAGGAGCAAGCCTACCAGGGCCCAGTACAAAAGTAAATGGACCAGCTTCTGCCACTGGGCAGCCTCCAAGGATATCGACTCCCTGGCATGTACTCTGGATGACCTGCTCTCCTCCTCGGTGCACCTCGCCCATCAGGCGGGCAGGTGGACACCTGCTGCACTTACCTCACAGCCATCGGGGCATACAGGAAATCTGACAAGGGGGTCTTCTCCTCAAATCCGATTGTCAGGAAAAATTTGGCGGGTCTCGCAAGACTCTACCCGCCCATCAAGAGGTCACACCTCGTGTGGGATCTGAAGATAGTCTCGGGCGCCCTGGCGCACAAACCATCCAATACAATGGCGTCCACGGACATCAGGCTGGTCACCATTAAGATGGCCTTACTAGTCGGCCTCACCTTGCAGAGTCAGCGAAATCCAGGCACTGATCGCCTCAGAACCATATACTACCTTTCACAGGGACAAAATAGTCCTGCGGCCACATCCAGCATTTCTGCCTAAGGTGCCGTCTGCTTTCCATTTAAATGAGGAAATAGTACTAACTATGTTTTTTACTGATCCTGAGGCACAGAGTTCTGCATTGCCTGGATGTCAGCCGTGCCCTGAAATTCTACCTGGACAGGACCCAGGGCTTCCGCAGATCAGATGCCCTATTTGTCACTTTTGGAGGTGCAAGCCCAGGCTATCAGGCCTCCATATCCCGCTGGATGGTCTCAACCATCAAAGAAGCATACGAGGGTCAGCACAAGCCTCTTCCGGCAAACATGCACGCCCACGCAGTCAGGGCCAAGGCAACAGCCATCGCATTCCAGCGCCATGTCCCTTGGCAAGTTATAAGCAGGGCAGCCACATGGGCTACTGCCTCGGCTTTCTGCAAACATTACCGTTTGGATGCCGGCTCTAGATCTCATGCGGCTTTCGGACAGGCGGTTCTCAGGAACCCATTTGCTTAAGGGGGCTCTCGTCTCCACCCTGGGGCTACATTCAGTTGTAATCGCCCATGCAGTATGGAGGAAAGGGGACAGGACGTAAGAGTAATTATAAGTTACTCACCATAGTGACTAACGTACTCTTAGTCCCCTTTCCTCCACACGTCCCACCATCCTCCTCCCCCTAATTAGACTGGTGTCATAAGGCAATGTTAATCTATTGTCAACGTGTCTATGGGGACTGAGGTGTGGCGTCAGAGGGCGGAGTCAGAGCAGCGCATGCTCCCACGGCCGCAACACCATGCGCCTCTAAATTTAAAGTGGAAGGCTTTTTCTGGTGAAAAAGGCTCCGTCTCCCATCCCTTGGAAGGGACGCCCATGCAGTATGGAGGAAAGGGGACTAAGGACTAAGAGTACTTTAGTCACAACTGTGAGTAACAATTTTAGCATACAGATACATGCTGACAGTAGGTACTTATTTGCCTTTACTCTGGGAGGGTTATCGTTTACATTCACTAGAATACCCCAAGTATACACTGAAAGCCCAAGCATTTATAGTAGGCCTCTCAAGGAAGAGCTAGACGCTAAAATTACCTTCATCTTGCACATTGATACAGTACATTGAAAACCTACTTATTGCTACGGATTGTTAGGAAATTTGGGAGGAGTGCACTGAGTGGTTAAAACACTTGGCTAACAACGGTCACAAGGCTTCTTTAAAGAAATTCCAACAATGTCAACAGGAGGTTGCCCATTTAGGATACCTCCTCTCGAAGGAGGGTAGGCGTCTTGCACCAGAAAGAATACAGGCAATCTCTGACATGGCGGTTCCAAACACACAAACTGAAGTTAGAACTTATCAGAATGACTTCCTATTTCAGGCAATGGATTCCAAATGTCACCCTTTTTTATTAAGCATTGTTAGCACTACTATAGAAAGATGTAGCTCTACTTCGGGATACAGTTTGTCGAGATGGTTTTGATATGATAAGAGGTCGTGTAATTTGTGCATTAAGGAGATGGTTGTGCCCTGGTTGTTGTAACGCAGGAGCATGGAGGAGGAGGGTGCAGGGGGGGGGGGGGGGGGACAGGCTGTGCAGCTATTTTTCCTCCACGTGGACCCTGTTGCATGCAGTTTGCCAAAATGTCAAAGCTGTGGCATCAGTAAAGCAGAGCGAAGGCATGGTTTTGGGCCCTCCTTAACCCATCATGGTGCCTCACTTAGTAGATATACTATTGAACAGAACGCAAACACAGCATCTCGCATCTGCTCATCTCACTAGATACGAGCTCATTTTGTTTGCACCTTACATCAAAATTTAACTATGTAACACGTCAAAGCCAGCTGAACTGTTATGTCCCTTAGAGGAGAGTAGCATTCCTGATACCAATCATGATTGCATTCTTATCACCTAAAATGAAACAAAAGGAAGAATCTATTTGCCACCTCTGCCATCCGCAGATAGAGAAATGTTTTGTGACGGTTCTTGCTTTAAACATCTGAATGGCACTTCTACTGCCTATGCAATCACCACACTAGATACAGAGGTAGAAACTAGGCAGATTCCTAACGCCACCCAAGCAGCAGAAATAATTGCCCTGCCTCGAGCTTGTGAGGTATCTCAAGGGTTGAAAGTAAATATTTATACAGACAGCCAGTACGCCTTTGGTGTAGCTCACAATTTTGGGAAACTATGGGCTGAAAGGGGATTTCTGACATCCCAAGGCACCAAGATTCAGCATGGTCCCTTGATAGTGCAGCTTTTATCAGCACTAGCGTTACCTGTACAGCTAGCAATAATGAAATGACCAGCAAATCACTGACAGTATTGGGAAAGGCAATGCTTTCGCAGACAGAAATGCCAAACAGCCACAGACTTAGACTGGAATGTACATATTAGGTCCTGCTAGATGGGTCGCTGAGAGTGGGATGATGGAAGAGGGAATTAGCAGTGTATTTAGAGATTCAGGCCAAGGCCACAGCCGAAGAAATCAGAGTTGGGATTGGGACCAGCCCACATAGATGAGGATAGTTGTTGGGTTGAGCACGACAAACAGAGATGGATGTTACCTAATGCATATGTCGAAGCTATAGTGACCATGGCCCAGCACACAAATGCAAAAGGCATTTTTAAACATCTAAACCCGGTATGGAGGAACTCCACATAATGAAAATAGCAGACAGATTGGTCAAGAATTGCATAATCTGTTTTCAGCATAACATTGGGAAAGGAACACCAATACCTAAGGGCAGCTTTGGTCCACCTTCCATGCCCTTTGAAGTAATAAGACATGCATTACTTACCGTAAAAGCATTTCTGATGATTGTATCTGCTTAGATTCACATACTGTGCATATGGTCCGCCATCCAGTGGTAACCGCAGAGTATTGCATCTTGTCTTTCGGGGGACCGAAAGGGGACGTCGGCATAGGCGTGTCTGAAACACTATCCCTATTGTGACGTGTGTAGTACCCAAAATCCCTCACGCGCCGAGGTCCCTCCGATTGCATTTTTTCTGCCATGAGGGAGCCCAAGGCTATAGTTGAGTGAGTACACGAAGAGAGAAAGTAGTAAGAAGTCTATGTTCCTTCCACCCCGAGCAGGGAGGGCGCATGTGAATCTAAGCAGATACAATCATCAGAAATGTTTTTACGGTAAGTAATGCATGTCTGATGCTTGTTAATCTGCTTAGAATCACGTGCTGTGCATAGACTAGTGAGCAGTACCCGGAGTTGGAGGTGGGTTGTGAGAAGGAACAGTAGAAAAAAGATGTCTTAGTACTGCTTGTCCCACCTGGGAATCATACCTAGAATGAGTGTCTAGGCAATAGTGTTTTGTAAAGGTGTGTACAGAACTCCAGGTTGCCGCTTTGCAAATGGACTCTAGGGGAACATTTGCAATGAATGCTATGGCTGCCCCAGTGCCTCAAGTAGAATATGCTCTAGGCTTGAAGGGCAGTTCTCTCTTTGCAAGAGAGAGACAGTGTGATGCATTTGACAATCCACTTGATATTGCTGATTTAGAGACAGGGTCCTCTTCTCTACCAGCTGCCACTGAAACAAAGAATTGTTTAGTTTTCCTCAGTGGTTTAGTTCTATCCATGTAGAACATGACTGCCCTACGCACATCTAGTGTGTGAAGGCGTCTTTCGGCCATGTTAGTAGGTCTCTGGAAGAACGTGAGGGAGTTGCAGACTATCTTGTTCAGAAGGGGAGTCAGGGGGGGGGGGCTAAACAAATTTCCCCGACCAAGTTATCCAGAGACCGTTCCCCTTGGATCGGTTCTGGGGGTAAAGGAGGCGTAATCTGGGCATTGGGCGTTCTCCTGAGTATCAAACAGGTCGATCTCTGGAAACCCCCATTCTGCGAAGACATTGGATACAATGTCTTCGTGCAGACGCCATTCGTATTCTTCTGGCAGAAGAAAATCTCTGCTGAGTAAGTCTGCCAGAAGATTGAGTTGCCCTGGAACATGTTGGGATATCAGGAACATTGTGTGTTTGAGAGCCCATATCCAGATGTTTTGGGACAGCTTGGATAGCCCTGGAGAGTGAGTGCCCCCCTGCTTGTTCAGATAATACATTGCTGTTGTGCTGTCGGTTAGGACCAGCACTGTCTTCCCTTGCAGTTGCTCCTGAAAGGCTTTCAATGCTTTGAACACTGCTAGTAGATTAATATGGTTGGACGCTACCTGAGGGGACCACACTCCGTGCGCTGTCTGTTGAAGCAGGTGAGGGGGGGGGCCCCCCCCCCCCCAACTTGTGAGAGATGCGTCTGTCGTGAGAGTGGTTTCCACTGCAGGGGTGGTGAAGGTTTTCCCCTTCAAGAGGTTCTCCCTCGACCACCACTGCAGAAAGAGAACGAGGGCTAGCGAGACAACTAACAGATCTTCCCATTGTCCACTGGCCTGACACCACTCGCTGTTGAGCCACTCTTGCATGGGACGCAGGTGCAGCCGCGCGTTGGGGACCAAGTATATGCATGACGCAATCATCCCTAGCAAACGCATAGCTTGGCGTACCGTCACCTCCCGACTGGCTACATACTGAGGAACTTGAGAGAGCATGTTCTGAACCCTCTCGCTGGAAGGGAAGACTAGACCGTATTCCGTGCGAATTAGAGCCCCCAGGAACTGTTTTACTTGGCTGGGGACTAAGCTGGATTTCTTTTCGTTGATAGAAAATCCCAGGCTGAACAGTATGCCTACTGTCTTTTGGGTGTTCCGAGAAACAACCGTCAAACGAGTCCCCCGTGATGAGCCAATCGTCAAGGTAAGGGTAAACTGGAACTGAAAGTCTGTGCAGGTGTGCTGCTGCCACTGCCAGGACCTTGGTAAACGCCCGTGGCGCCGGAGCTATGCTGATGGGGAGTACCCTGAACTGGTAGTGTTTGTCCTGAATCACGAACCTTAGGAATTTTCTGTGCGCTGGCAGCATTGAAATATGAAAGTATGCATCTTTCATATCCAATGTTGTCATGAAGTCCCCTTGTTTTAGCAATGGGATCACCTCTTGCAGTGTTATCATGCAAAACTTTTGGGGCTTTATGAACTTGTTCGCTGGGCGCAGCTCTAGAACAGGACGCATGGTGAGATCCTTTTTGGGTACAAGGAAGTATATTGAATAAATACCCTTGTTTACCTAAAGAATCGGGACGGCATCTATGGCGTCCTTTCCCAGCAGCGCCTCCACCTCTTGGACTAGGATCTGCAGATGTTCCGGTGAAAGGCGTCGATGTTTCGGCAGTCTGAACTTTGGGGGTCGGGCGAATTCCACGCAGTAACCGTGGGCGACCGTCTTTAATACCCACTGGTCTGAAGTTATCCCCTCCCATGCCTTGAGGAAAGATGTTAATCACCCCCCCGACCGGGGAGACATGGGAGGGGACCTGAACTTGGTGGTCATTTCTGACCCGAGGTTGATGCACCTCTGGAATTGGGGCCTCTGCCTCTATTCTTTCCGCGCTTCTGACCCCTCTGGGGGTAGTAAGTGGGGCTTGCAGCCGGTTGACTTGAGTTGAAGTTGCCCGTGCCAAAATTATTTTGAGCGGCGCTGGCTTGTCCTCGAAAGGACCGCCGAGAATTGCTGCCCCTCTCTGAAGAGGGTTTTTGGGAAATCTGGTGCAGCGACGTAATAGTCTCATGCTCCTTCTTGGCTGTCTCCAACGCATCGTCTACCGCCTACCGAAGAGGTTGGCCTCTTCTATGGGTTTGTTGATGATGGATGCATGGGTCTCAGGCCTGAAACCCGACGTGCGCAGCCACGCGTCTCTCTTTAGGAGAGTACCCTGTGCGAGAGACCTGCCTGCTGTCTCTGCGGAATCCAGGGTATTCTTTACAACATTTTGATTGGCAAGTTTGCCCTCCGAGACAATGGCGAGAAGCTTGGCTCTGGTTGGTTCCGGAACCTCCTAAAGGCCTTCCTGGAGTAGGTTCTATTGGGCGTCGACGTAGCTTGCTAGTAGAACAATTTACTTTCTTACCTGGTAACGTTCTTTCGATGGGATGGTCCGACGACGTATTCCATATCTATGACATGTAATCACCACAGCTGTGCTGCTTCGGAAACTTTTTCGGCGTCTGCGTCGATGACATCGATGCGCCGTCGTCGAGGACTCCTCCGACGTCTGACGTCATCCGATGTGATAAGTAGGACGCACGACGCCCATAGCCTCAGTTGTAGTTTTT
The DNA here is from genome assembly GCF_040938575.1 of Ambystoma mexicanum. Classification (NCBI taxonomy): domain Eukaryota; kingdom Metazoa; phylum Chordata; class Amphibia; order Caudata; family Ambystomatidae; genus Ambystoma; species Ambystoma mexicanum. The sequence continues at coordinate 477,097,008 of NC_090938.1, forward strand.
TCCCCCAGAACGTGCGACATAAGTCAACTGCCAGTCAGACACAAAGCCTTGCGGAACGTAAGCTGCAATCGCAAAAGAAATTCTGCAGCGGGGAAGGCCGGGCGGGAGCGATATGGAATACGTCGTCGGACCATCCCATCGAAAGAACATTACCAGGTAAGAAAGTAACTTGTTCTTCGAGGGGATTGGGTCCTCCGACGTATTCCATATCTATGACAGACTCCCAAAGCAGTACCAAAGCAAGGAGGAGGGAAAGAATTTAGAATCAAAATGTAGAATAGCCAATCAAATAGCAGAGCAAAGGACCGCCTTGCCAAAGGCCAGATCCTGTGCTCGGATGGAATCAAGGGAATAGTGACGTACAAATGTATGTACTGAAGCCCAGGTGGCTGCATCACAGATGTTGCGAATAGGAACACCCCTCTGCAGGGCAGTAGACGCAGCCATACCCCTGGTAGAATGGGCCCGCAAGCCAGCCGGTGGGTCCTTACCCGCCAAACGGTAGCACTCCGAGATGGCCAAAATAATCCAGCGAGACAAAGTCTGTTTCGTCACAGCTTGCCCCAAACGCTTTCCAGCGTAACCAATAAAGAGTTGATCATCCACTCTGACCCGGGACATGCGTGAAACATAAAAGCTTAAAGCTCTCCTAGGATCAAGCCTATGGAGCCTCTCCTCTTCCTTACCAGGATGCGGAGGAGGATAGAATGCCGGAAGAACAACCTTCTGGGCCAAATGAAATTCCGTCACTACCTTCGGAAGAAAAGAAGGACGAACTCTAAGGACAACCCTGTCCTTGTGAAATACAGTGAAGGGAGGCTTAACTGAAAGTGCCTGTAACTCACTCACTCTGCGAGCGGAAGTAACCGCAACTAAAAACACAGTTTTCAGAGTTAACAGCCTCAAAGGGCAAGAATGTAAAGGCTCAAACGGAGCACCCATAAGAAACTTAAGAACCAGGTTTAAATCCCAACCGGGCACCAGGAAAGGTGACGGAGGGAACACATTAGTGAGCCCTTTCAGGAACTGTGAAATCAAAGGGATTTTAAAGTAAGAACACTCTTCAGACGAGCGCTTAAAGATGGACAGCGCCGCCAGGTAACCCTTAACGGTACCCACTTGCAAGCCCCTGTGGGCCAAAGAAAGTAAAAAGGACAGAACCATGGGGATGTCACATGCAAAAGGATCCACATTCTGAACTCTGCACCAGTCGCAGAACTTACGCCAACGGCAACGGTACAGAGACTTTGTTGCCGGCCTTCGGGCCGAAAGCAACACCTCCATCACGTCCTCAGGGAGGTCCCAATCCTTATACCTCAACCTTTCAGAAGCCAAGCGTGAAGGTTGAGGGATCTGACCTCTGGATGGAGAACCTGACCCCCCTCCCGTGAGAGCAGATCGTCTCGGTAGGGAATACGACGTGGAGGGCAGAAGGATAAGTCAAGAAGGTCCGGGTACCACGTCCTCCGAGCCCACGCCGGGGCAATGAGGATCATCCGGGAACCGAACTTCCGTAACCTCCGCAGCACTTGCGGGATGACGGGGACTGGAGGAAACGCGTACAGCAGCGGGAATGACCACTCCACCACGAACGCGTCTCCTAAGGCTCCTTCTGGAGGAAATTCCCGCGAGCAAAACCTTTCGCACTTCCGGTTGACACTGGAGGCGAAGAGATCCACTTGAGGGGTCCCCCAAAGGGTGAAGATCTCCAGGAGAATTCTCCTGAGCCAACTCCCACTCGTGAGAGATCGCGCTCTGCCTGCTCAGAGCGTCCGCCGTCACGTTTTCGGCTCCGGCCAGATGAACTGCCGAGATCGAAACTTCCTGCTGGATGGCCCAGAACTCGAGCTGCATCGCCTCTCTGCACAGAGGAAGTGACCCTGCCCCCCCCCTTTTTGTTGAGGTAGTGCATGGCCACTGTGTTGTCCGTCAGGATCAGGACATTCTTCCCTCGCACAGACGGCAGAAAAGCCTTCAGGGCTAGCCTGACGGCCCTCAGCTCCAACAGATTGATATGGAGTCTGGACTCCGACGGAGACCAACGACCGCTGACTGTCAGCCCGTTGGCATGAGCTCCCCATTCCGTGAGGGATGCATCCGTCACGATCGTCACCTCCGGCCAGGGAAGCCAAAATGGAGCCCCCTTCATCAAGTTGCCTTCGACGGCCCACCACAGAAGGTCCCGGGCGACCGAGGACGGCACCTGAATCGAGTCCGACATCCTGCCGGAGGACTGCGACCATTGCGTCTTGAGTGCCCACTGCAAAGATCTCATCCGCAGGCGAGCCTCTGGCACCAGAAGAATGCAGGATGCCATGAGGCCGAGCAACCTCAAGAACTCGAACGCTGGGAGCGTCTGGGCATGCTGAAACTTGTGACCATCTGCTGAATGTGAAGAGCCCTCACCTGGGGAGGAAAACACTGCCCCAGGGAAGTGTCGAGCACTGCTCCGATGTACTGGAGCCGCTGTGTTGGCGTTAAATGGGACTTCTTTAAATTGAGGGAGAAGCCCAGCCTGTGAAGGGAGCGACAGGTGATCGATAGATGATCCAGGACTTGCTCGGGAGAGCTCCCCCTGATCAACCAATCGTCCAGGTAGGGGTAGACGTGAATCCCCCCTTGCCTGAGATGCGCTGCCACCACCACCATGAGCTTGGTGAAAACCCTCGGGGCGGAGATCAATCCGAACGGCAGGACCCGAAACTGAAAGTGCGAGTCGCCAACCGCGAACCTCAGGTACTTCTTGTGCTTGGGATGGATCGGCACATGGAAGTAAGCATCCTTGAGGTCGAGTGACACCAACCAGTCCTGAAGCTGAAGGGCCTGGAGGACTTGAGAGAGAGTAACCATCTTGAACTTGTCCTTCCTGAGGAGTTTGTTCAAACCGCGCAAGTCCATGATGGGTCTCAATCCCCCGTCTTTCTTCGAAACCAAAAAATAAGGGGAATACCATCCCTTGTTCCTCTCCGCTACAGGCACCAGTTCTATGGCGCCTTTCTCCAGCAGGGCTTGAATTTCCTGCGCAAGGAGCGAATCCGGACTCTGCAAAGAGAGGTTCCCCGGTGGATTGTCGCGAGGCCTGTGCCGAAAAGGAAGACAGTAGCCGTGGGTTATGATCTCCAGAACCCACACATCTGAAGTAATGGCTTGCCACTCTACAAGATGCTGCGCCAGCCTTCCCCCAACCGGCGAACCATGGGACATGGCCTCACGACTGAGTGGGAGCGGCTGCGGCGTTACCTGAGGGCAAAGAGGCAACTGCCCGAGCGGCCTTGGCACCACGGGTACCCTGTCGTCCACCACTGGTACCCCTGCGTTGGCCTCTTTGACTGCCAGCTCCTCTCGCTTTATTGAAGGATGAGTAATAGCGAAAGGAACCACCCCTCCACTGCTGTCCCCTAGGACGAAAAGGCGGAGGTTGGCGAACCGCAGCGCCCAACGACTTTGCTGCAGCTTTTGAGGTCTGCAACCTCTCAAGGCTCTCGTCAGCCTTGCTGCCAAAAAGGTGTTCACCATCAAAGGGCATGTTGAGGAGCCGGGACTGCACATCAGGAGCAAACCCCGACTTCCGCAACCACGCAAACCTGCGTATCACGGTGCTCGCCGCCATGGACCTACTGAGGCATTCAGCCAAGTCCAGACCCGACTGAACGGACTCGCACATGGCATCCTTACCATCCTGGACCATAGCAAGGAAACCATCCCGTTCATCCCCTTCGGGAATATGTTCAGCCGCTAACGCAACACAGTTCCACAGAGTGTGCGTGAAACGTGACAAGGCACAAATGGAGTTGGCCGCCTGAAGCGCCATACCACCAGAAGAAAACACTTTCTTCGCCCAGCCATCAAAACGTTTGTCGTCCCTATCGGGAGGGATGGTAGGGTACGACGCCTGCTTTGCCGGGGCCGTGGCCGCCTGCACCACCAAACTTTCCGGAGTGGGGTGCCTGGTCAAGTAGCAGGGGTCGCTACTGGCTGGACGGTATTTACGCGACAAGGATCTGCCCACCGCCGGGAGACTCTCCGGAGCAGTCCAAGCCGCCGCCACCCTTCTCTGTAAAGCCATATGGAACGGCAGTACCGGGTCAGTTGGGGGACCAACATCAAGGATGTCCGTCAGATCATCCTGCACAAACTCCCCTGGGGGAGCAGACCATCCCAGATACTCAGACACCCTAGCCATAAGGCGCCGGTACGAGGAATCGGCATGGGAGCCAGGCTCAGGCCTACAAAATTCCACCTCCGGAGAGGTGTCCAGTCCACTGGCATCATGCAGTGACTGCCTCAAATCGTCAAACTGACTATGGCCCGAGACAATTTCATCTGGCACCTGACTAGGAACCAGGCCATCAGAATCCTCATCCGCCTCCGAAATATATTCCAGGTGGCGAAAAGGCACCTGAGAGTGCTTGCTCTTAACCAGAGCCTTCCTAGGGGGTACACCCGTGAAACGGGGCACCTCGACACGAAAGGCGTCGATGGCGTCGAGCGAATCAGCGCCGACGCCGAGAAAAACGGCAACGGCGCCTAGAGGATCGGCGTCGAGGAAATCGGCGTCGACGTCAGATGCAGCGCCTCCAGTATCGGCGGCGTCGACACAGCCCTCGAAGCCGGAGCCCCGAGCGTGTCCCTCGACGACCTGATCGTCGACGGCTTCGACGACGTCCTCGAAGCCGGAGCCTCGAGAAAGCCTGTCGACGCCCTCGACGCCTCAGACGTCGATGTCTTCCTCGAAGACTTCACAGGAGCACACGGTCTCAAACGCGTCGAGGACCGGGACCTGGAACGGGTACGGCGAGAACGAGCCTCCTTGTCCGAACGGGACCGCTCCCGTGACTCGTGCCGACCACTCTTGCGAGCGGCGTCTCTCGACCTCACACGGCCGACCCCACTCTGGGGCGCGGACGGCTGAGTACCCTGCGACTCAAGAATCGCCAACATTTTCTTCCCGAAGGAAGCCCACTCCTCCGGCGTCGCACAGCTGGCGGGGTAACCGACGTGCCGTGCAGAATCCTCGGAAGAGGACCGGGAAGGCGACCGGTGACGGCGCTTCCGAGAATGCCTCGAAGAGGCTGAGGAGTGGCGAGACCCACTCCTAGAAGAAGACCGACGAGACTTCCGACGATGACGCGGAGAGTCACCCCTCGAATCATCCGTCGAAAGCCCCGCCGACTTCGACTTCCGGGGCTTGGACACCCGACCTACCGACAACTTCTTACGTTCGTGTAAGGCTTTGGACGTGAGCGACTGGCAGTCGATACAGTCATCCGTGTCGTGGGCCTCCCCGAGGCAGCAGAGGCAGGCGTCATGCGAGTCAGTCACCGACATCTTGGACCCACACTCCCCGCACTTCTTAAAGCCCGGACGCGGGGTTGAAGACGAAGTGGAAGACATCGCCGAAGGACATTCACAAACGAACAGGTTCGAAGAACCAGAAAGAACAGAACTCCAAAGAGTCGAGGCTTAGAACCGAGAAACACGAAGCAACACGTTCGCGGAAAAAACAGAACTGAGGCTATGGGCGTCGTGCGTCCTACTTATCACATCGGATGACGTCGGAGGAGGTCCTCGACGACAGCGCATTGACGTCATCGACGCAGGACGCAGACGCCGAAAAAGTTTCCGAAGCAGCACAGCTGTGGTGATTACATGTCATAGATATGGAATACGTCGGAGGACCCAATCCCCTCAAAACGTCGTTTTATTGGCAACCTGGACGGTATAAGGAGCCGCCGACGTGACCCGTTTGCCGAAGGCATACAACCGTTTGGACTCCTTGTCCGGGGGTAACTCACCCGTGGCAAGGGGAACCCCTGCTCTCTTGCAAGTGTTGGTTACCACCAGCGAGTCTGGGATTGCGTGCCCTTTGATATAAAGCGGGTCGGTGGGGGAGGGCTGGAAAAGTTTTTCGACCCTTGGGTTCACAGCCCTAATCTGAGCGGGTGTGAGTAAGGAAGGGGCCAGCCGTCTCTTTACAGAGCTCAAGAGAGGGATAGACTGGCTTGCCGGAGGCTTGTCATTAATCATGTTTTCCGCAAAATCCTGTTCAGGCAATGCCTCAAGCGTGGCAATTTTAAAGAATTCCGCTGCTTTTTTCAACGTGTTGTTGAAAGCCATTTGATCATCCACCGGGGGAGCTTGTCGAACCAGTGTGGATGGGGGAGAGTCGAGGCAAACGATATCAGAATTGTGATCATCCTGCTGGGTGTCCTCCCAGTTGTCCGTTGCGCCTTGATCTTCGCCATAATTGTCCAGAAAAGAAGTCTCCTCTTCTGTATAGATGTCTCTATAAGTGTCCTTCTGGACATCTTCTTGATAATCAACATAGTGTTGAATATCTAGGTGTTGGGCAACTTGTGTTTGAGGGTTAGGGTCTACCCAAGCTTTTTTCGGCGGAGGTTGATCAGAAGCCCTGAAAACCTGCTCCAGTCGATCTATACCCCTCGAATTGCTCCGTGGTCCACTTGGATGACCCAAATGAACCCAACTGAGCAGGAACCGGGTCCTCCGCCCTAAGGCGTTGAGAGGATCTCCTCAGGGTGCTTGAGAGGGGTACCTGGCTCTCTTCGTAAGAGTCCTCGGGATCGTCTTCCAAAACCGTGGAAAACCTTTCGACGGATTGGCCCATAACTGTGGGCAAAACCGGTACTAGGCCCACCGCCGTAGCAATCCTATTGATGCTCTTACTGATAGTCACTGAATCTTTGGGAGACAACGCCTCCGATGATGGCTTCTCGGTTAGAGGCCTACTTGTAGTTTTTGGGCCTGCACGGGCCTTGGAAACCATGAAACTCGTTGAAGTTTCTTGTTCAGAAACTTCGGCGTGTGTAGTTTGGGGAGTAGCGCCTTTGTTATATTTGTTAAGCCCAGTCATGCGCTGCTGCGGATGCGGGGAAGGCTTCGGATCAGATCGATCCGATGGCGCTTTCGCCTTCTTCGACGAAGTTATCGATGAGGGCGCTTGGGTTGTGTGTTTTGTGCGGTGCGATTGTACGCCCCCGTCACCGGGTGTGGTCCCTGTAGCAAGACCGGAGTCGAGCCTGGAAGGGTCGGGGACGGGCGTGGCGGCTCTAGAATAGTCCGCCTCAAGGTCTACAACGTCCGTGTTGGACGTTTGGTCCTCCGATATACCGTCACTCTCGGCTGGTGTCGCGGCAGGGGAGGGAGGCTCCACGCGTGATATTCCGTACGCAGCCCACCGCTTCAACCGGCGCTCCTTAAGGGATTAGGTTTAGGAGTGTATACGCCGAACACCGCTTTAGTGCTCTAGGGGAAGACAAGCGACACAAAGTGTGCTTGTCTTTCCACGGATGTCTGACCCTTCACACAGGGCAGAATCTAAATGGAGTGCTTTCCATAGCAGAAATGAAGGGTGACCAGACCAAAAAGGAAAGCAGTGGAAAAGAGGAAAGACATAGCAGTATGGCAAACCCCGAGCCCACTCTCCCTACTGTGTAGGCCGGCCAGAAGGCCCGACCACGTGGAGGTCCGAACGCCGGATCTTAGGTGCCAGAACCCACAGCCGTAGATGGTTCCCCCGTAGTCTTCGTCGAAGATGTTCTTGATAGGCGAAGTGACTTAACGGGGATTAAACCGACAATTCGGTAAGATAAACAAAGTCTCATGAAGAGCTCCGCTATAGGGCGACCAGTTATCTGGGCGGAAAAAAACAATCTGAGGGACCTCGGCGCGTGAGGGATTTTGGGTACTACACACATCACGATAGGGATAGTGTTTCAGACACGCCTATGCCGACGTGCCCTTTCGGTCCCCCGAAAGACAAGATGCAATACTCCGCGGTTACCACCGGATGTCGGACCATATGCACAGCATGTGATTCTAAGCAGATTAACAAGCATCGGAAACTTTGATTTCTTTGAGATGGAAAGATGTCAGAATGTTAAATACGTTCTAGTGGTAGTTTGTGCATTTAGCAAATGGGTCAAAGCTTTCCCACTGAAAGATAACACTGCAATGTCAACAGCAAAAGTAATGCTAAAAGAGTACTTTCCCTGTTTTGGTTTACTAAGGGTAATCTGGTCGGACAATGGTTCACACTTTATAGCATCAGTCACCAAGCACGTGTGTGAGGGATTACAGATAAGAAAGAAAATGTCATTCTGCGAACCATTCGGGATTGACACAATGGTACCCTAAAAAAGAAGCTAGCAAAGATATGTGCACACAGCCAGCTAAAATGGCCTGAAGCCCTACCATTCGCCTTAATGTCAATGAGTACAACAGCCCCCAAAAAAGGGTCGAATCGAGTATCCATTTTTGGTAGATTATTGTAACCAGTTGACTCTAAACTAGCGTTTGATTCACAAACAGTTGCGAGAAGCGTTACCTGATTGATACCTGGGTCCTGCCACACCATTCGGCCTGGCTCTATGAAAGACTTCCGGCGAAAATCCAGCCTTGGAAAGGGCCACTCCAGGTCCTATTGGCCACCCAGACTGCTGTGCGTGTAGATAGGAAGAAACATTGGATACATGCAGCACATTTGAAACAAGTACCTTTGTCCTTGCCCTATGACAATGGGTAAAGGAGGGGTTTGCCGATTCAGAACACAAATACATCCCTCAACACATACCTTTCAGTGACGGAGAATGCACAAACCCACATTTTAAGCAGCCAGACGTTTAACCTTTGCCAACCACCGTCACATTGTTTGAGGATCACTGCGTGCACGGAGCGTCTAGATAGTCTTTGGAAATAGCTAGGGAAGGACTTCTTGCAAGTAGGAAAGTATGGTATTTTTAAAGTACTGCACCCACAAGAAACCAACAATATTCCCTCCATACCGCCCAAAGATGTCTGGAGGTAGAGGAGGGCAGGGAAAAAATAAATAAAAAGACTACAAGCAAGATCAGCCATGTGGTCAGGTGCCACCCATGGATGAACTTTTAAAGCCTACATCGGTGAGTCTTTAAAAACCTTTGTATTTTCTTGTTCAAAACATGCAACTATGCGTCACACCGTAATGGTTAACATTCCCCAAATCCCCCCCGCCCGCTTCCCCTCACTCCCTTTGTGACACAGGCACGGCTGTAATGTCTCCAGGCTATTTCTTTTCACATTGTTCTTCACCACAAATATGATAACATTAGTCTCTCTATCGCCCATGTGTGGCGCGGTATCTGCAGCTTTTTTTTTTAAATGTTGGGTGTCACTGCTATTTTGGGTGATGCAACTCAATTCTGTAACCTTACCAGTCCATGTGCCTATCTGGAGGATCATTTTCTTTGGCTCCACGGCATGGTGCCCTTTGGGTGCATTCTGTGTCGTGCCTTTTAGGTAGCCCTTAACCATTACCCTGCATTCCTCCTGCCCCCATCCACGTCAGAAACAACCTACCTGCTTCCTGCCCCCCCTCACATAACTCCCCCCACCTAAACTATCAAACTGCAGTGTGTTTGCGTATTGGGGCGTTGAGGGCAGCCCGTGTGCTCCCTTTGGCGGTGGTCATTTCCAGTCTAACCAAGGCCACCGGCCTATGTCCTCAACGTCCTAACGTGAGGACTTGTTGTAAATATCTTGTAGCTTACAATTGTAAAGGGTACAGCTTTAAAATCAAGGAGTGCTGTGGTGACACCTCCCCGCCCCACCACGGATCTGGTATGTTCAGTGTGAATTGTTCTGGGGCCTCAGAGGGGGTGGGCGCGTGGGCATGGTAAAAAAATAACGTTGAGCCATTATGCTGTACACAAAGCTTTGCAGGGTACATCATGGAGTAGCTTATATCCTTTTTCCGGAGCATGTTTTTGACCGGTTGGAAGGTTTTCTGTTGATCTTCAACTGCTGGGCTGAAGTCCAGGAAGAGTCGTACCGTGGAGCTTCCCGATCTCAGCTCTTTTTCCCTTGCTACCCTGGGTATAGTCTATCTCTGTAGCGGAAGATTCTGGCAATGTGTGGGCATTCTGGGGTTCCTGGGGGTGAGGTGGGTGCCGCCGGGCCAGTGATCGGTGAGCATGTTCTACAAGAAACATTTGACAGTGTCGGGTTCTCCAGGATGTCTACCAGGAGTTCTACATATTTTTTCATATCTTCTACTTGTGTGGACTCCGGAACCCTCATAATGCGAATGTTATACCTCCTAGAACGACCTTCCAAATCTTCACTCTTCGCCATTTCCCGTTTCACGGATTGTTGTAGGGTGGCCATCTCACTCTGCAGGGCTGCCATTTTATCCTCCCCCTCCCAGATTCTCTGTTCAGCTTCTGCCATACATCTTATCTATCTGCATTGCAGAAATGTCCACCTTGCATGTAAGCGCATTGATCTTCGCTCCCAGGCGGTCTGTTTTTTTTTTTTGTGCCAGTGTCTGGTTCAGAGCCAACACATCCACCTGCGCCGTTGGTGGTGTTCAGGGAGAGGGGGTGATTGGCTGTGCTTGTTCGTTGCGGGCAAATTGATCCATCTTCGCCTGCTTTTTGGGTTGACCATGTTGGGGCTGGCCAGCTAGGCGTCTAAGTGGCGTTATGTTATCTGGGCTGGACAGTGCGCTGGTCCCTGTCACTGATGGCGCAGGATGTGTTCCGGGCATTCCTGCTGCTGGGGACACTCTTGCAACCGGATCTAGGGTCGGTCCGCCTCCCCGGTGGGTTTATTTGTGTATTCTTTGTCTGTTTCCTAGTGGCTGACAACTTGTGATGTGGGATATGACCCAGGTGCATCCCTTGCACCCATGCAGCGTGCAGACTGACCCCCCCTCCTCCCCCTGATGAGTGGGCTGGTGTTCGAAGCCCGTCCCAGGCCCTTTGCAACAATGTAGTGTGTGTCCACAGTATCGGTTGTGCCCATGGACAAGGTTCTAGCCAGTATGGAGGGGGTGCCGAGGCAGGCGCCCATGTGTGTGCAGCCAGAGGTATACCCACTGCGGCCCACTCCCTCTGCCCCCCTCTACATCCACTATTCTCGCACAGATTTCTCAGCTCACCAGCCTGGGCTATCCGGCCCACTGGTCAGGTCTGTTTATCACTTGGGGAAGCCCCCTGCGGGTGATATATATATATACAGAAATGCCCAAATTGCTGGCAGGAGTGCAGTGTTGTCCTCAGCGGGCCGGGCAGCTTTATGGTGACCCAAGTATTTGGTCCAAACGTTGTGGTGCAGCTTTATGTGTGCTGTTTTACACACTGTCACGGGCTGGGCCCCAGGGGGAAGGTTTGGGCTTTCCTTTCCCAGCGCGTGGGGTTTTGTTTGGCTCCCTGGCACAAATGCCCTTTCCGCAACAATTGTTATAGGCGTCGAGGGGGGATGGTTCTTTCTGATCCCAGGCGGTCCCCCACCAAGCATATGTCCCACGGTGGCAAGGTTGCGGCTCAGAAGGGGGTGCTTCGCAGTGATATGGCCCACTGGAGCAGAGGCGGACCCATCCCTTGGTGGTAGGTCGTAGGGGGGGATGCAGGTGGGCAACCAGTCTTCAAGTCAGGGGAGGGGGCCTGCTCGGGCCCCCCCCCTCCTCATCCCCCAAGCGGGGCCTCACTCTCCGCCACGTCCCCACCAACATGAGTCACAGTAGAGGTTCAATACGGGCAGTCGCTGGGACAAGGAGGAAGCGGGGGGCATCCCAGCTGTCTCAGGAGGTATAAACCACCAAGCCCAGATCGCCGCTTCCACGAGGGGGGAGGTCGGGGCCCACGCTCACCACTGACATATGGCACCTATAAGAGCTCCACTCGCTGATCTCTGGCAGGTCCGTGCTTTTGTTTCAGGCAGGATCACCCCTAGGCTTTGATCAGATCGTTGCAGCATTTGGGGGTGTACCATCCACTTCAGCCACCACAGCCGATGCCAGCACGTCGCATGGAGGAGCTTGCTGTCCACGCTTTGGTATAGGGGGTGATTTGTAAGCTGCTGTCTCCGAACGCCAGGCTGCTCCTCCCCCACATGGGGATCAGGCACTTCCCAACGGTCCAAAAGTATTAGAGCTCAGAGGCTGCGATTCTGCTCGACAGTGCACCGGGTGCCACGACCACTCGCACAGCGATCCCACTACTTTTCATACTTGGTCAAGTGGCACGGATCAAGGATGTTGGAAAGGATTTATGTGCCATTGTCGGAGCCTCTCAGGCAGCAGCCATCTTTGTCAGCCGTGCAACAGCACCCCCTATATCAGTGAGTCTTAACAGACACTGAAAGACTATGCCTCGTTTTGGGGTACACAGAAGCGATGAAATGGAAAGTATTGCCACTGGAATGAGCAGGTCCAAAGGATTATGGTCAACTAGAGATAAATGTGTGATTATAGCTATTGTGGCATGCATCGTACTTATATTAATGCAGGTTTTAGGTTTTCTGGAGCACTCACACCCACTTGGCTCACTATTGCCCACGGTGAGCTCCACTACTAGGTCTCCTTTCTAAGTACACATATACACATTTCGTCCCCTTGAACCTAGAGTGGTATCTCAATAACACCTTCATAATACTAAATGATACTCGTGCAATACTGAACAAAACCAACTGTTGGGTATGTTCCCACCTTCCACAACACAGTGAGAAAGGGTTTGGTTGGTACATACATCCTCTCCCATTGTCGACTGCTTGCTATGCATCCTTTATGGCCATGTTTTTTGGTAGATGGAATGACAGTAGTACAGGGAACCTTGATGGAACAAATATAAATATGTTTGATCAGCAGGTGCTACCTTTGGGATGCTCAGTGTTTGCTAACAGGAGCACTACCAACACTGCCTCTACGAAACGCTCAGACTGGAATTCTAGGTCATACCAATCGATATTTTGAATGTCACCAGTAGGGAATAGGGAAGTAACTCCTCCAGCATACACAATTAACAAAAATCCTGCCACGGTACCCTTTTGTCTAAGGAAGGTTCTAGGTACATATGACAAATGTATGAATACTGCAGTTTTGGTGAGCGAAACAAGGCCCTTGTACATGGAGGATCAATTTACTTTGTCTGTGGGATGCAAGCATATCCATGGTTACCCAAATATTGGAAATTAACATGTTACTTAGGAATATTGTTACCAGGGGTTTACTTGACATCAACTTCAGAAATATTGAAACACCCTCCTAGGAGGGATATCTATGATGGTACAACTGGTCAAATATTAGGGGATGTGTCAAAAATGATCGTTCCCTTTTAGGGCCCGGCGATAAACTCCTGAGACATTAATATATATATACTTCTTACAAACTTCCTACACCCTGATTGATGTGACTTCAATCACAAGGATAGTAATGTCATTTATATATACTTTGCCGATTCGTAGGTTTGCAGGAAGGAAAAGGTTAAACAGGTTCTCAGTTAATGTGAGGACAACTAAATGATCCAATGAAATCTAGACAAGCCTTTCCCAGCAGTAACAGTTCACCACAAGCTACCACCTATGAGAGACAAACAATATCAAAATGGACTACAAGAGTATTCAGGGAGTCGGGACAACCAAAGTCAATATGACAACAGGCTATGGAGCTGAGGCACTTTTTAGATTAGAAACAGTCTCGCACAAATTTAGAGAGTTTGTACAAAATCACTTAAGCCAATGCAATTCCTAACTGAGAAAAGGACAGCTAAATGACAATGAGGTAAGTACTCCAAGTCTAAACAGTACCTCTGGTTTGAAGAAGACTGGTCCAGCTGGATTCTGTCTTGCTACAGCAGTGCAGACCCTGTGTTCCTGAGCCTCAGTCGGGGGGACAAGAGAGGACATCTGGAAGCCTCCTGCGGCGGTACGTGGGAGGTCGTTGGCAGCTACGGGCTCTTCAGTTCAGCTGCACTTTGCGGTTTCAGCACTTAGTAAACAGCACCATCACAGATACTGGTTGGGCTTCCTTCACTCTTTGGATCCTGCACTCTGGTGAGGGGACTCGAGCTCTGTTCATTCTGCTTCTGGAGGGTCCCTAGGAGACTCCTGGAGCTTCTTGCTGGATTTCAGACGTTTCACTCAACTACAGAAAACTCGATCCGTGGCACTCAGTTCTTGCAGCAATGAAGAAGTACAGCCAGTCGGGGAAGATGGTCCAGTGGAATCGTGTCAGGGTTAGTTGGTCCCATTAACTCAACGGGAGAAGTCCCTTCCGGAGATTCTCTGTCAAATTGAAAAAGGAGTTTCAGCACAGCAGCCAGGCTTCACTGGGCAATCCAATGGTCCAGGAGGATGCAGCAAACATTATTCACGGTTTCTTCGTCGGGTCTTTCACCCAGTGGTCGACTCTGCCACTAGTCCCAGAACCCTTGCCTTCTAAGCAAGTTTCTCCCATTCATGCACAGCCTAGGCTGTCAATCACAGCAGGGTGGCTGTCCTGCAAGGACAAACGGACAGCCAGCCTTTCCAGTGGTCCCTTACATCCTGCCTGTCCAGACACACTGGAGCTAGAGGCGGGATTCAGGAATGAAGCCCACCAAAGGAAAACCAAACAAGGGGCTCAAATCTGCCTCGCCGCACACAGTAAAACCCAAAAATGGTCACCCATGTGTGCTGTACTGCAGCTGAGTGTTTAGCCTGCGGTAGAAAAGCACAATAGTAGGAAACATTAAACCACTGCCACCAGCCATTTAAAGTAGTGAAGGTAACAAACATGTTACATGAGAATGTAGGAAAAGGGGCTACTAGATAACCCCTGAGCACTCCACATAAGATGGTGTGTGATGGACCAACAAAGAGAAAAGGTACGTAAAGTCAATTTCACTTTACTGTTCTCGGGAACGGTAGTTCACCAAAGAAAAGGCATTTAAACCTTATGAGAATCTAAAGGATTTCTCTGGGACACTGCCCTTAAGGTGCTGTATGTCGCCATACAAAATGTAGATGCCTATGGAGTTTGTCAGACTCCAAAAACAGTTAACACAAAACCCAAATCAGGTCAAAACATGCAAGCATGAGAAAAAGGTCTCACTCATGCCAAAGTTAAGATGAAAAAGTCCTAAGTCCAGCAAAAGAGGCGGGGGTCTCTAAAGTTGGAGAAATTTAGCATTAAAATGAAAATTCTCCTGAACAATGCTAATGTTAAAGCATATTGATACCGCACACTATGACCACCAGAGTGGTCCCCTGGCGCTCTGGCGGATCTGAAAGGAAAAGGGAGTGGGGTTGGTTAGTAGGACTGAGTGGGAGAACAGCAAGAGAGCTGTGATGTGCTGTTGGCAGCTTCAGTTTGCTTAACACCATTCGCGGAGTTTAAATGTGCTTTTCGGTTGGTTGCAGTCATATGCTGCTGTGCGAGACTGTTTTGTTGTTGCGGTGTAGTGAAGTGAGTGAAGTTTGTTGTGCTTGGCGGTATGGTTGTGTTTGGTTTGCGTATGAGGGGTCTATGCAGACGGGTGAGATTTTTCAGTAGGGTTGGTTAATGGCATCACTATTTAGATGTGGAGCATGTCAAATTTCCAAATTCTGTCTAGAAGTGACAAGATTATCTACTTCTAAGGCAAACCAGCACCCTAAATAATTTCAGAACTGACAGTGATCGCCCAGTGCTCTTTTCGACGACTGGGACGCTTGTGGAAGATTAAGGCATCAGAAAACCAGCTCCCCAACGCCAATTCAAAAATATCCATTATATCTAGTGCGTGCTTTGCTGGTTGGGAACTCAATCCATCACACCACATTGGAACATGCACCCGTCCAACGAAATAACCTAGCCACAAGCACTGCATTTTAAAAATAGTTGCACATTTTTAACAATCAAGTGCCCGTTTGAGGTTTATGTTTAGCATGGTGCAAATAATGCTATGGGCGACCATAGAAATACATACAAATGAAAGATTCACACTTCCAATCAAGAATGCAAAATAATTTACATAGATGCACATTGGGAGACGTAGACAGAGGTGCTTGGCCTACGATCGTCTCAACAGCTTCACATAATGCCCACTCATTTATGATATGATAGTTTATTTATATAGCGCCTATACACGTGTTTCCAAGCGCTTCAAGGCAAGGGAGGGAACAAGGGAAAATACAACCACATTCTTACAGGCCATGACCAGTAAGGATGTGAAATTAACTATCGTACTCGGCCTAATGACATTTCAGATATTGCAAGTACTAAGACATAGATAAGGAAGGGAGGGAGGGGGGAGAGTGGGAAGGAAATGGAAACAGACAGGCGACTACCATACTAGGCCTGATGACATTTCTGGTAGAGCCAGAGGAAAACAAAAGGTGAGGGAGAGGGGTGCAGAAAGGGAGGGGAGGAACAAAACAAGCGACTATCATACTAGGCGTGACAACATTTCAGATAGTGATGGAGGGACACTAAGGGGATGGAGGAGCGACAGACGAGGTTGCTATCATACTAAGTCCAGGGACAATTCTGATAGAGTAAGTGCATAGAAGAAAGTAAGGGAGAGGTGAGGGGAGGAGATAGGAAAAGGGAGAGGTGAGGGGAGGAGAGAACAGAGAGTAAGCAGTCAAAAAGAGTAGAGAAGCAAGAGGGGAGAGCGAATGCGAATAGAATTGCAGAAGTCAGTAGTAACACAATGTTGCAAGCCAGGATACAAGATGAAGATGGGAAGAGCATGATTCAGGGCCACTATGAGTGCAAAGATGCAAAGGAAGTCCAGCATGAGAATTGAGAAAGGGTGATGCACCGTGAATCAATGAAGTCCATAAAAGTAAAATCCAGCATTGGCCACAAGACGGTGAAACCAGAATGTATCAGGAAAGACTCCTGTGTGCAGGGAGGAGGTGGGGGCACAAGAGAACAACACGGGGGGACCAGAGAGGGTGGGGATGGCCTGTGGGGACAGAGGGTGTAAACACATGTTGGTGCATGCTTACCTGCTGTCTTAGCAGGGGGTCGGAGCCTGGATCCTCCTGGTCCGAACAGGTCCAAACAGGAATTGCCCTTCTCTTTGGACCCCGGGAGAGAGACGACCTTGATCCAAGAGTTAAGAGCAGGAAGGAAGAGGCAGGGCTAAGAAGGTGGGTAGTGCTTAGTCCAGGTGACCTAGATCCACTTACACCAGGTGACCTAGATCCACTTACAGCAGCTCCCCAGCTGCAAAGGAAAAGAGGCTGGAGGTCTCCTTAAGTAGGGAAAAGAGCGGCAACCAGGAAGGCACCAGGTGGGCGGGGCTTAGGCCAGGTGACCTAGATACACTTACACCTGCTCCCCAGCTACCTGATCCAACACGTCTACACGGCGCAAAACACAAACTGAATAGAAGTTTACGATTAGCCAACTCAATTGTACTCACTTGGCCAATTTCAGAAATGGTAAGTGACGCCTGCTTGCAACAGACACCCTAGGAGAAAAAGGTAAAACAAGGCTGCAGAGGTAACAGCTGTTTAGCGAGTTTAAGTAGCGTGGAGGTAGATGCGGGAACACAGTGTGCAGTATTGGTAGCCTCATGGACCGTGGACAAGCCCAACTTGGACTTTTTTGCCTCTATTTACAGACCCCAGTGTGTCCGGAACATTAAACGAGTCACACATTGCATGAGCATGTGACCCAGATTGAGCCAGGCAGAGGGGCGCTGGGAAGCCGGTGAAAATGGGGGACCCGGGAAGGTTGCAGGCTGCATCCCTCGCTCCTAAACCTGAGAAAGCACACTTTAATCCCCACCTGCGTGCAATTTCCCCAGCCCCGCAGCTGCTCAGCTTGTTTACCTTTCATCCAGTCCACCACTTGCGACAAGGTCCACTTAGTGACTAAAGTCAACAAAAGCCTTAGGTTTTGGGGTGAACAGAAAACTCAACTTCGCTTGGGATAATATGAACAGACGCATACATTTGGACGCATGCAATGCACAAAATACAGACACAAGGTAAGACTACTTGTAAAACATTTACTGAATCAAGCAGAAAATAGGCAATGCACTTTTGATTTAAAAATGTCAGTCACACAACCAAATAGAGCTTTTAGATTTGTTTTATATTAACAAGATGGGCAATGGTACTACTATTCAACATGAGCTTTCTTAATATCAGTGCACCACCCACTACAGCAAGAACAGAACAAAAACTATGTGCACTATATACTCAGGACAATCGGCAATAAAAAGCAATTCCTTTGAATAATTGCTTTCTTTTATTAGCTGTACACTCATCAGTTCGTTTAGAGAAATTGCACTACATAGTGAATTGCCTTTTCATAACTATTGCATGGGAGCTATTTTTTGCCAAATGGATAGACTCATTTCCAACTAACCAAAGCGGCAGTATGGCAAGTTTGACCTATCGTTTAGGAGAACCTCGGCACAACAATGATCCCTGGGGGAAGCGCCTTTAAACCACACAAACTATTTGGCTCGAGGAAGTAGCATGAGTCTTGGATTGCATCACAGTCTGCTCTTAGTAGTGAAAGACAATGATGAGATGGACAGAAACCACCACTTTAAATATGCACAATGGCTCCACAATACACATGAAAGTAACCAACAGAGATCTAAACCTGCATCTGCTTATGAGTGCGCCGGGCAAGAGCATACATTTTCATATACAATTGCAAAAAGTGAGTGAGCTCAGGAACACAAAGGGACCAACCACTGTCTAACAGAACACATCAATGGGAAAGAGCTGATACTATGAATACTCTTGCATCCATGAAAACTAGTTGAGCCTGGCAGGGATTTGGGGTCATAATATAGTGACCTACAAGTAGAAAGTGACAGGCGCATTCGAAAAACCCAACAGTCCAACTACACACCTAACTCCTCCATTATCTTAAAATGTTTTCATATTCGACAGAAAACAGTAAGGCTCTTTAATGTTAACCTCTAAAATGTATCACTTGAGAAGACATGCTTCTGCCACCTTTGCTTTGTCGTTAACAGGAGTCCTTTTGGATGAACTCTAAGCAGCTTGAGCAGAGCAAGATGGTGATGGACAAAGAAGAGAGTCGAGAACAACATTTTAACTAACGTAATGGCAACACATGCTTACTTAACCTGAGCTGCAAACCACTACCAAAGCAGCAAAGAGACATTTTGCACACTGTACCCACTATAAAGGTAAACAGCAATAGGTTGACCAGCAGACTAGCATGAAGTAATAGGTCTGTACTGTCTGCCAAGGTTTGAGAATGAGACAAAATTGCAATGCTAGTTTGTTAGATGTGAACAAAATGTGTTGGCTGGTCATAGGATGTCATACATCTACAGTAAAGAAACCTGTATGACCGTTAAAAGTGAGCATAACGTAGAAGCATTCCAAGTGAACAAAGATGCCAATATGGATGTGGGTCCAAATATTACTGTCTTCAGATTACATACAGGCTGTCTACCTACCAGTGTGTACGTACATGAGCGCATGTGTCTGTCTAATTTAGATAGCTGACATGGTGTGGAGTGCAGTTCAATAAGGACAGTCCTATGCGCCATTGCCTCAATTATTTCTTTTTTTTTTAATGTAATAACTAGTATTGCACATGGCCAAGTTTTAAGACCAGCCTGTCCATTCGTTCTTCTATTGGGGATTGCCTCTAGCATTAGCTTCATAAATGAATACTCCAGAATGTTTTTGCCTTGGACTGCAGGAATGTAATTTTGCCTTAGACTGTGGTACTGTCAACCTTCATCAGAAATTACAACTAAAATAGGGGCAGCTTAAAAATGAGAGGTTCCAGTAGGTGACGGGGAGAAAAAGCATACATTTGCAATGCAACACTGGCTTGATGCCATCACCAAGGACTCAATTTACCTGTTCCGTAATGGGCTTTGGTTGGTTGCGCAGTGATGGCCCAGGTGTCGGAAATGAACAAACAAGGGCAAGTAATGTAATTAGGATGCCATCAGACGAGTGGTATGAGTGAGGGTCATGACGCAAGGTGTCGTCTTTCGTCTCAGAAGATGGGGAGGAAGTCGTCATGCTCGGTCTGTTTTTCTTTAAATAAAACAGTTGAAGTATTGTCTATCAGACCAATAACAATCATGGCCTGGACTGAAGGATAGTATGTCCAATCTAACATGGTGTAGATGTTTGCCTCTTTGCTGGCACAGAGCAGTTTCAAGTACCTGCCACACAAGAACTAATCCTAGAACAAATCAACTACCTCCCATTCATCACTGTGGCCATAAAACACTTTTGCTGGTTTCATCCAGTTTGATTTCTGATCTTCTACAATGTAGAACCTTAATGAGATTGCAGGGAAAACCGTTTCCTGGAACCTCACAAGCAAGCCAAAGATGGAACATTCAGGATCGTACTCTTCCCTGCACCTACTCACTAAAGATGAGCAAAACATGTTAAGAGAACTTTAAGCATTGCATGAAGGTTTCTGTATGACAATTACACACAGACACGCATACATATCTGAATTAAGGAATTATCTGGAGGAAGCAAATAAATCTTCAAAGCAATAACTAATACATGGTTTCCCCATCAATTGTTTAACCTTACGTTTGAAGTGTGCACTCTGTCAGGTGGCATGGATGAAATGGAAGTCTGAGGAAATCGAGTGGCGCTATTAACAGAGGAGTGACGCTGAACACTAAGGCCCCATCTCAACATTAGAAAGTCAACGTGTGGACATTTATGCAGAGATGTTCATGTGTATTTACTGTATGGTAAATAAGGTTGGGAAATAATGCATCGCTTTGTTAGGAACCTCTGACTGTTGCCACTTGCGATCATTCCCCTAGGAGCAAAACTAGAAAATCGTTACATAGAAAAAGAACAGAACAATCTTTAACAGAGGCCAAGTCTGCTTCAAAAATGGCATCCAATGCTCTTGGGTATATATTTCAGCAATGGTCAGATTTCCAGTTTTTGGGGAGTCAACATAAGTGGCAACTGGTTAATTACATCTGTATACTGCCATGGTTTTCTTTTTATGTAGCTTTTTAAAAACATCAAATCAGAAGTGGTAGAAAAATTCGATCTTTCACATACAATTCGGGTTTAGCATGAAAAACAATTCCACAATTACCCCACATAATATACCTGCCCCCATTGCATCAGAGGAATGCCCAATTACTACATATCGGTCTCTCTGGTCAAACCACCAACAATAGTTACTTATGAACCATCAGTCAAGAAAAGTAAATCTACCATTTGACAAAATAACTTAATAAATGTGGTTTAGCTGTCCCATCGACTCTTCTTGCGTTTGGGCGCATCAGGAATGATGAAGTCTTCAGGTTTGCTGTCCCGTTTACTGCTGCCTCCATCCTTACGACTATCACCATTTCGACTTTCGCCACCACTTCGACCCTCGCTGCTGCTTCGGCCTTCACTACTACTTCGTCCTTCACCGTGCCTGCTGCTGGAATGGCGGCCCTCACTGTGTCGATGACCTTCTCTGTGACGACTGCTGCCGTCTCCATGACGGCTACTGTCTCCGTGACGGCCGCTGCTGTCCCCATGGCGACCACCATCGCTGTATCGCTGGCTGTCACGGCTACTTCGGCTCTCACTGTGTCGATCACGACTACTACCACTTTCTCGCCCATCACAGCTCATGTCCCGACCACTGCTGCTCTCTCGACCACTGTCTCGACCACCACTGCCTTCACGGGAGCTGTCCCGCCCTCCGCTGCCCTCACGAATACTGTCTCGATTATTGCCAACAGGATTCGGGATGGTGTAACCTGGAATGCCCATTGTTGGGTAGTTTGTCGGCACACTGCTCAAAGTCCCTGTACTAACAAACCCTGACATTGGCTTGGCTGCTTTTGCAACTGGGGTCGCTGGATTTGTTGGCGTCTGTCCAGGATGAGTTGGTATGGAACTTAAGCTGCCAGCACTGGTCCATCCAGTTGCATTGGTTGGAGTGTTTTCTGTTTTGGGGTTATTCATGCTGGCGGCAATGAAGTGTGTCTTGTACTGGGACTGTAAATAGAAAGAATAACCACAAATCACATTACGAAAATGAACATAATAGGAGAAAAACATTAATCTCTTCACAGACTATCAAAAAATATACCATTATACAAAAGAAAAGAAAAAGTTACTGGCATGTAAGGAATAACTTGCTTAACTGCAACTCCTGTTCTGCAACATTGGTATTTTTCAAAGATTCAAGTGCCGTGAAGATTCCCAGTCAGGCTGGGAATCTTCAGTAGAACAAGTTACTTACCAACTGGTGACGTTCTTTCGACTGGATGTTCCTCCAACGTATTCCACATCTTTGACATGTAATGTACACAGCGGTGCACTTCGGAAACTTTTTCAGCAGAGGGCATCCTGCGTCGATGAGGTCGGGTCAATGTCCCTCAAAGGCCTCCGTCGAGGGCGACGTCACTGGATAGTACAAATAGGACGCACGGCACCCGTAGCCTCAGTTACGTTTTTTTCCCTCAGAACGTGTTGCACCAGTCTCTTGCCTGCTTGACTGTACTTGTGGAAATGGAAGCTGCAATCGCATCGGAAATTCTCCAGAGGGGCAGGCATGGAGAGCGATGCGGAATACGTTGGAGGAACATCCAGTCGAAAGAACGTTACCAGTTGGCAAGCAACTTTTTCTTCGAATGGATTGTGTCCTCCAACATATTCCACATCTTTGACAGACTCCCAAAGCAGTACCAGTAAATGGAAGAGGGAAAAGAATTTAGAGTATGCAATTAGAGGGCTGTGGAAGTAGCCACGCCCCTAGTGGAATGAGCTCGCAACCCTTCAGGAGGGTCCTTACCCGCCAATCCGTAACACACTGTAATGGTGAAGATAATCCATCTGGACAAGGTCCGTTTGGTAACAGCCTGGCCCAATCGGTGTCCAGCATATCCTACAAAGAGTTGATCGTCCACTCTGACCCTGGACATCCTAGAAATGTAAAAGCTCAGACCTCTCCTAGGATCCAACCGATGGGAGTTGCTCCTCCTCCTTACCAGGATGAGGAGGAGGGTAGAAAGATGGAAGAACCACCTTTTGACTCGATATTCAGATACTACCTTAGGTACCCAAAGTACAACCCTGTCCTTATGAAACACAGTAAAGGTTGGCTTAGATTAAAGTGTCTGCAATTCACTCACTCTGCGAGCGGAAGTAACCGCAACCAGGAACACAGTCTTGAAGGACAGTAATCTCAAAGGACAAGAGTGCAAAAGGTTCAAACGGAGCACCCATGAGAAATTTCAAAACCAAATTGAAATCCCAAACTGGCACCTGGAAAGGAGCCGGCGCGAATACATTAGTCAGTCCTTCAAGAAACAGAGAAATCAAAGGAATCTTAAAGTAAGAACATTCTTCAGACGAGCGCTTAAAGATAGACAACGCCGCCAGGTAACCCTTAATGGTACCCAATGGAAGGCCCCTGTGGGCCAAAGAAAGTAAGACAAAACCATAGCAATGGAGCACTGAAAAAGATCAACATTGTGACCTCTGCACCAGTCGCAGAATTTAAGCCAACGGTACAGGGATTTTGTTGCAGGCCGTCTGGCCAAAAGCAACACCTCCATCATGTCATCCGGGAGGTCCCAATCCTTATACCTCAACCTTTCAGATACCAAGCGTGAAGGTTGAGAGTCTTCACCTCTGGTTGTAGATCCTGCCCCTGCGCGCGAGAGCTGATCCTCTTGGTAGTGAAGACGGTGTGGAGGTCAGATGGACATTTCTAGAAGGTCCGGGTACCACGCTCTCCTGGCCGAATGAGGATCATGTGGGAACCGAACCTCTGTAACCTCCACAACACTTAAGAATGAAGGGGACTGGAGGAAACGCGTATAGCAGTGGGAATCACCAATCCACCACAAACGCGTCTCCTAAGGGTTCTCTTGGCGGAAATTCCCTTGAGCAGAAACTCACGCACTTCCGGATGACACTGGTGGCGAAGATATCCACTTGTGGGGTTCCCCCAAAGGGTGAAAATCTCCTGAAGGACTTCCTGAGCCAACTCCCACTCGTGAGAGATCGTGTTCTGCCTGCTCAGCGCATCCACCGCTGCATTTTCGTCTCTTGCAAGATGAACTGCAGAGATCGAAATTCCCTGCTGGATGGCCCAGAACCATAGCTGCATTGCGTCTCTGCACAACGGGAGTGACCCTAGCCCCCCTTTTTTGTTGAGGTAATGCATGGCCACTGTGTTGTCCGTCATGATCAGGACACTCTTCCCCCGTATAGAGGGCAGAAAAGCCTTCAGGGCTAGCATGATGGTCCTCGGCTCTAACAGATTGATGTGGAGTCTGGACTCCGACGGAGACCAATGACCGCTGGTGGTCAAGTCGTTGGCATGAGTGCCCAATCCTGTGAGGGAAGCGTCCGACACTAGTTACCTCCTCCGGCCACGGTTGCCAAAACGGTTCCCCCCATATCAGGTTCCCTTCGTTGGCCCATCACAGAAGATCCTGGAAGAACGAGAGTGGAATCTGAACGGGATCAGACATCTTTCCTGAGAACTCTGACCACTGCATCTTGAGAACCCATTGCAGGGATCTCATCCGCAGCCTGGCCTCTGGCACCAGAGAAATGCAGGATGCCATGAGGCCGAGCAACCTTAAGAGTTCAAAAGCTGGGAGACTCTGGGCATGTTGAAACTTGTCCATCTTCTGCACAATGTGATGAGCCCTCACCTTGGGAGGTAAGCACTTCCAAGGACGTGTCTAACACAGCCCCGATGTACTCTAGCAGTTGGGAAGGTGTCATATGCGACTTCTTGAAATTCAGGGAGAAGCCCAGCCTGTGGAGGGTGAGACCGAGGCGATCCAACGCTTGCTTGGGAGAGCACGCCCGGATCAACAGGTCGTCCAGGTAGGGGTAGACGTGAATACCCCCCTCACCTGAGATACGCTGCCACCGCCACCATTAGCTTGGTGAAGACCCTCGGGCTGAGGTCAGTCCGAATGGCAGGACCCGCAACTGAAAGTGCAGGTCGCCAGCCACAAACCTCAGGTACTTTCTGTGCTTGGGATGAATCGACATATGAAAGTAAGCATCCTGTAGGTCCAGAGATACCAATCGATCCTGAAGTTGAAGGGCCTGGAGGACTTGAGAAAGAGTAACCATCTTGAACTTGTCCTTCCTGAGAAGTTTGTTCAACCAACACAAGTCCATGATGGGTCTCACCCCCCCGTCTTTTTTCGGGTTAAAAAAATAAGGGGAATGCCATACCTTGTTCCTCTCCGCTACAGGCACCAGTTCTATAGCGCATTTCTCCAGCAGGGTTAGGATTTCCTGTGCAAGGAGCTAATACGGAAGCTTCAAAGAGAGTTTCCCCGGTGGATTGACGCAAGGCCGCTGAAACAAGGGAAGACAGTAGCCGTGGGCAATGGTATCCAGCACCCACGCATCTGAAGTAATGCCTCGCCACTCTTCGAGATGCTGAGACAGTCTGCCCCCAACCGGCGAACCATGGGACATGGCCTCATGACTGCTTGGAAGCGCCGGCGGCAGTGCCTGAGGGCAAAGAGGCAGCTGCCTGAGCGGCTCTGGCAACACGATTTCCCCGACCAGCACGGGTACTTTTTTGCTGGCCCCTTTAACTGGTGGCCCCTCTCGTTCTACCAAAGGAGGAGTAGTAACGAAAAGAACCTCCCCCCATTGCGGTCCCCTAGGACAAAAAGACGAAGGTTGACGCACAGCTGCGCTTAAAGATTTAGCCGCAGCTTTCGAGGTCTGCAACCTCTCAAGGCTCTCGTCAGCCTTGCTGCAAAACAAATGTGCTCCATCAAAGGGCATGTTGAGAAGACGGGCCTGCACATCCGGAGCAAAACCCGACTTCCACAACCACGCAAATCTGCGTATAACGGTGCTCGCAGCCATGGATCAGCTAACACTGTCGGCCGTATCCAAACCCTACTGAAGGGATTCGCACATGGCATCCTTGCCGTCCTACACAAGAGCAAGGAACCCATCCCTTTCTTCCCCCTTGGGAATGCTCAGCCGCTACGGAAACAGTTCCACTGGGAGTGTGTGAACCTTGACAAGGCACAAGTGGAGTTGGCCGAAATTGAATGCCATGCTCCCGCCAGAAAATACCTTCCGGGCCCAACCGTCTAAGCGCTTTTTGCCGCTTTCTGGAGGGATGGTAGGGTACGCCGCCTGTCTCGAGGTGGCAGTAGCCGCCTGAACCACCAAACTCTCGGGAGTGGGGTGAGTCGATAAATAGCTGGGGTCGCTAACGGAAAGGCAGTATTTCTTTGTCAAAGATTTATTAACAGCCGGGAGAGATTCTGGGGACTGCCAAGCAGCTGCCACCCTTTTCTTTAAGGTGAGATGAAATGGTAAAACCGGGTCAGAGGACAGACCTTGATCTAAGAGGTCCGTAAGATCATCCTGCACAAAGTCTTCAGGAGTACTGGACCACCCCAGATACTCTGAGACCCTAGCCATGAGCCTCTTGTATGAAGACTCTGCATGAGTCCCAGGCTCAGGCCTACCAAATTCCACTTCCGCTGAAGTGTCCAACCCACTGGCATCATGGAGGGTGGGTCTGCCTCAACTCTTCCAATTGACTATGTCCAGAAAAAGGTGGAGCTTCATCAAGTTCACCAAAGTCCTCAAACTCAGACCTTTCTTCCTCTTCATAAATGTCAGCCAGAGGGAGTTGAAATCTAGGTCTGGTGACAGACGAGGGCCTGGTGTCCAAAACGGGCCTCACAGACTTTGCCGTAGCCTTCCTAGGAGGATCCACCACATTGCGGTACTCCAAAGGTAGATTGCGGGCAAAAATACCTGAAGGCGTCAAGAGCGCCGAAGGCTTCGATGTCGAAAGCGTCGACAACCTTGATGTCGTGAACGCTGATGGCTTCGGCGTCGACACCGGTGCCGACAGCGCCGTGGGCTGATACGATGGCAAAGTGTCTACGTCAGAGTCGGACGGACACAACGCCGGCATCGAACCCTCAGTAAGTTGCTGCGGGCTCACTGGGGACGAGGACCGAGACATAGAAGCACGTCTCTTGCGACTTTTCGAATCCTTGTCCATACGGGACCTCGAAGGCTCCCGATGCGAGTCGCGTCGTGGACCCAAGCCCGAAGACGTGCGAGCCACGGTACAAGACCGATCCTGGAAGGCGCAACCGGACCAGTGCCCTGCGATTGAAAAATCGCTAACATTTGTTCTTTAAACGCAGCCCATTCCTCCGGAGTCGAGGAATTCGTCGGGCATGCTACCTTCCTCGAAGCACCATTCTCCGAGGAAGACTGGGAAGGCGACCGGTGATGTTGCTTCCTACAGTGCCGGGACGAGGAAGAAGAATGGCAGATACCACTCCGGGACAGAGATCCCCGGGACTCCTTCCGACGTGGAGAGTCACCCCCTCGAGTCGTCGGTGGAAACCCCCTTGGATGATTTGGATTTCCGGGACTTAACAGGCTTAGAGCCCCTACCTACCTGGAGCTTCCCCTTCCGCAAGGCCGTGGCAGTCAGCGACTGGCAATTCGAGCAGTGGGCAGTGTCGTGCGACTCACCCAGGCACCACAAACAAATGCGATGCATGCCGGTGATCGACATTTTTGACTTGCAGTCCCGGCAGGTCTTGAAGCCAGACCGCGAAGTCGGAGGGGTCGAAGAAAAAGACATCTCAATGATAACACAAGGCATGCCGAGTTTCACAAAGCAACACATTGACAGAAAAAATGGAACTGAGGCTAAGGGTGCCGTGCGCCCTATTTGTACCATCCGGTGACGTCGCCCTCGAGGGACGTCGCCCTCGAGGGACATCGACCCGACGTCATCGACGCCCTCTGCTGAAAAAGTTCCCGGAGTGCACAGCTGTGGACATTACATGTCAAAGATGTGGAACACGTTGGAGGACACAATCCATTCGAAATAGCAGTTTGAACAAACTGAAACTGGGTCCCTTTTGTGCTCTAATATAGTCACATTTAGGTCATACTGTCCACAGCCAATAGGACCATGTCCCTTAGCTCCTCCCCTGTCGGTCATCTTCAAATTCTGGCAAGCTCACGTGAGTGGCAGTATGAGCCAAAAATAAATAAATAAATAAATAAAGCAGACGATAGAGGTGTAGGCAGATGGGTTGGATGTGAATCTATCAAAGGTACCAATGCTTGAGAACAGGAGTTACAGGTAACTTATTCCCTCTCCAGCATTGGATCTTTCATAGATTCACATGCTATGAATAGATTACAAAGTAGTATAAAAAAAAACAATAACTACGGGCAGAGGCGAGCTCCATAAATAAACTTACCACTGCATGTTAGGACAGTTTTACTAAAGAGCACCCCAAAGGACTGTATAAGAGTATCCGTGGGCAATATAGAAACTCCAAATATAAAGTCTGTACCACTCAAGGTAATGGTAGTGTGGCAGAGCAGCCGGTTTGTTAGGGAGAATTCTCAGAAATGTGCTAATTCCTCTCTACCTTAGAGACCCCCAGCACCTTTGCTGGATTTTGAGGACTTACTTTTTTTTTGTTTTAAACTTACATTTGTATTGAATTTTGTAAAGTACAAGCAGCTCAATTGCTGAGCAACAATAGAGGGAGTTCAAAAACAGTAATATATAAAATAGATGCATCAACAAATTACAAGAACGTCCATGAAGATTACACCTGCTTCTTAATTCCCCATATCCCTGTTTCCCACCCCCCGCCTAGGTTGAACACTATTAATAGTCCAAGGTCACATCACTCACCAGGGTCGGACTGGGACATGAAATAGGCCCGGTCACCCAAAAAAAAGTGGTCCATGCCTCGCCTCAAAAAATTGGCCCACTCCTCGCCTCACAACCCTTGACCTCTGATGACATCACCAGAAGGGATGCCATTTGACCCCACCACAAAGTGACTTCCCGGGAGCGATGAAACACGACCTTTCACTCCTTGACAAAACAGGAAGTGGCATCAAATAGCATTGTTCCTAAGTACAGTAAATTACTGTGAATTCAAGCAGATGTCCAGAGCTAAATGATGTTATGTTAGCACTTACGCTTAAGCTGTTTTTAATAGAACAAATGTGCAAACAATATCACCCAACCTGTGTTGGTACTCATCTATCGACCTAAGAAGGATGAACGGCTTTTTGAAAAGAATTTTATTTTTATTTTTTAAACAAAATATTTCTTCCAAACCGGCTCAGGCATGGCCAGAAACCAGCCCCCACTCCCCAGGGACGATTTAGGCCCGGCCACGGCCTGAAAGGCAGAGGGGCCAATCCAACCCTGTCACTCACTAGTAAGGGTGCTGCTTACGAAAATGTTCCAAACATTGAACGAACATGAGGCGAACAGTTTATCTGGTTGGCAAAAGTAATGGCAGTTTTCTAGGTTTAACAGGATGTTGTCAGTGTCCTGATATGGTCAAGGTGTCTCAGGGTGGTTCAAGGTATGTGACACAAAACTCTGTGCAGGCCACTTCTGTTGCGATACGGTCTCCATGAAGGGCAGCCATCAAGCTGTCCATGTGAAATGACATGCATTACCGTAAAAGCATTTCTGATTGTATCTGCTTAGATTCACATGCTGTGCATATGGTCTGACATCCAGTGGTAACCGCGGAGTATTGCATCTGGTCTTTCAGGGACCGAAAGGGGACGTCGGCATAGGCGTGTCTGAAACACTATCCCTATCGTGACGTGTGTAGTACCCAAAATCCCTCACGCGCCGAGGTCCCTCAGATTGTATTTTTTCTGCCATGAGGAAGCCCAAGGCTAGTGAGTGAGTACATGAAGAGAGAAAGTAGTAAGAAGTCTATGTTCCTTCCACCCCGAGCGGGGAGGCAGGGAGGGCGCATGTGAATCTAAGCAGATACAATCATTAGAAATGCTTTTACGGTAAGTAATGCATGTCTTCTGATGCTTGTTAATCTGCTTAGAATCACATGCTGTGCATAGACTAGCGAGCAGTGGCCAGAGTTGGAGGTGGGTTGTGAGAAGGAACAGTAGAAAAAAGATGTCTTAGTACTGCTTGTCCCACCTGAGAATCAGACCTAGAATGAGTGTCTAGGCAATAGTGTTTTGTAAAGGTATGTACAGAACTCCAGGTTGCCGCTTTGCAAATGGACTCTAGGGGAACATTTGCAATGAATGCTATGGATGCCTCAGTGCCTCGAGTAGAATGTGCTCTAGGCTTGAAGTGCAGTTCTCTCTTTGCAAGAGTGTAACATAGTGTGATGCATTTGACAATTCACCTTGATATTGCCGATTTAGAGACAGGGTCCCCTTCTCTACCTGCTGCCACTGAAACAAAGAATTGTTTAGTTTTCCTTAGTGGTTTAGTTCTATCCATGTAGAACATGACTGCCCTGCGCACATCTAGTGTGTGAAGGCTTCTTTCGGCCATGTTAGTAGGTCTCTGGAAGAACGTGGGTAGTTCGATTGACTGGTTCACATGGAACTTGGAAATAAATTTCGGCGCAAATCTGGGATGTGTGCGCAGAACTACCTCATCTTTGTGGACTGTAACAAAGGGGTCCAAAACCGAGGGGGCCTGTAGTTCGCCAACTCTTCTGATAGAAGTGATAGCTACTAGAAAGGCTGTCTTGTAAATCAGGTCTTTCAGACTAGCTTTATGCATAGGCTCAAAAGGGGTCCCATGAGCCTAATTAAAACCACATTTAGATCCCACTCAGGGGCTGGGTGAGTGATAGGGGATAAATTCTTTTAACCCCTTCCATAAAGGCTTTAATCACAGGTATTTTCCACCACGACACCTTCTGCTGTGACGTGGTGTAGGCTGACAACGCCGCGTGGTGAACCTTTAAGGAATTGAAGACTAACCCGGAGACCAACAGATGGGTTAGATATAACACAATGTGTAAAGGCGAGCAATCGGTGGGATTGACGCCTTTGGAACTGCACCAGATGACAAAACGTTTCCATTTGCTGGCATAGCAATAACGTGTGTTAGGCTTTCTTGCCTCCCTCAGTATTTCCATGCATCTTTGAGGGAGTTGCAGATGTCCAAACTCTATGACCTCAGGAGCCAGGCCGCTAAGTTCAGAGTTTGTGGGCATGGGTGCAGAGTCTCCCCCTGTCCTGAGACATGTTGTACGGGCAGGGCAGCTTGACTGGTGGGGAGAGGGACATTTCCATCAGGTGCGCGAACCAAGGTTGGCGGGCCCACATTGGAGCCTCCAGAATCATGGCGACTGGTTCCTGGTGCATCTTGTGTACTATCTTGTTCAGAAGGGGAGTCGGGGGGGGGGGGGGGTCGTAGACAAATTTCCCCGACCAAGTTATCCAGAGACCGTTCCCCCTTGGATCGGTTCTGGGGGTAACTGGAGGCGTAATCTTGGCATTGGGCATTCTCCTGAGTAGTGAACAGGTCGATCTCTGGAAACCCCCATTCTGCAAAGACGTTGGATTCAGTGTCTTTGTGCAGTCACCATTCGTACTCTTCTGGCAGAGGAAAATCTCTGCTGAGTACGTCTGCCAGAAGATTGAGTTCCCCTGGAACATGTTGGGATATCAGGAACATCTTGTGTTTGAGAGCCCATATCCAGATGTTTTGGGACAGCTTGGATAGCCCTGGAGAGTGAGTGCCCACCTGTTTGTTCAGGTAATACATTGTTGTTGTGCTGTCGGTTAGGACCAGCACTGTCTTCCCTTGCAGTTGCTCCTGAAAGGCTTTCAATGCTTTGAACACTGCTAGTAGCTCCAGTAGGTTTATATGGTTGGACGCTACCTGAGAGGACCACACACCGTGCGCTGTCTGTTAAAGCAGGTGAGCACCCCCCCACCCCGTGAGAGATGCGTCTGTCATGAGAGTGGCTTCCACTGCAGAGGTGGTGAAGGTTTTCCCCTTCAAGAGGTTCTCCCTTGACCACCACTGCAGAGAGAATGAGGGCTGGCGAGACAACTAACAGATCTTCCCATTGTCCGCTGGCCTGACACCACTGGCTGTTGAGCCACTCTTGCATGGGACGCATTCGCAGCCGCGCGTGGGGAACCAAGTATATGCATGACGCCATCATCCCTAGCAAACGCATAGCTTTGCGTACCGTCACCTCTCGTCTGGCTACATACTGAGGAACCTGAGAGAGCATGTTCTGAACCCTCTCGCTGGAAGGGAAGACTAGACCGTCTTCCGTACGAATTAGAGCCCCCAGGAACTGTTTTACTTGGCTGGGGACTAAGCTGGATTTCTTTTCGTTGATAGAAAATCCCGGGCTGAACAGTAGGTCTACTATTTTTTGGGTGTTCGAAAAACAAACGAACGAGTCCCCCGTGATGAGCCAACGTTGAGTTAAGGGTAAACTGGAACTGAAAGTCTGCACAGGTGTGCCACTGCCAGGACCTTCACCCTTGGCGCCGAGGCTATGCCGAAGGGAAGTACCTTGAACTGGTAGTGTTTGTCCTGAATCACGAACCTTAGGAATTTTCTGTGCGCTGGCAGAATTGAAATATGAAAGTATGCATCTTTCATATCCAATGTCATGAAATCCCCCTGTTTTAGCAATGTGATCAGCTCTTGCAGTGTTACCATGCAAAACTTCTGGGGCTTTAAGAACTTGTTCGCTGGGCGCAGGTCTCGAACAGGACGCATGGCGAGATCCTTTTTGGGTACAAGGAAGTACACTGAATAGATACCCTTGTTTACCTGAAGAATCGGGACGGCTTCTATGGAATCCTTTTCCCAGCAGTGCTTCCACCTCTCGGATCAGGATCTGCAGATGTTCCGGTGGAAGGCGTCAATGTTTCGGCGGTCTGAACTGTGGAGGTCGGGCGAATTCCACGCCGTGGGCGACCGTCTTTAAGACCCACTGGTCTGAAGTTATCCCCTCCCATGGCTTGTGTAAAGATGTTAATCGCCCCCCGACCGGGGAGACATGGGAGGGGACCTGGACTTGGTGGTCATTTCTGACCCGAAGTTGACGCTCCTCTGCTATTGGAGCCTCTGCCTCTATTCTTTCCGCGCTTCTGACCCCTCTGGGGGTAGTAAGTGGGGCTTGCAGCCGGTTGACTTGAAGTTGCCCGTGCCGAAATTGTTTTGAGCGGCACGGGCTTGTCCTCGAAAGGACCGCCGAGAATTACTGCCCCTCTGTGAAGAGGGTTTCTGGGAAATTTGGTGCAGCAACTTAATAGTCTCGTGCTCCTTCTTGGCTGTCTCCAACGCATCGTCTACCGCCTTCCCGAAGAGGTTGGCCTCTTCGATGGGTTTGTTGATAATGGATGCCTGGGTCTCAGGCCCGAAGCCCGACGTGCGCAGCCACGCGTGCCTCTTCAGGAGAGTACCCTGTGCGAGAGACCTGCCTGCTGTCTCTGCGGTGCCCAGGGTATTCTTTACCACATTCTGATTGGCAAGTTTGCCCTCCGAGACAATGGCGAGAAGCTTGGCTCTGGTTGGTTCCGGAACCTCTTGAAGGCCTTCCTGGAGTAGGTTCCATCGAGCGTCGACGTAGCTTGCTAGTAACGTCGTGTTATTGGCAATCCGGACGGTATAGGCCGCCGCCGACACAACCCGTTTGCCTACGGCATACAACCTTTTGGACTCCTTGTCCGGGGGTGACTCTCCCGTGGCAAGGGGAACCCCTGCTCTCTTGCGAGTCTTGGTCACCACCAGCGAGTCTGGGATTGCGTGTCCTTAGATATAAAGCGGGTCGGTGGGGGAGGGTCGGAAAAGTTTTTCGACCCTTGGGTTCACAGCCCTAGTCTGAGCAGGTGTGAGTAAGGAAGGGGCCAGCCGTCTCTTTACAGAGCTCAAGAGAGGGATAGACTGGCTTGCCGGAGGCTTTTCATTAATAATGTCCTCCACGAAATCTTGTTTGGGCAAGGCTTAAAGCGTGGCAATTTTAAAGAATTCCGCTGCTTTTTTCCAACATGTTGTTGAAAGCCATTTGATCATCCACCGGGGAAGCTTTTCGAATCGGGGTGGATGGGGGAGAAACGAGGCAAACGATAGAGTTGTGATCGTCCTGCTGGGTGTCCTCCCAGTTGTCCGTTGCCCTTTGATCTTCCCCATAGTTGTCCAGAAAAGAGGACTCTTCTTCTGTATAGATGTCTCTATACGTGTCCATCTCGACATCTTGATAGTCAACTTGGTGTTGGACATCTAGGTGTTGGACATCTTGTGTCTGAGGGTTAGGGTCTACCCAAGCTTTTTTCGGCAGAGGTTGATAAGCCCTAAAAAACTGCTCCAGCCGATCCATACACCCCTCGAATTGCTCCGTGGTCCACTTGGATGACCCAAATGGACCTAGCTGAGTAGGAACCGTGTTCTCCGCCCTAAGGCGTTGAGAGGATCTCCTCAGGGTGCTTGAGAGGGGTACCTGGCTTTCTTTGTAAGAGTCTTCGGGATCGTCTTCCAAAGCCGTGGAAACATTTTCGGCGGATTGGCCCATAACTGTGGGCGGAGCCGGAACTGGGCCCACTGCCGTAGCAATCTTATTGATGCTCTTACGGATAGTCACTGAATCTTCGGGAGACAACGCCTCCGATGATGCGTCGGCAGAGGAAATGCGTTTCGCGGCTCCAGAAGGGCCAGCGGATGGCTTCTCGGGTAGAGGCCTACTTGTAGTTTTCGGGCCTGTACGGGCCTTGGAACCCTTGGAATCCGTCGAAGTTTCTTGTTCTGAAACTTCGGCGCGTGTAGTTTGGGGAGTAGCACCCTTGCTATATTTGTTCTGCCCAGTCGTCATGCGCTGCTGCGGCTGCAGGGAAGGCTTCGGACCTGACCGATCAGTGGGCACCGCCGTTGGCGCTTTCGCCTTCTTCGACGATGTCGAGGACGGCGTTTGGGTTGTGTGCTTGGTGCAGTGCGATTGTACGCCCCAGTCGCCGGGTGTGTTCCCTGTAGCAAGACCGAACTCGAGCCTAGAAGGGTCGGGGACGGGCGTGGCGGCCCTAGAAGTGTCCGCCTCAAGGTCTATAACGTCCGCATTGGACGTTTGGTCATCCGACATGCCCCCTCACTTTTGGCTGGTGTTGCGGCAGGGGAAGGAGGCTCCACGCGTTACATGCCGTACGCAGCCCACCACTTTAACCAGCGCTCCCTAAGGGTGTTAGGTTTAAGGAGTTTACACGCTGAACACCGCCTTTCGTGGTGCTCTAGGGGGGAGACAAGCGTTACACAAGGTGTGCTCGTCTTTCCACGGATATCAGAATCTAAATGGAGTCCTTTCCATAGCAGAAGGGAAGGGTGACCAGACCAAAAGGGAAAGCAGTGGAAAAGAGGAAAGACATAACAGTATGGCAAACCCCGAGCCCACTCTCCCTACTGTGTAGGCCGGCCAGAAGGCCAGACCACGTGGAAGTCCGAACAACGGATCTTAGGCGCCGGAACCCACAGCCGTAGACGATTCCCCCAGAGTCTTCGTCGAAGATGTTCTTGATGGGCAAAGTGACTTAACAGGGAATAAAACCGACAATTCGGTAAGATAAACAATGTCTCATGAAGAGCTCTGCTATAGGGCGACCAGTTATCTGGGCGTAAAAAAACAATCTGAGGGACCTCGGCGCGCGAGGGATTTTGGGTACTACACACGTCGCGATAGGGATAGAGTTTCAGACACGCCTATGCCGACGTCCCCTTTCGGTCCCCGAAAGACAAGATGCAATACTCCGCGGTTACCACTGGATGTCGGACCATATGCACAGCATGTGATTCTAAGCAGATTAACAAGCATCAGAAATGTTCATTGCTAAAGCGATCCATTCTGATTTTGTTGGTAGAAATTCTCTCTTCCAGGAGGTGGCGAGACAGGCTCTCGCGGCCAGGAGTAAGCCGCTGTTCATTTTCTGGAGTTGGGTGACCTTGTCATCTTGCTCTTCTAAGCCAAACAGGACCATTAGAGGAGTCTTGTCCCAATGTACGTCACCTAGGTCCCTGATCCAGCTAAGGACTTCGTCCCAGTAGGTCTGTGGAGCTGGGCAGCTCCACCACATATGCCAAACGTCAGCCTTGGATCCACATTTGCGCCAGCAATGTGGGTCTACACACCGATACATTTTCGCTAACCGCACAGGGTCATATTGCCACCTGTGGAGGAGCTTGACACCATGGAGTTTGTATTGACAGGCTATGGATGTTTTCGCAGTTCTGTGCAGATTTGTGACCACATATTAGGAGGCAGCTCTCGCCCTTGATCGGGTTCCCATTTTCTTTTCAGGTTTTCAATTGAGGGATTGTTTACCTCCAGCAGCGTGATATACATGGCTCGTATTATACCACTGTGGGTCGTGCGCTTGTCCAGTATTTTCTCTAACGGAGGGAGTTCTCTTTGAAGCTCGTCCTTCCATTTCCTGTTCGTCATGATCCCTTTAAGTTGAAGATATAGGAATACAGGAAGTGGTTTCAGGCCTAAGGCCTCTTCGAGTTCTTGTATAGTTAAGAACTTCTCTCCTCTCCAGAGTTGACCTGCTCTTTCCAAACCTGCTTTGCACCAGGCTTGGAAGCGTTCTGGTTCAGGAAAATCTTCTCGGATACCCGGTACCCAAATGTGACCTAAAAGGTGAGCGCGACATTGTGACGCCGTTCATTCCTTTGCCTCGTTTCCACACGTACCATAAGGTGCCTAAAATGGGATGTTCCCGTATTCTTCGGGGGAGCTTCTGTCTGGGTACCTATAGACATTCCCCTACGGTTGCGGGCCAGAGATGATGGTTATCCAAGGCCACCCACTGCAGGTCTTTTCTTTGTTGGAGATGAGGAACCATGATTTGCAATTGGGCGGCTTTGTAATATAGTTGTATGTCAGGGAGTGCAACTCCACCGATGTCTTTTCGAAATTTTAAAAGCACGTAGGGGATTCTCGATTTATTTTTCCACAGGAATGCGAGCAATGAACGTTTCATCGTCGTGAAGAACGGGTTTGGGAGGTGGATTGGTAGCATCTGGAAAAGGAACAGCAGTTTAGGTAGAACTACCATCTTAAAGGCGTTGAGATGTCCCTGCCATGAAATTGTTAGTTTCTCACAGAGTTTTACATCTAGCTCTATTAGCTCAAGTAATGGGGGAAGGTTGGCCTCGTACAGGTCTTCAAGGGTGCGGGTGACATTAATGCCCAGGTATCTCAGAGTCGTCGTGCTGGTTTTCATGCCCAAGGGTCCGAATCGGGCCAGTGTGGCATCTCTGCCTCTGTCTAAAGGGAGGATAATTGATTTTCCAGTGTTTATTTTGAGGACAGCCAGTTGACCATATGCTCCAATCTCTTCTATGGCCGCTGGTATCGATGTGAGGGGATTGGTGAGGTGCAGGAGTATGTTGTCTGCGTATAGGGCGAGTTTGTATGTTTGACTTCCTACCGTGATTCCTTCTACCAACGCATTCCTCCTCAACTTTACGGCAAGCGGCTCCAGTGAAAGGACAAAAAGTATGGAAGACAGGGGGCAGCCCTGCCTGGTCCCTCTTTGCAGATCAAACCATCTTGAGTAACCTCCTTTCACTGCCACACATGTTTTCGGAGCAGAATAGATCGGCTGTATTCCACGGTGAGGATTTGGGCCTAGACCTATCTTTACCAACACCCTGTCCAGGAAGGACCAGTTTACCCTATCAAATGCCTTCTCGGCATCCAACGAAAGACACGTCGGGTCCCATCTCATTCCTCATTGTGTCAGCACCTTTTTCGGCCCATGATGAAGCCCACTGGGTCAGGGTGCACCGAAGCCGGTAGATGTTCTAATCTGGCAGCGATGACTCTGGTATATATCTTTGCATCAATATTAAGAAGAGGTATCGGGCGAGAAGAGCTGCAGTGTTTCGGGTTTCTTCCCTGGTGAAGACAGTTAGGAGGGCCTGTGCGAATGATGGAGGCGCTCTGCCCGTTACCATTATTCTATTGAATAATGTCGCCAGGAATGGGGCAAGGTGTTTAGAGAAGGTCTTATAAAAGCCTAGGGTGTAACCATCGTCGCCAGGGGCTTTACCGAGTTTCAAGCGCCTGATTGCAATTATGACCTCTGCCGTAATTGGGGTCTCGAGGGCCATGGTGTCAGCAGCCGATAATGACGGGAGATGGGAGTCTGCAATGTATGTTTGTATATTTTGGGTGGAGGGTATTTCGGTGTTTGAGTAAAGGCCTTTGTAAAAGGTCGCAAATGCCTCCTGTATCTCCTGGGGCGTGTGGATGTTCTTTGAGGGATGTTCAATGTCTAGATTTTCTACTTCTATTTCTTCAATCCATCGCTCAGCTGTTTCCGTAGTCGCGCTGCCAAGATAGCATCTGCTTTGTCTCCTTTTTCGTAGAATATTTGTTTAAGGAATTGCAGTTGGCGTACTACTTTCCCTTCTTCCAGAGCTTTTAGTTCTTCCCTTGGTCTTCTCGCTTCGGCCAGATGCTTTTGCCTCTGTGGGCCTCGACTGGGTGAGCCCTTCCGCCTCCCTTATTTTGTGCCTGAGATTTGATTCTAAGAGAGATCTTTCTCTTTTCTTCTGAGCTCCTTCTTTAATGAGGGCGCCCCTACACAAGGCCTTGGCAGCTTCCCAAATGGTCTCTTTAGAAATGTCTGGCGTGTCGTTCGTTATGAAGTATTGTTCGATCTCATGTTCAAGCTCTGATTTAAAGATTGGGTCCTTCCATAGGTGTTCGTTGCATCTCCACTTCGAATTGCAGAGCGGAAGGTCCTCCCAGTGTAGGTCTATTGTAACCATATCGTGGTCTGACCCAAGTGATTGGATGAATGCTGGAGTCAGGTATGACATCCAACAAACAGACACGTAGATGTAATCAATTCTAGTAAGTGTTGTGCTGCGTGGAATAAAAGGTAAATGCCTTTTTATCCTGGATGGAGGCACCTCCAGCTGTCTTTCAGTCCATAAAGCTCGAGGGTTTTGTGAATCTCTGCTATTTACTCTTTCCGTGAGTCAGGTTGTGCACAGAGATGTGTCCGTCTTTCTCAGTGTTCATCCAGGTGTTGAAGTCTCCACCTAGCACCAATATCCTTGCGCTTGGTTAATTATTCTTTCCGTGGTCCTTTGCAGAAATCTATTTTGACGTTGATTTGGGGCGTAGATAGTTGCAAGGGTGACCTGCTTACCTCCAATCATTCCGGAGACTAGGAGGGCTCTGCCATCTACGTCAGACCAGGATTCCATGATTTTCATGTGCAACCCTCTGCCTATCAGGATCCCAAAACCGGCTCTCCTGATAATATTCGAGCTCCAGTATGTGTGTCCGACGAGAGTACTAGGTAGATTGCGCTCTTCCCCTCTTTGGAACCTGGTCTCTTGTAGTAACAGGACATACATTTTTGATCGCTTGAGTTCCCTTGAGACGAGGGATCTCTTTGTTGGCGAGTTTAACCCCTTGACATTGATGGTGCATATTCGAAGGGTGCTGACCCTATGGGAGTTGTCTGATCCTGCCATTAGTTGTTGTGAAAGTGTTCACTTATTGGAGCACGTCGTTCGTGCGAAGTAAGAACAAAGCCTTCAAGTGTGAAAGTGAGCATTTCCGTGGTTGTGTACCTTAGAAGAGTGATGGTTGGACTCTGAGTTAGTCTTCCGTTTTCCCCCTCCCCTCCCTCCACCCCCTCCATCCCCTGAATTCCTTTCCCTGAAGGTGCCCGGTCTTCCTCTGTAGTGAGTTTTCGATGAATCCGAGCCACCGATGGGGTTTTCTGGCCTGACCCCCCCTATTTTGTATCACTTTGTGGGATGCCCCCATTTAGCCTATCAGTGTTTTCTGAGTGAGCTGGAGCATCTTATCGAGAGTTTGTAAGTGATCGAAGATTGTTCGGTTGTCTTGAGAGAGTATCTCTATTTCTGAAGAACTAAGCCCGAGGTCTTGGTATACTGTAATCTGTGCAGTGTCTAGACGTATGGCCCTCTTCACTCTGGCTCTCCAGTATACTAGACTTATTGGGTAATTGTGGAAGCGAACCAGTTTCGATTGTGGGCCCCCCTTGGGTCCGCCTGCTCTGTGCAATCTCTCGAGCTTAGTGGAGTCAATGGAATTGTCATCGAAGAGGAACGTGAGCACCCTGTGGATGGCATTTTTCAGATCACTTTCTGCTTCGCCTTTGACTTCAGGAATTCCAAAGAAGCAAAGTTTGTTTGGCCTTTCTCGATTCTCAGTCACCCATTTTAAGTAGCATGTCGGCTTCTCTGCGTTCCATCTCCGCTAGTCGTACATCCATCTGCATATCCATGTGCCAAGGGACGATTGATTATGTTCTAAGTCTTTAAGTCTATCCTCCATCAGGTCAATTCTGTTAATTTTGTCCAACTTGTTGGTTATATCTGCGCATTCCTCTTATTTCTTCAAGTAAGGCAGCAATGTCACCTCTTGTTGCCGTGGAGTCGTTACCACTGGATGCCGTTTTAGTCGCGGCAATTAGGATGTCATTTTTGCTGTCTTGTTGAAATACAAATTTGGCTTACTGGATCTTGAGGTTCATCGGCCACGGGGCTCAGTCACCATCTACCCACAAATTCAACGGTTGTTCACCTTCATGTCCCACAGGTGTTGTCCCGGGGATAGGTGGTCATTGGGCAGACGGTACGGGGTCCGACTGTAGCGTTGTTGACTTGGTTAATCTGTATGCTGGGGTTGTACGTGAGAGGCGGGCACACACCTCTATTCGTTGTCTACAGCCCCTACGTTCGCCTCCTCTGCTGTACAGGCTCTTGTCACTCTTGGTACGGTGGGCCACTGTGTTGCTGGGGGGTCAACTGTGGCGATGGGTGGTCGTTGCACCAGGGTCCGGAGGAGAGGGGGGGGGGGGGGGGGGGGTGCCTCCCACTGGGAAATGAGGCAAGTAGATGGTATGATCGCACTGGTGAGGGGCAGGCACTCACGCCTCTTCGGGGGTCACACAAACTTATTGTCTAGGCATGAGCCGACGTGATGTCTCCTACCTTCATACAACAGTTATCTGCTGCATTCAGAGCGATAATTGACAATATTGCGGCAAGGGTCCATAACACAGTTGTTCCAATGGTTGGTCAACAATATTGTTTGTGCGTGGTAATGAAATTCAGTGTCATGGGGCTCAGGGTTGTTCAGATTGTTTCAACAAGCAATGCAGGGTTCATATCCCTTGCACCTCACTTCCGTTTGTCTGTTTCCGCGATGTCAGTCAGCTCCCTTCACCGGGATTGCGTGGAGCTTTTCGTACAACCTGTTTGATGCGCGTCTCAGGTGCAGGCTTCAATGATAGTGCGCCGGCGTACCCTCTCCCGTGTGTTCTCGCCTCGGTGCAAGTCCTCTAGTTGGGCAGGTGGCTTGGTACGTGGTGCGGCCCACTGGATATGTTGATAGCTGTGCGTTGGGGGAGGAATCTGTCCTCCCTCCAAGAGCAGGGCCGTTGTTGTGGTACGTGTCCCACTCCCGCGTCCTGCTGTAGGAGTGCCGGCCTGTAGGAGACCACGGCTTTAGGGTGACACAAAGTCGCCTTAATATTGCACCTGTGAGCGGTGTGGGTCCGATGTGCCTCGTTTCATTCACTGTCACAGGAGTGGTGGGCCCTAATACCGGAGACAACCGTAGGATGCGGGCCTCATGAATTGTACCTGCGTGGCTGTTAGGGCTGGGAGGGCCTTCCTCTTTCGCGTCCAGCCCGTTTGGCTCTCGTGGGCTCAGGAGTCCTTCCCTCACCCAGACCAGGAAGGGGCTGAGGTGTTAGGACCGAAGCCCGCCCGTGCGTGGGTGGGTGTGCGGCGGGGATCGGTTTTAGAGTGCAGGGGGGGGCGTATCTAGGGCTGCAGGGTCCGCAACTCGGCCCGCGTTCAGAACACGCTCCATTCACAGTGTTCTGGCTCCGGTGCCGTTTCTCACTTAATACTGCCCCAATTTGGATCAGGTTTTTCACCCTGTGATGCTGTGGCTGTTCTGGCACCTGATTAACTGGTCAGAGTTCTTCCATAGGGGGCAAATGGGGGCACAATCATGTATTTGGGGGCCAACGACATGGAGAGGTTTTAGAGTGCTTTCTCCATCCGTGGGCCCCCTGGGGGCCGTCCGAGGACTTGCATGTTTTACCTGGACAGAGAGACCCTTTTCCCCCCCACTCATGTATTTTTGCTATGACTTGAGCACCGTGTTTTCTTTTGGTTGTGGAGCCTGACAAACTCCATAGGCATCATCTTTTCAGTGTACCACAGGGAAGTCTTTCAGATTTTCCAAAAGGTTTAAATACCTTCTCTTGGATAAACTACGGTTTCCAAGAGAAGTGAAATTGACTTTACTTACATTGCAACTTTCTAGACCCAGCACACGCTAATTTACAATAGGGTGATGGAGGGGTTACTTAGTATCCCCTTTGCCTAGTTTCTCGTGTGACATTTTTATTTACCCTTTCCTTGATGAATGGATGGTGGTAGTGGTTTACTTTTAACTACCGTGGTGTGCTTTTACCGTGGGCTGCGTTCGCAGCTGCAGTTAAGCACCCATGGGTGTCATTTTTGACAAAATGGCCCTGGTCTTCTTTTTTCACCATTCCTTTATGAAAAGGTTCTTCTCTGCGTGCCAAACCAGGTTTGGTCCCTTTGTTCGTTTGTGGCAGGATTCACGAGTGAAGCCCACCTCTGGCTCTAGTATGTCTGGCGGGGGCAGGAAGTGAGGGAGGTGCAAGCAACTCCCTGTGCTTAATCCCCTTGGTTACAGGAATACACCCAAAGGTGATTGGCAGGCTGAAGCTCCGAATTCGCCTCGACTAGAGAAGCTCTGCAAGGACGACTTCTCCCCTTGAGTTGGTGGGACCATTCAACTCCAAAGTAAGACACCTAGGCATCCTCTCGAAGGTGGTTGTATTTCCAATGCAGGTACTGCTGGAACCTGAGAGGAACACCAGATTGTGTGCATTGCTTTTAAGTTGGCCAAGAGCTCCAGGAAGATTCTCTTGACTCCCAGGAAGCAGGGCTGGCCAAGCCTGAGCCACCCCAACATGGGCTGGAACCCAGATGCAAGGAAAGCCCATCTCGACAGCCAAGAATCTGCAGTGTTGCTCTTTGCTGAGTTGCGAGAAGCTGAAACCGCGAAGTGCCACTGAATAGTAGTTGGTCCTTTTCTGTCGCCGGCCGTCCCGTTGCAGTGCAGGAGTCCTACAGACGTCCTCCCTCTTGTCCCCACAACTGAGGCCCAGGAATACAGGATCTGCAGAGCTGCACAGGAACATAAGCCAGCTGGAACCATTTCTTTTAACCAATGGTCCTGTACAGTCCAAGAGAACTTATCTCTTGTTGTGTAGCCTCGCTTGTTCTCAGAGGAGACTGGTCATGGTTGCTTCTGTAGAGTTGCTATCAGCTTCTTTATCTCATAAGCCTTATCAGCTTGTGGCCCTACTTTGATTTCTTCTTTTCTACAAAGACTTCTAAAACATTGTGCAAGACTTACCTACCTGCAAGAATTGCTTCAGCACACCTAGACTTTTGACCAATTGACTTTGGCCTGGCCTGGCCCCTTGAATTACTCTTCTTCCCTCCGAGTTTGTGTTTTGTCTTCGTTGCAGGAAGAGGTTAACTTACTTTGCATTGGGGGTTACAAAAAGTACTTACCTGCTTTAGAATATTTGTGAGTTTTATTCTAATAACCTTTTTCTTTGACATACTCCCAAGTATTGCTCTAAATGCAACAGTGATATATTAATGTCCACAGTGTCCTAGCTATTTAAGTCACCTGAGGGTGTAGGAATTGTCTGTGTGCCATTCCAAATGGGTATTTGCTGATTTGGAGAAACAAAGAGCTTA
Organism: Ambystoma mexicanum; assembly: GCF_040938575.1. Classification (NCBI taxonomy): domain Eukaryota; kingdom Metazoa; phylum Chordata; class Amphibia; order Caudata; family Ambystomatidae; genus Ambystoma; species Ambystoma mexicanum. The sequence continues at coordinate 477,140,386 of NC_090938.1, forward strand.
TTTTGGAGTGTATTTGTGAGTTACTATTATATTGCCCCTTCTGAAGAAGGCTTACTCAAACTGATTGTTGAATTCATAATTGTTTAATCAAGAAACCTTGTAAGAGTTTATTTGAATATTTGTCACTGTGAATCTCGGTGTAACACCCCTACTGCTCACATTGACCCCTCTTCAGAGAAGCCTGGCTGCTCATCCCGCTACCAACCTGTGTAGTACAGACTTCTACCAAAGGTTGGGTTCCTATTGCCAGGTGGTCAGGGTCGTTGTAGTGCACCCAAAGGGTACTGCAAACAATCTTGCCCAAGACGGTTTATCTTAGTTGAGAGAAAGGGCTGCAGGAAGGTACAAAGCATGTAGCACACATAGGGTCCAAAGAAACACTTATACACTGATATATTGTAAAAATAATTGTTTATTGTATATATACACACAGGCAAAAGAGGATTCTTTAGACAGGTGAGTACTATTATAATTGAACATTATAAAAACCAACATAATGCTACTGGTAAGTAAACCATAGCATAGAACACTTAAAATGGCAGTATGCAATTCAAAGTGAGTAAACACCTATTTGTAGTACACTAACACTCTGCTTCAGGAATAATTCGGTTAACCCAACAATGATACTTTCTAGAAGAGTGGAACACAATTAAAAAAGGTAAGCAATAAATGTGCTCTACTTTTGAGAATGGCAGTATGTACTACAAAGGTGAGTAATAACTTTAACATTCTATTTCAGGAATAAACAGATACGTGCTTAACTTGCTATGTGTTGGTGCTGTAAGTACTTTCCTGCGCACAAATGCCTTATGCTTTAGCAGTCCTTCCCTAATCTAGGGCATGAGAGAGGCAGAAGGGGACACATGTGGTCCAGTGGCCAACAGTAAGCAGAATAAGAACATACAAACTAGATAAGAGTCCCAGAGCATATCTTCTTAGAACAAGTAATTACAGCACTTTAGAGTCGATAAAAGGGTTTACAGACTTAGTGAAAGGCTCCCTGCATGCCTCCCAGTGTTAGGCCGGGGTGAACGGTATGGGCGAACTCGCAACTACACAAATTAGCACCCTAGCAACACAGGAACGACACAACTAGTATTAACACAAGCAACACAGTACCCCAGCAGTGGAGATGTTGTTGCCGACAGATGCCTTCACGATGCAGCATATACAGGACCCGATCTGTGGAGTCTTGGTCTTCAGACAAATGAAAGGACACTGGATGGGAAATTGCAGCAGCAGCAGCCAAGAAGAAAGGCTCACAGCAAAGTATTCATCAGTGCTTCTTGTGGCTCTGATTTTGGCACCCTTTTCAAGGCACCAGATTAAGATTGGTTGTCTGATCGGTTCTCCTCGCTTTCTTGGTCCAGCATCTGGTGATGGGACTTCAAGGAGTGGAGTCTTACTTCTGGAGGTCTAGGAGGAGTCCACTGAAGTTTCAGCAAGATTAGTTCTTCGGAAAACTACGCACAGCACTCAGCCTCGAGGTTCCAGGGTATTCGCGGTTTGCAGCCCAGGAAGGTCACAGCTCGTCATGGGATGGCATGAAATGCAGGTCTTCTTAGAACCGATTGGTTCCACCAGTCCAAGGGTCGGAGTGGTCTTTGGGACTCCTGTCGCATGGATGAAAAGGGCAGCACAGACAGTGGTTACTCAGCAGGCATCTCTGGTCGCTAGAAGTAGCTACTTGAGTCTTCTCTTCTTCCTCAAAGTATTCAGGTCCAGTGGTCGACTTGTCTTCTGCTTCTAGATCCAGGCCATTTATCCAGGACCCCAGCCAATGAGCAGTGATGGTCCATTCAAACCTTGGTGGGTGGCTGTCCTTCCAGAACAGCCAGCCTCCCAATTGAAACTGGTTCCAGGTAGGCATGCCAGAAGACCAAGGACTGCAGAGTTTCAGACTCCTTCCTCGTTTCCTGTCTTCACAAACACTCTGGACCCTCAGAGGGCTTCACAAAGGAGTCCCGCTGAAGACAAAACCTGCCGTCCTGGGTGGGGGAGGTCCTGAAGAACCAAGACCGAACAAGCACAAAAGAAATGGCCAAAAAAAACAGTCACCATTTCGGGACAACAATGATATATGGCATTTATAACGCGCCTATACACAAGTGTTTCAAGGCCCGACGAGGCAAGGGGAGGACAGACAAGGATCCTTCTAGGCCAAGTGTCATTCAGATCGCGCAAGTGCGTGGCATGGGGGAAGGGACAGTGCAGTACACGAGAATAGATAACAAGTAAAAGTAACGGCCAGCAAGTGGCAAGGGTAAGTGCAGACATCAGGTGTCAGGTGCTGTTGGGGAGACTAGGGATACATAAACAGTCCCCAAGTGCGGGGGTTGCCAGACAGGCAGTGCAGGTATGTGAGACTGGCGGGGGAGGGACCTGGGCCTGATATCAGAGGGTGGCCAGTTAACCAGTGCCGATCCGGTTACAGCCAGGTGGTCAGCAGGGGAGAGGAGGAGAAAAAGAAGAAGCAAAGAGAAAGGTTTTGAGGTGCTTTCGGAAACGGAGATGGTTCTCAAGTTTAAGGGAGGCAGGGAGGCTGTTCCGGAGTTCCGGAGCGGAGAAGAAAGAGATCACCAACTCGCTGCTTCGAGAAGGGACTGACCCTGAGGGAGTTGGAGGCGGATGAGCGAACAGCTCGAGAAGGAAGATATTTAGGAAGAAAGAGTTAAAGGTATTGAGGCGCTGTGCCCCAGAAGGCCTTGTGGACAATGCATAGGATTTTGAACTTAATCCTCCCAGCCACTGGGAGCCAGTGCAGAGATTTCAGTCCTGGGGAGATACGATCCCTGGGCTTGAGGCCAAGGACAAATCTTGCAGTCCTGTTCTGGATGAGTTGCAAAGGGCAGAGAGTAGAGGCAGGCAGATTTAGAAAGAGGCTGTTGCAGTAATCCAGCCTAGAGAGAACCAGAGCTCTGGAGACTGAGCTTCTGAGGGAAGGAGAGTAAGGAACAAGTTACTTACCTGTAACTGTTGTTCTCCAGCATGGGTCTGGCATGGATTCACATGCTCACGAATATTCCCCGTCGTCAGGCCGGGAATCCTCGGTATAGAAAAAAAAACCAGTAATAGTTTCGTTTCTGATCTGTCTTTCTTAGTAGTAACCAATCACTGGTCTCTGGGTCATACTGCCCCCAGCCAATGACTGCCCTCTCCCTAAACCCCGCCTCTGGCAGCCATCCTCAGATTTGGTAGCACGTGAAGTGGCAGTATGACCAAGTGAAGAGCCGCAGAGGGGTAGGCGGGAGGGTTTGCATGTGAATCCATGCCAGACCCATGCTGGACAACAACAGTTACAGGTAAGTAACTTGTTCCTTCTCCAGCATGGGGTCTGGCATGGATTCACATGCTCATGAATAAGAGAATGCATAGCAGTACCCACAGGCACAACCACGGGAGGTGGCAACAGGCTCAACATTAAGCAATACAACAACTCAACATTAAGCATCTCTTACCTCCTCACCAGGCTCACCTTAGGCGAACAGGTTGCACAGCACTGCTTGGCCGACCCTGGGCTCCTCCCTGGAGTCCCGATCGACGCAGTAGAATCTTGTGAAGGTGTGCGTCGACCTCCACGTCGCAGCCCTGCAGACGTCCAGCAGGGGCACACCAGACAGGAACGCCGTGGTAGCAGCGATCGCTCTGGTCGAATGGGCTCTCGGACGGCCGGGCAGCAGTCGGTTTGCCAACCGGTGACAGTGCATGATGCAGCCGGAGAGCCATCTGGAAATGGAAGTCTTCGAGAGAGCCTTCCCTTGATTCACAGTCCCAAAGTTCACAAACAGCTGTGACGTCTTCCGAAAACTCTTTGTGCGGTCCACATAGAACTTCAGCGCTCTAGCTACATCCAGCGAGCGCAAAGTCCTCTCGGCCGGCGACGAAAGCGACGGGAAGAAAACTGGCAACACCAAGGGCTCGTTGAGGTGGAAGTCCGACGGCACTTTGGGCATAAAGGAGGGGTGCGTCCTCAGCACCACCCTTGTGTCATGAAAAGTCAAGTATGGAGGCTTGCAAGATAGAGCCTGGATCTCTCCCACTCGTCGTGCGGAGGTGATGGCCACGAGGAAAGCGGTCTTCCCTGACAGGAACTTCAAAGGCGCCAAATGCATAGTCTCGAATGGGGCCCCCATGAGTCTGGTCAGCACCACATTAAGCTCCCACGCCGGGGCAGGAGCCTTCACCGGCGGGAATTATCGGAATAGTCCCTTCATGAATTCTTTCACCAGGCGATGTGACCACAAGGACGCCCGTCCCGTAGTCCTGGTATATCGGGAGATTGCAGCCAGATGTATTTTGATGGAGGCGTGAGCCAGTCCAGCTTTGGCCAGCGACAGTAGGTACGGCAGTACTTGAGGGGCCGTAATCAGCAGAGGGTTAATCTTCTGTGCACAGCACCAGACAGAGAACCTCTTCCATTTATGTCCTCAGCACTTTAGAGTTGAGGACGCCCTGGCCTTTGCAAGAACCTCTCTGCAGTCGGCCGGGATGTCGTACCCTCCAAACTCTAGTGCTGCAGGTGCCAGGCCTGTAAGTTCAGCGACTCCGGGTTGTGGTGAAGAATGGCGCCTCCTTCTCTGGAAAGGTCTGCGTCCGTCGGCAGCTTGATTGGTGTGGACGTTGACAAGTCCAGAAGGTCCGGGGACCAGATCTGTCTCGGCCACGCCGGTGCGACGAGGATCATCCTGCACCGGGACCTCTTGAGCTGGTCGATGAGCCGGAGCAGCAACAGCAGCGGAGGGAACGCATAAATAAATAGGCCGTCCCAGGGGAACGAGAAAGCATCACCCATGCTCCTCGGCTGGGGGAACCTGTTGGCGAACCTCCGGCACTTGGAATTCGTCGCGAAGAGATCGATTTTGGGGTTCGCCCCATCGTCGGAAGAGTCGATCCACTTGATCCTGGCGTAGTTCCCACTCGTGGCACGAGCGCAGCTCCCTGCTGAGTGAGTCGGCGATCATGTTTTTTATTCCTGCCAGATGAAGAGGCACCAGGAACATCCGTTGGGGGACGGCCCAATGCCACAGCTCCTGGGCTTCATTGGATAGGGCCGGGGACCTGGTTCCGCCCTGCTTCCGGATGTAGAACATCGTGGTGGCGTAGTCGGTGAAGATCCTCACCACCTTGTCCTTGAGGGATGGAAGAAAGGACCCGAGGGCCCAGAACACTGTACAGAGCTCCAAGATGTTGATGTGGAGTGACTTCTCCTCTGGGAGCCAAAGGCCTCTCGCGTGAAGATCTCCGGAGTGCGCTCCCCAACCTTCCAGGGAGGCGTCCGTCGTCACTGTCACCTGGTGAGCTGGGGTCTGAAAGTCCGTGCACGCCGACAGATGGGAGCGGGTACCCCACCACCGGATCGCCTGACGGAACGTCTCGTTGAGGGATCCTGTCATCGAAGCTGCCACGTCGACTGGACCCAGCGGGCGTCAAGGAACTCTTGTAAGGGGCGCATCCGAAGCCTGCAAAGGCGCACCAGATAAATGCAGGAGGACATCATCCCGAGGAGGGACTTGATAGATCTTACCCTGGCTATGTCCGTGGCCAGCAGACGCTGTACCTTGCCCAGAATGGTTCTGGTCCTTTCCTCCGACGGCGAGGCCAGCCGCGCCACTGTGTCGAGCTTGGCTCCCAGAAACAGGGCGACTTGCGACGGAACCAGGTGGGATTTTGGAAAGTTGATGGAGAATCCCAGGTCCGTGAGCAGCTGGACAGTCTTCGCAGTGTGCTCCACGGCGAGCTCCCTTGTCCTTGCCCGGATGAGCCAGTCGTCCAGGTAGGGGTAGACGTGGATCCACTGCAGGCGCAGCCGCGACACCACCGGTGCGAGGCACTTGGTGAACACCCTGGGTGCCGACTTCAATCCGAACGGGAGGGCCTTGAACTGGTAGTGCCGCCCTTTGACCACGAACCTGAGGAACTTTCGGTGTCTTTTTAGAATGGGGATCTGGAAGTACGCATCCTCCAAGTCCAACAACGACAGGAACTCGCCCTGCTCCAGCTGTCCCAGCATGTGCTGGAGGGTGACCATATGGAACTTCTGTGCCTTGATGTACTTGTTCAGTAGTCGCAGGTCCAGGATGGGGCGCCATCCTCCCGTCTTCTTTTTTACGAGGAAGTACCTTGAGTAAACTCCGGAGTCCCGAAAGCCTCTTTGGGACGAGCTCGATGGCACCCTTCTTGAGCATCGCCCTTACTTCCAACAGTAGTTGAGGGACATGATTTTCCTTCCTGGCCACGGGAGGAACGTGAGGGCACTTCCTCTGAAACTCGAGGGCATGCCCTTGGGCCAGTGCGTCCAGCACCCAACGGTCGGTGGAGATGAACTCCCACACGCTGATGAACCTCGCCAGCCGGCCTCCAACCGGGGTGGTCGGTTCAATCTTGTTTGGAGGCCGCCTTGCCTCCTTGACCTCCCTGTCGACGACGACGGGCACCACCTGACTTGCCGCGTCCCTTCTAGGCTTCCTGGGACGAAGATCTCACCGCTTGGCGGTACGTGGAGGAGCCACTGCCGGATCCCTTGGAGGCACCTTGTCTGCCTCCGGAGCTCCGAAAGGACGGCCGTCGTTGGAGCACTCCCAGTGCCCGGGCAGTCTGTGTCTGTCTTGATGGCCTGAAGGGACTCATCAACCGCCTTCCCAAACAGGTTGTTCCCGTCGAAGGGCATGTCCAAAACCTTGGTTTGTACGTCCTGGCGGAAATCCGTGGCCTTGAGCCTTCCTCGTTGTCTCAAGCAAACGCTGTTGCCCAACTGACGGAACCCGGTGTCGGCGATGTCCGTTGCCACCGTGATGGCGTGGTCCGAAGCAATCTCCCCTTCCTGTAGAATTTCAAAGGCCTCAGCCCTTTTGGCGTCCGGAAGTCCGTCCAACAGAAGGGCGATTTTGAACCACAAATCCCGGTCTTAGCGGGCTACGATAGCCAGGGCATTGGCCGCCTTGATAGTCGTCGCTGCGGATGAGATGATCCGTCGTCCCATCGTGTCCAGCTTCCTGCCCTCGCCGTCCAGCGGGGAAGTTGATGTCCAGGCCGATGCACCCCCAGCTTTCTTCTTTGCCGCCGCCGAGACGAGCGAATCTGGGGTAGGTTGCGCCCGAAGGCACAAGGGGGCAGCGTCGGGGACCCGGTACTTCTTTTCGTACCGGTCCCTCTTTGCCGGCGCCGTGGCAGGGTTCTTGAGGAGGGCAAGCCCCTCATCCCAGATGTCATCAAGAAGCGGTACGGCGAGGACCGTCTTCCTTTTAGCCTTGCGCCGTTGGTAAAGGGACCCTTCCTTCTCTTCTGGGCAGAGCTGGAAGAGCTCGGATGCCCTGGAAATCATGGCATGAAAGGATCCAATCTCGTTGGGCGGGGACGCCCGAGCAGGGGGCGACTGGGGACACGTCCCGTCGTCGCCTCCATTGTCGTCTGTACCTGTCGTAGCCATGTCCGTGCCCGTCTCATCCCCGTGGGTAGTAGACCAGGGGGAAGGAAGAGCAGGTAGCAGAGGTGGGCGAGGTGGCGTAGAATGCGTCCTCCTCCTCTTATGCGGTGGACTTTCCGAAGGTCCTGGCTCCGGTTCCCCCGTCGGGTCTGGCTCAGGTACCTCCGTCAGGGGGAGGGGCAACCTTGTCCTCATCTCCGAGCATAAGGACTGAATCGCTGACAAAATGGCCACCGAAGTGTCCTGCGGCACCGGAAACGACGGGCGCAAGGGCTCTTGAGGAGCCTCGTCGGCGACAGTCGCTCTTGTCGTCACCCTCGCCGTCGCCCTCCCGATGGGCTGGGCCTCTTCCACGACTTCGATGAGCTCTTCAGAGGTTGTGTCCGTATCCACGATGGCCACCAGCCCCTCCCCCCCCTTTTCCAACGAGGACTTCGTGGGGGTCTTCTCAATGGGCCTGAAAGACTACTCCCTCCGCGGTGGCAGGGAGACTCCGGGTCCTGAGGTCGCCTCCACTGGTGTAGCCTCCACAGGCTGAGCCAGGGCCGCAGCGACATCCTCAATCGAGGTCTTAGAAGGGTGAATTAAGGCCAACGTCACCTTCTGTACGCCTGGGGCCTTCACCTTGTGGGGAGGTTCCGAGCCACGCTCCGCCTCTGCCGGAATCTTCGAGATCGTCCAGGGCCTCTCCAGAAGCTTCGCCGGGTTCTCGGACTTCCTCTTACCCGAGCCAGAGCGTTGGCTCGTGGTTGATGGCGCTGGGGAGGACGCGCCCTGCCTGGCAGCCAAGGAGCCCGACCGTTCGGCGCTCCCGCTGCCCTCGGACTTGCAGTGCTTAGCCTTTCGTTGGGCCCCCGTCGTCGGGGCGCCCTCACAGGACTTAGAAGACCGCTCGGACTTCTTTTTCTTCTTCTCGCCTGACAGGCTCTTCCCTTCCAGCCAGTTGGCGGGACGGAGGTGATCCTTCATGGTCCGCTCCGACATGTTCCCACAAAACGCAGTCCTTCTCCGTGTGCATCTTGTCCTCATGGAGACAGAGGCATAACGAATGCTCGTCCTCCTTGAAAACATTCTGAAGCTGGCATCCAGGCCTGAACAGCTTCCCGGGCGTCGAGCATCCTTTCTCCTGGGCCATGTCCGGGGTAGGCCTCGGAACTTCTGGAATCCCCCAAAAGCGGATGGAGCCTCCCTCTCTGGCGAGGAGATTCACGTCTGTCGGCAGTTTGACTGGGGGGGGTGGTGGTGAGGGAGGGTGACGCTGACATGTCCAGAAGGTCTGGGAACCAGATCTGCCTCGGCCATGCCGGTGCGACGAGGATCATCCTGCACCAGGACCGTCTGAGTGGGTTGATGAGTCGCAGTTGCAGCGGCAACGGGGGGGAACGCATACAGGAATAGGTCGTCCCAAGGGAATGAGAAGGCATCGACCATGCTCCCCGGCTGGGGAAACCTGTGGGCGAACAACCGGCACTTGGTGTTCGTCACCGTCGTGAATAGGTCGATCTGGGGATTGCCCCAACGTTGGAAAAGTAGATCCACTTGATCCTGACGCAGTTCCCACTCATGGCACGAGCGCAGCTACCTGCGGAGCAAGTCAGCGATGGTGTTCTTTATTCCTGCCAGATGGAAGGGTACCAGAAACATCCCTTGGGCGATGGCCCAGTGCCACAGATCCTGGGCTTCCTTGGATAGGGCTGGAGATCTGGGGCCTCCCTGCTTCTGGATGTAGAACATTGTGGTGGTGTTGTCGGTGAAGATCCTTACCACCTTGCCCTTGAGGGATGGGAGGAACGACCTGAGGGCCCAGAACACGGCGCGGAGCTCCAGGACATTGATGTGTAATGAACTCTCCTCCGGGAGCCACAGGCCTCTTGCGTGGAGATCTCTGGTGTGCGCTCCTCATCCCTCCAGGGAGGCTTCCGTCGTCAGAGTCTCCTGATGCGCCGGGGCCTGGAAGTCCATACCCGCCACCAGATCCGGTGGTGGGGCAGCCGCGCGCATCCCTTGGTGGAAGGTATCGTTGAGCGAGATCCTTTCTTCGAAGCTGCCGCAGCCTGCGTCCAACAGGCGTCGAGGAACTCGTGCAGCGGACGCATCCGCAACCTGCACAGACGCATGAGGTAGATGCATGAGGACCTCATGCCGAGCAGGGACTTGATGGACATCACCCTGGCCACGTCCATGGTCGACAGCCGCTGCACCTTGCCGAGGATGGCCTTCGTCCTTTCCTCCGACGAAGAAGCCACTCGCGCCACTGTGTCGAGCCTGGCTCCCATGAACAGGGCGACTTGCAACGGTACCAAGTGGGATTTCACGAAGTTGATCGAGAATCCCAGATCCGTGAGCCCACTCCAGAGCCCCGGAGCCTCTTTGGGACTAGCTTGATGGCTCCTTTCTTCAGCATCACCCTTGCTTCCAGCAGCAGTTGAGGGACTTGGTTTTCCTTCCTGGCCACGGGTGGCATGCAGGGGCACTTTTTTAGAAACTCGAGAGTGTGCCCGCGGGCCAGGGCATCCAGCACCCATCGGTCAGTGGAGATGGACTCCCACACGCTGACTAACTTCGCCAGCTGGCCTCCCACCGGGGTGCTCCAGTGGGGGCCCCCCCGACGCTACAGCCGGTTCAGTCCTGCTTGGTAGCAGCCTTGCCGACGAGATCCTCCTGACTTGCTGCGTCCTCTGTAGGCCTCCTGCGAAGAGGAGCGGGCCGCCTGGCGATACGTTGAGGAGCCACCGCCGAATCCTTTGGGAGGCACCTTGCTTGCCTCTGGAGTTCCAAAAGGGCGACCGTCGTTGCAGAACCCCCAAGGCCCAAGCCGTCTCCGTGTCGGCCTTGATGGCTTGCAGAGACTCGTCCACTGTCTTGCCAAACAGGTTGTTCCCGTCGAAAGGCATGTCCAGCACTCTGGTCTGCACGTCTTGGTGGAAATCGGTTGCCTTAAGCCAACCACGCCGGCGAAGGCAAACCCCGTTGACCATCTGGCGAAAACCGGTGTCGGCAATGTCCGTGGCCACTGTTATGGCGTGGTCCGACGCTATGTCGCCTTCCTGTAGGATCTCTTGTCGTCCGGGAGGAAGTCCAGCAGGGGAGCGATCTTAAACCACAGCTCCCTGTCGTAGCGGAACAAAAGAGTTGATGGCTGGAAGGTTTAGAATAAATCTTGACCTCTGGCATTGCTCTGGGCAACCCTCCAGACCATCGTTCTTCGCCTGCCAAGCCATTACAAAAGGGGAAAAACCATATGCAAATCAGGCTTGGTCCCACCCCCAAAGGGGTAGTCCAGCCCGAACTGCTAGGTCACATCCCTTTTGCACGAGACCACAAGCATCCCCAGACATGTTTCAGCCTTGTTGGGCAGACGTGGGTCCCGTGCCTGCTGGGCCTAGAGACCCAAGCTACTCCTCACTGATGAGCCCCAACAAGGGTGAAACATGTTTGGGGATGCTTGTGGTCTCGTGCAGAAGGGATGTGACCTAGCAGTTCGTCCTGGACTTCCCCTTTTGGGGTGGGGCCAGGCCTGATTTGCATATGGTCTTTCCCCTTCTGTAATGGCTTGGCAGGCGAAGAACGATGTTCTGGAGGGTTGCCCTGAGCAATGCCAGTGGTTAAGATTCAGTCTAAACCTTCCAGCCATCACCTCTTTGTTTTTGCCCTGTCGTAGCGGGCCATGATCACGAGGGCATTGTCCGCTTTAATCGTCGTCGCCGCCGCCGAGATGACCCGCCGTCCAGTTTCTTCCCCTCGCCGCCCGGCGGGAAGGTTGAAGTTGAAGCCGTCGCCCCCGCCGCTTTCTTCTTGGCTGCCGCGGAGACGACCGAATCCAGGGTCGGCTGCGCCCCAAGGAACATGGGGACGGAATCCGGCACCCGGTACTACTACTTGTACTGGTCTCTCTTGGGAGGAGTCGTGGACGGGTTCTTCAGGAGCGACCGCCCCTCGTCCCAGATGTCATCAAGTAGTGGGACCGAGAGGACAGTCTTCCTCTTGGCTTCACGCCGTTGATAGAAGAAACATTCCTTCTTCTATTCTTCAGGGCACCGCTGAAAGAGCTCGGATGCGCTGGCGATCATGGCGTGGAAGGAGCCAATTTCATCGGGTGGGGAGGCCCGAGGAGGTGGTGATGGAAGGCCCATCCAGTCGTCGCCACCGTCGTCATCCGTCCCCGTCGTGGCCATCTCCGTTCCTGTGTCATCCCTCGGATCAGGAGAAGGCGAAGAAGGCGAAGAAGGCTGGAAGGTGATTTCTCCTCCGCTTGCCTGGAGGGCTTCCCGACGATCCAGGCTCTGCTGGGTCGTCCGTTGGGGGTAAGGGCAACCTTGTCCTTCTCTCCGTACACAAGGCCTGGATCGCCATCAAGATTGCTCCCGAGTTGTCTTGTGACCCAGGTACCGGGCGCGACGGTTGGGGAGTGGAATCCTCCACCTCTACTGGCTCCTCGTCGGCACCACCGTCGTTTTCTTCGTCCACCTCGTCGGGATCCTTCCCGTGGGACCGGACCTCCTCGAACTTCTTGTTCAGTATCTTCGCGACTCCAGCCAGCTCCTTTGTGTCCGTGATGGCCGCTGCCCGCCCCCTCTTTTTCCACCCGGGGTTTCACGGGGGTCTTATCAATGGGCTGAAAAGAGGATTCCCTCTGCGGTGGCAGGGAAACTCTAGGCCCAGAGGTCGCCTCCACTGGGGTAGCCTCCACAGGCTCTGCCAGGGCCGCCGTGACTCCCTCTACAGAGGCCTTAGCCAGGTGAATCAGGGCCTTTGTGACTTTGGGCGTGCTTGAGGCCTTCTGCTTGGGGGGGGAGGGTCACCGCCTCCCCCCCCCCTCGGCTGTCTGTCGGGATCAACCGGGTCTTCTCCCGAAGCTAGCTTACCCAGGTTCTCCGATTTCCTCTTCCCCGAGCCAGAGTGTTGGCTCGTGATTGATGGCGTTGGTGATAATGCGCCCTGCCTGGCAGCCGAGGAGCCCGACCGATCGGTGCTCCCGTAGCCTGCAGACTCACGGTGCTTTGCCTTTTGTTGGGCCCTCGTCGCAGGAGCGCCCTCAAAGGTCTTATAAGACCGCTCAGACTTCTTCTCACTCACTGCTGGGCTCTTGCCCTCCAGACAGTTGGTGAGGCGGACACGCCGATCCTTCATGGTCCGTTCGACATGTTCTTGCAAAACACACAGTCCTTCACCACGTATGTTTTGTCTTCGTGAAGACAGTAGAGGCATCTGGAATGCTCATCCTCCTTGAAAACATTCTGCAATCCGCATCCAGGGCAGCTCCTGAACAGCTTGGATCCTGGCGTAGCTTTTCCCTTCGTCTTGGGCCATGTCCACGCGGGGTAGGCCTCAAGATCTTCCGGAATCCTCCAAGAAGCAAAACTCTACGAGAACTTCGCCATTGAGGGGCGTAGAAAATTCCAAAACGGGTCCCCGTTGACGGGAGTAGAAACAGAGCTTGAGGTTCGATTGACCAAAATAATGAGATTAAACTCTTTGAAAAATCGCAAAACGCAGTAAAAGCGCGAGAGCTATAGCACGAGGACTCCCAACACTTGAACGTGCGGTAAAAAAATCTGAAGATGGCTGCCAGATGAGGGGCTTAGGTAGAGGGCAGTCATTGGCTGGGTGCAGTATGACCCAGAGACCAGTGATTGGTTATTAGGAGAAAGACCGTCCAGAATCGAAACTGAAACTGATTTTTTCTTTACTGAGGATTCCCAGCCTGACAACAGGGAATATTCATGAGCATGTGAATCCATGCCAGACCCCATGCTGGAGAACTAAAAAATAATAAAAAGCCAATCTCCGGGCTATTATTCATATCACTTGTTCATTGGCTCTCTGAAGACTTTCAACTTGTCCAAAAACAAAATAATGCAAATATCTTATTGGTGCCATCATGCATTATCGACCACCATTCTTCTGCACATCGGGCTGGGTATTTGTCCAATTCTGTACCCATAGGTCTCGCTCTTTCATCTCATCCTAGGGCAGAAAAGAACTATATGTCTCAGCTTCTTCTTGGGAATTACAGAATCTACAGATAGAATTTTTTTTCTCAGCATCCTTAATATCATAGCAATCATTTCTTCTGTCCAGTGTATTCCGTCTAAACTTTAAAAACGTTGCTCTAATCCTATAAGGGAACTTCACAATGTATTCAGTCAGCACATTAAATTTTTTTGTTTTGCTTCAACAGGCGCATTTCTCATTCTTGTATGTTGGATTCTTTTGTCATTAGTTTCGATCCAATCTTGCTCATATTGTGTTTTTTTTACTGCATTCGGATTACACATTAGGCATTCTTTATCGGTGTTCAGCTGCTCTAGAATATCTTCAAAGGCGATTTTCCACTTGTTTATAAGGCTGACTCGGAATTTACAACATTGTTTAAGATCTTAAATTGCTGAATGTTATCGCCTCCTATCTCCTTTCAGTAGAGAGCGAATGAATTCCATATCACTATAGCATTAATAGAAGATAAGCTGATATCATATCCCATGCACGCTGTTGGAAAACCTTTTGGTAGTTGTAGAATCCTCCTCCAGATCACATGTTCGCATTGTGACCAGATCTCATAATCGCAACCAAGCAAGATCTTTGCTCCATAAATTAATACTGGAATAATTGTATTCCTATAAAAAGCGGACTACTGGAAGAAGCAAATAATTTCCATTTTTGTCAAGCTAGTCAGCTTGTGCAGCAAGCTGGTTGCATTTGGAGGCAATTTTATGCCCCATAGGTTCACGGTTAATACTTGAATTCATTGTAATTCCAAAGTATTTTGCTTCCTTAACAAGGTTCAAGATCTCCTTTCCCAACCTCCACAACGTTTTTCGCGCTTGTTTTCCTTCTCGATCCTTGTAGATTTTTAAGAACCAATATCTCAGATTTCTTCACATTAATCTCCAGTCTATTTTTTTCCAATATAATTTTTCAAGCTATTGATCTTTCTTTAGATGCCAAAAGGCGTCATGTCTAGGAGCATAATATCGTCTGCATATATCATTATGTTAACGTATCATTGCTTTTCGGTGGAAAGGAATGGACTTCTTCTATGGCCCTGCTAACATCTGAAATGAAGTTAAAGAGCGTAGCTCCTAGTGGACACCCTTGGTTCACGCCTCGCATTGATTTTATAGGAGATGTTACATGTCCCATTAGATCTAGACAAATTTGTATAGACCTCTCTGAATAAAGAGCTTTTATGGAAGCAATTAGACTTGGACAGCCTTTGTTGATCATTTTGGCCCATAGAAACTCCCTGTCTACACCATCAAAGGCATGGGACCAAGTCAATGAATGCAACGTATATGGGCGTCTTTTTCCGTATAGCTTCCATTTATAAAATATTCAAAACAAACAGATTTAAACTACAGCCCACGCCCTTGACGAAGCCTGTTTGCCTCATATCGGCAACACCAGCCTACTTGATCCAAGCTATTAGTTGTGATAGAAGTTGGGTGGCAAAGATTTTGCACACTACATCCAGTAGCACTATGGGCCTATAATTATTTGCCTCTAATCTTGAGCCCTTTTTAAAAATAGGCACAATTATGGCACGTTTCCATGTTTTAGATTCTAACAAAAGCAGATCTCATTCCTTCAAAGGTTTTCACCCTCTAACCCTTAACCCAACCATCTAAGTTCTTTAAACACTCACATACCCAGGTAGCCCAAGGGGTACCATTTGTCTTTTAGAGGGTCCTAAACCGCTTAAGGTACTGGGAAGGAGATTTCCCAAATCTGGCTATTAATGCCAGCTTCGCAGATTCATAATCCTCTCTCTCAATGGCACCGAACTCCAATACATCATCACAGCCATTCAGGGGGAGCCTAGACATGAGACAATGGATTACATCATTCCCACTGATTCCTTGAAGACCATAGGTGTATTCAAATATACCCAGCCAATCCAATGAAAAAGTTAATCTTACCTGGTAACGTTCTTTCGATGGGATGGTCCGACGACTTATTCCATATCTATGACAGTAATCACCACAGCTGTGCTGCTTCGGAAAATCTTTCGGCGTCTGCGTCCTGCGTCGATGACGTCGATACACCGCCCTGAAGGACCTCCTCCAACGGCCAACGTCAATGGATGCTATAAGTAGGACGCACGACGCCCGTAGCCTCCATTGTAGTTTTTTCCCCAGAATGTGTGGCACCAGTCTTCTGCCAGTCTGACCACACAAAGCCTTGCGAAAACGTAAGCTGCAATCACGTAAGAAATTCTGTAGCGGGGAAGGCAGGGAGGGAGCGATATGGAATACGTGGGACCATCCCATCTAAAGAGCGTTACCAGGTAAGAGTAACTTGTTCTTCGAGGGGATTGGGTCCTCTGACGTATTCCATATCTATGACAGACTCCCAAAGGAGTACCAATGCAAGGAGGGGGGAAAAGAATTTAGAAAACAAATTTAGAATGCCCAATCAAATTACGGAGTAAAGGACCGCCTTGCCAAAGGCCAGATCCTGCCCCCGGATGGAATCGAGGCATTAGTGACGTACAAAAGTATGTACCGAAGCCCAGGTGGCTGCATCACAGATGTTACGAATAGGAACACCCCTCTGTAGGGCAGTAGAGGCAGCCATACCCCTGGTAGAATGGGCCTGAAAGCCGACCGGTGGGTCCTTACCCGCCAAGCGGTAACACTCAGCCAAAATAATCCAGCAAGACAAAGTCTGTTTCGTCACAGCTTGTCCCAAACACTTTCCAGCGTAACCAATGAAGAGTTGATCGTCCACTCTGACCCGGGACATGCGTGAAATATAAAAGCTCAACACTCTCCTAGGATCAAGCCTATGAAGAGACTCCAATTCCTTACCAGGATGTGGAGGAGGATAAAACGCCGGAAGAACAACCTTCTGGCCTAAATGAAATTCCGACACCACCTCGGAAGAAAGGAAGGACGAACTCCAAGGACAACCCTGTCCTTATGAAACACAGTGAAGGATGGCTTAACTGAAAGTGCCTGTAAGTCACTCACTCTGCGAGCAAAAGTGACCGCAACCAAAAATACAGTTTTAAGAGTTAACAGTCTCAAAGGGCATGAATGCAAAGGCTCAAACGGAGCACCCACCAGAAACTTGAGAACAAGGTTCAAATCCCAACTGGGCAACTGGAAAGGTGACGGAGGGAACACATTAGTGAGTCCTTTCAGAAACTGAGAAATTAAAGGAATTTTAAAATAAGAACACTCCAGACGAGCGCTTAAATATGGACAGCGCCACCAGGTAACCTTTAATGGTACCCACTTGAAGGCCCCTATGGGCCAAAGAAAGCAAAAAATACAGAACCATGGGAATGTCACATGCAAAAGGATCCACATTCTTAACCCTGCACCAGTCGCAGAATTTACGGCAACGGTACAGGGGTTTTGTTGCAGGCCGTCTGGCCCAGAGCAACACCTCCATCACGTCTTCAGGGAGGTCCCAATCCTTATACCTCAACCTTTCAGAAACCAAGCGTGAAGGTTGAGGGATCTGACCTCTGGATGGCTAACCAGACACCCCTCCCGTGAGAGCAGATCGTCTCGGTAGGGAAGACGACGTGGAGGGCAGATGGACAAGTCGAGAAGGTCCGGGTACTACGTCCTCCGGGCCCACACCGGAGCAATGAGGATCACCCGGGAACCGAACCTCCGTAACCTCTGCAGTACTTGCGGGATGACGGGGACTGGAGGAAACGCGTACAGCAGTGGGAATGACCACTCCACCACGAACGCGTCTCCTAAGGCTCCTTTTGGAGGAAATTCCCACGAGCAGAACCCCTCGCACTTCCGGTTGACACTGGAGGCGAAGAGATCCACTTGAGGGGTCCCCCAAAGAGCGAAAATCTCCAGGAGAATCTCCTGAGCCAATTCCCCACTCGTGAGAGATCGCGCTCTGCCTGCTCAGAGCGTCCAGCGTCTCGTTTTCGTCTTCGGCCAGATGAACTGCAGAGATCAAAACTTCCTGCTGGATTGCCCAGAACCAGAGCTGCATCGCCTCCTTGCATAGAGGAAGTGACCCTGCTTCCCCCCCCCCCTTTTTGTTGAGGTAGTGCTTGGCCACTGTGTTGTCCAACAGGATCAGGACATTCTTTCCTCGCACATTCGGCAGAAAAGCCATCAGGGCTAGCCTGACGGCCCTCAGCTCCAACAGATTGATATGGAGTCTGGACTCCGACGGAGACCACGACCGCTGACTGTCAACTCGTTGGCATGATCTCCCCAGATGCGTCCGTCACGATCGTCACCTCCAGCCAGGGCAGCCAAAATGGAGCTCCCCTCATCAGATTGCCTTTGTTGGCCCACCACAGAAGGTCCCGGGCGACCGAAGACGGCACCTGAACAGGGTCCGACATCCTGCCGGAGGACTGAGACCGCTGGAGCTTGAGTGCCCATTGCAAAGATCTCATCCGCAACCTGGCCTCTGGCACCAGAAGAATGCAGGATGCCATGAGGCCGAGCAGTCCCAAGAACTCGAACGCTGGGAGAGTCTGGGCAAGTTGAAACTTGTGCACCATCTGCTGAATGTGATGAGCCCTCACCTGGGGAGGAAAACACTGCCCCAGGGACATGTCGAGCACCGCTCCGATGTACTGGAGCCTACGAGTTGGTGTCAAATGGGACTTCTTTAAGTTGAGTGAGAAGCCCAGCTTGTGGAGAGAGTGGCAGGTGACTTAGATGATCCAGGACTTGCTCGGGAGAGTGCGCCCTGATCAACCAATCCTCCATGTAGGGGTAGACGTGAATCCCCCTTTCCTGAGATGCGCTGCCACCACTACCATGAGGTCAAGCCGAACGGCAGGACCCGAAACAAAGTGCGAGTCACCAACCGCGAACCTCAGGTACTTCTTGTGCTTTGGATGGATCGGCACATGAAAATAAGCGTCCTTGAGGTCGAGAGACATCAACCAGTCCTGAAGTTGAAGGGCCTGGAGGACTTGAGAGAGAGTAACCATCTTCAACTTGTCCTTCCTGAGGAGTTTGTTCAAACCGAGCAAGTCCATGATGGGTCTCCATCCCCCGTCTTTCTTGGAAATCAAAAAATAAGGGGAATACCATCCCTTGTTCCTCGCTGCTACAGGCACCAGTTCTATGGCGCCTTTCTCCAGCAGGGATTGAATATCCTGCGCAAGGAGCGGATCCGGACTCTTCAAAGAGAGATTCCCCGGTGGATTGTCTTGAGGCCTCTGCCGGAAAGGAAGACAGTAGCCGTGGGCTATTATCTCCAGAACCCACACATCTGAAGTAATGGCGCGCCACTCTGCAAGATGCTGCGCCAGCCTTCCCCCCAACCGGAGAACCATGGGACATGGCCTCATGACTGAGCTGAAGCGGCTGCGCATTGCCTGAGGGCAAAGAGGCAAAAGCCCGAGCGGCCTTGGCACCTCGAGTACCTTGTTTTCCACCTCTGGCACTCCTACGGTGGCCCCTTTGACTGGCAGCTCCTCTCACTTTACCAAAGGATGAGTAATAACGAAAGGAACCTCCCCTCCATTGCTGTCCCCTAGGACGAAAAGGCAGAGTTTGTCGAACTGCAGCGCCCAATGACTTTGCTGCAGCTTTTGAGGTCTGCAACCTCTCAAGGCTCTCGTCAACCTTGCTGCCAAAAAGATGTTCCCCGTCAAAGGGCATGTTGAGGAGCCGGGCCTGCACATCGGGAGCAAACCCCGACTTCCGCAACCACGCAAACCAGCGTATCACGGTGCTCGCCGCCATGGACAGGCTTACGCAATCTGCCATGTCCAAACCCGACTGAACAGCCTCACACATGGCATCCTTGCCATCCTGAACCATGGCAAGGAAACCATCCCGTTCGTCCCCTTCGGGAATATGTTCAACTGCCAAGGAAACAGTTCCACAGAGTGTGCGTGAAATGAGACAAGGCACATATGGAGTTGGCCGCCTGAAGCGCCATACCCCCTGCAGAAAACACTTTCTTCGCCCAGCCGTCAAAAACGCTTGTCGTCCCCATCAGGAGGGATGGTAGGGTACGACGCCTGCTTTGCCGGGGCCGTAGCCGCCTGCACCACCAAACTCTCCAGAGTAGGGTGCTTGGACAAGTAGCAGGGGTCACTACTGGCTGGGCGATATTTTCGCGGCTAAGACTTGCTCACTGCCGGGAGACTCTCCGGAGCAGTCCAAGCCGCCGCCACCCTCCTCTGTAGAGCCATATGAAATGGCAGTACCGGGTCAGTCGGTGGACCAATGTCGAGGATATCCGTAAGGTCATCCTGAACAGACTCCCCTGGGGGAGCAGACCATCCTAAGTACTCGGTGACCCTTGATATAAGGCGCCAGTACGAAGAATCGGCATGAGAGCCATGCTCAGGCCTACAAAACTCCACCTCCGGAGAGGTGTCCAGCCCACTAGCATCATGCAGGGACTGCCTCAGGTCCTCAAACTGGCTATGGCCCGAGAGAATCTTGTCTGGCACCGTGTCAGGCACCATGCCATCATCAGAGCCCTCATCCACCTCTGAAATGAACTCCAGATGGCGGTAAGAAGGCACAGAACTGGAACCAAAGCCATGCTTGACCTTGGCCAGAGCCTTTCTAGGTGGTTCCCCCGAGCCACGGGGTACCCCCGTCGACACAGCCTCGAAAGGCATCGAGGGAACCGGCGTCGACGACAGACGCGGCGCCGACAGCATCGACGGCGTCGACACAGGCCTCGAAGACGGAGCCCCGAGCGTGTCCTTCGACACCCTGGGCGCCGACAACTTCCTTGGAGGCGGAGCCCCGAGAGAGTCAGTCGACGACCTCGGAGCCACAGGCGTCGATGTCTTCCTCGAAGACCTCACAGGTTCAAGCGGTCTCGAAGCGCGTCGAGGACCGGGACCTGGACCGGGCATGCCGAGGACAATTTCCCTTGTCCGAGCGGGACCTTTCCCGCGAATCATGACCACCTGAGTCCGAAGGCGTGCGAGCGGTGTCTCGGCTGATCACAACCGACCCCACTCGAAGGTGTGGACGGACCAGTGCCCTGCGATTCAAGAATCACCAACATTTTCTTCCCGAAGAAAGCCCATTCCTCCGGTGTTGCATGCTTGGTGGGGTAAGCGACCCGCCGATGGGCGGCGTCCTCGGATGAGGACGGGGAAGGCGACCGATGACGGCGCTTCCGGGAATGCCTCAAAGAGGCAGAGGAGTGACGAGACCGACTCCGGGACCGAGACCCACTGGACTTCCGACGACGACGCAGAGAGTCGCCCCTCGAGTCGTCCGTCGAAAGCCCTGCAGACCTAGACTTCCGGGGCTTGGACACCTTACCTACCGATAACTTCTTGCGCACCTGCAAGGCTTTCGACGTGAGCGACTGGCAGTCGACACAATCATCTGTGTCATGGGCCTCCCCGAGGCACCAGAGGCAGGCGTTGTGCGAGTCTGTGACCGACATCTTGGACCCACAGTCCCTGCACTTCTTAAAGCCCGGACGCGGTGTGGAAGACTAGGTAGACATCTTCACAAAGAAATCTTTCACAAACACCAAACAGGTTCGAAGAACAGAGAAAACAAACTCCAAAGAGTCGAGGCGCGCCGAGATTCCCCAAGCGAACATATTCGTGGAAAAAACGGAACTGAGGCTACGGGCGTCGTGCGTCCTACTTATAACATCCAGTGACGTCGGCGGAGGTCCTCGAGGGCGGCGTATCGACGTCATCGACGCAGGACGCCGAAAGATTTTCCAAAGCAGC
This sequence comes from Ambystoma mexicanum, assembly GCF_040938575.1. NCBI lineage: Eukaryota > Metazoa > Chordata > Amphibia > Caudata > Ambystomatidae > Ambystoma > Ambystoma mexicanum. Next base: position 477,161,478 of record NC_090938.1, read on the forward strand.
ACAGCTGTGGTGATTACGGTCATAGATATGGAATACGTCGGAGGACCCAATCCCCTCGAAACATCAAGTTTTGATTCATACATACTCACTGCTTCTCTGGGCAGTGAGAGGCCTCTTGGGACTTGCAGACCTAGAGGACCCTGGAAAGGAAGTAGATTCAAGAGACAGTCTTTTCATATCTATTTCATGTTGCATTTCCAACTCCCTGAGTTTGATGTCTTGATGTTTGGCTTCAGCGTTTAACTTTTTGAACTCCAACTCTAATCTCATTGTCTCAAGAGAAACATTCGGGGCTCAATGATGGATCTTGTGGTGTTCCAATGGAAATAGATGGAGACAAACAAGCAGGCCGTGGCAAAGAGGAGCTCTCTTCCTGATACTCCTCTACCTCCTCTTGCAGATTGGAGTTCGACTCTAAACTGTCATCCTCATCATCATTTTCCACATTACTTGGGATAGTAGGTATAACATGCCTACTACCCAAACTTTGGTGATTCTACAACCTTGCAATTAATTCACATGTCTTTCCTTTTACAGGCAGACTCCTGACTTTGCACATATCTTTCGGTTGATCTACTTTCAGAACAGTCAGGGCTGCCTCGCTGAAGTTATCCATATTTGGCATGTTACAATTGCTTGACATTTTGATGGAGCTTAGCCTTGTGGCTGGTTTAGTTGGACACAGGTACAGCAAATAGTCCATGTAACCACTCTACACAAAACCTCACCGCCTGCCACCAGCCATTTAAAGTAGCGAAGGTAACATACAAAAATGTTACATCAGTAAGTAGGACAAGGGGCTACTAAGTAACCCCCCCAGCACTCCACATAAGATGGTGTGTACTTTACCTACAAAGAGAAAAGGTAAGTACAGTCAATTTCACTTTACTACTCTTGGGAACAGTAGTTCACCCAATAGAAGGTATTTAAACCTTATGAGAAATCCAAAGGACTTCTCTGTGACACTGCACTGAAGGTGCTGTGTGTCACAATACACAATTAGATGCCTATGGAGTTTGTCAGACTCCAAAAACAAAAAAACAAAAAAAAACAGTCCAAATCAGATCAAAAACCCACGAGAGTGAGAAAAGGGTCTCACTCACTCCAGGATAAAAATTAAAAGTCCAGCAAACGACCTGGGGGTCTCCAAGGTCGAAGGGAATTACCACAGAATTGAGAATTCTCCCTAAAAGCCAGGCCTTCTCAGGATCATTCCACGTGTCATCCGCACGGCTTTGCAGGATACTTGGCTCCTCATCAGATCTCTGAAACACGGTTGCAGGACCTCTCTTATCCCAAATTGAGGTGAGCACCGAAACTCAGCCCAAACAAAAGATCTGCCCCAGTAGTGGTCCAATCAGGAACCACTGTTGGTGAAACGCGTGCATATACTCCAGACATACTGAAACCAGTTTGTGTATTAGGACCAGCCAGTCCCAAGCCAGTTCCTAGCTTACAACATATGGCATGCACTAGCCTGATAAAAGGAAGGCTTCCCCAGGCAAGTTCATGACTATAAAAGGAATTTCCTGACCTTGCAAAGCAGGAAGGCGGCCAACAAACAAAACGGCCAAAAGAGCAAGCAAAAGCATTGTGGCAAAACCATGTTAGGACACTGGCCATAGTTAGTGACAATAATGCAGAAAACGCGAGCGTTAACAAAAGTACAGTCAATATTGTGAAAAGGTAACTGCTGCCACTAGCTTGTTTTAGGCACATTTAAAATAACCAAAAATCCCTTTGAAGGTAATCGAGGGTGATGCAAAAGTATCCCAATTGCACTGTATTGGAAGATGCTATGTGCAATAGTAAAAAGTTACCCATAACAGAAACAGTCTGAAGGACTAGTCAGTTTCCACATAACAAGTGAACAAAAAGGCCAGTGACGTGAAGCTGAACCAATAGGGACAAAGGGCAAAAACGAAATGGTTGAGGGTCCATAAAATATGGAGGGAAAGTTGCTAAAAGAGAAAACTTTCCTATCCCTTTGGAGTAGAGAAAACTTTCCTATTCCTTTGGAGTAGAGAATTGGGCTGGGAAAGGTAACTGCTGAGGTGGTTCCTCCAGGGCTTCCTTTGAGTATCAACGAAGAGTGGAGCTTTGAAGAACCGCCTTTGAGATCTTAATTAGTACTTTTTGTTGTCCAAATCAGACAAGGGACCATGTCGTGCTCAGGGCCCGGTAACCTTGAACAGGTTTGCTGGCCACCTCTTTCCTTGTGGATAAAGGTGAACACCTTTGCTTTTCATTCTGGAAGTGCCTTTGAATGAATCGAATGACATGACGTGCAGTCCTACGTGTTGTGGCCTTCACCTAGGCAGTAAAGACCTATACAGCACAGGTCAGAAATGCACATCTGTCGCCACAGTCTTGAATCGAGGACTTCTATTAGACACGAAAGAAACACTTAATGAGAACCAAAGTGGGTGTTCCTAATAGCAAGCAGAGTGTGCAGAACAAAGGAACTGAGGTCACTGTGCCTCTATATATACAGCAGCAACATGTGTTGCCCGGGGCATGGAAAGAAGAAGTCCATTAGAACCAAGGATACTTTTACATTTGGGGATCATCTCATGCTGAAAGGCCAGAAGGTATTTCTTTATTAAAACCAATAACTGATATAATGTGCGGAAAAGCATATTGAAACAGCAAGCTATAAGCATCACAAACCTGAAAGGCTGCCTTCATGGCTGAGAGACGGTCTCCCATTGCTCCGGTTGAAGGTTTGTATGCCTCATAGTTACTCATCACTGTGTTGCTAATACCTCGCTCCTAGAAAAAAAGACCATTTTTTTTTTCAAAGAGGGTCAAAGACAAAGCAACTGAACAGATCACACAGTACCTGCAAGAGTGTTTGCTAAAAATGAAAATGTTCCGATAACATATGCAGGTAATTAACTGCACAAAACCCATTATCCAAATATTACATCCACTATGAAGACCAGGCAGTTGCAAGTGCTCAACAACCTAGAAACCCATAGGCTCATTTAATCTGACAGCAAGAATTGGATTGACTCCTTAGCTATTAAGTGCTCGCTGGGAGCTCATACTGCCTCAGGAGCTTTAACACTCAGATCCGAGCTGAACCATGGTTTCAACCAATGGAAGGTTTGTACTGAGCAAAGCATCAGGTTGTGATAAAGTGTCAGAGAATGATGGCATGAGGTGAGTTCAGGATAGGATTTTTTATAAAACCTTTAAAATCTTTTACTTACAGATGTGTCAGCTCCAAGTCCCGGCCTCTCTCTGTAGCCCAAGCCCCCTCCTCCAATGTTCAGCTTCTTGCCCTTTCCACCTTTGAAACGGGATTTGCGAAACCAGGCATTCTATAGTTCAAAAACAAAAAGGATCAAAAATATAAAAACACTTCATTTAGAAAAATGTCATGTTAATAGATCTATAGAGACAAGATAATTGACAATATGCGGGGAAGAAAAAAAAAAGTCACCGAATGGACTACTGTACATCCAGTCCAGAATCGCCCTTTCCTGCATAGTGTATGCGGGTCCCCTATTGGGATGGAATTGAAGTCTTATACAACGCAAGAGTACTTTCCACTTTAAACTGTGAAGGCTCGATGGGCACAGCATCAGGGCGTAGAACCTCACTGCAAGCCCTGTTTCAGTCCCAGCCGCAAGTCCCCCTCGTATCTGGAGGCCTAAGCAAACTTATTTATGGGGACTGGATGGAGAGTGAAGGAGGAAAGGGACTTATGGGCTAAGAGAATAATAGACACTATAATAGTGGCGGGTATAGCAGTAAGGCGTGACTTCTGGATATACGGTGTTTGTGCAATGGTACATTGAGTAACACCCATAGCACCCCAATCCAATTAGACAGTAGCACACTGGTTTATTAGCCCTCCACACACTCTAAGCAATGAAAATCACAGCTAAGCAGTACTACTAAACTCAATACTATAAGACATGCATTACTCACTGTAATAGCATTTCTGATGATTGTATCTGCTTAGATTCACATGCTGTGCATATGGTCCGACATCCAGTGGTCACCGCGGAGTATTGCATCTTGTCTTTCGAGGATCGAAAGGGGACGTCGGCATAGGCGTGTCCGTAAACGCGCCGAGGTCCCTCCGATTGTATTTTTTCGGCCATGAGGGAGCCCAAGGCTATAGTGAGTGAGTACATAAAGAGAAAAGTAGTAATATGTCTATGTTCCTTCCACCCCGAGCGGGGATGTAGGGAGGGCGCATGTGAATCTAAGCAGATACAATCATCAGAAATGCTATTACGGTGAGTAATGCATGTCTTCTGATACTTGTTAATCTGCTTAGAATCACATGCTGTGCATAGACTAGCGAGCAGTACCCGGAGCGGGTGGTGGGTTGTGAGAAGGAACAGTAGAGAAAAGATGTCTTAGTACTGCTTGTCCCACCTGAGTCAGACCTAGAATGAGTATCTAGGCAACAGTGTTTCGTAAAAGTGTGTACAGAACTCCAGGTTGCCACTTTGCAAATGGACTCGAGGGGAACATTTGCAATGAATGCTATGGATGCCCCAGTGCCCCGAGTAGAATGTGCTCTAGGCTTGAAGGGCAATTCTCTCTTAGTAAGAGAGAAACAGTGTGATGCATTTGACAATCCACCTGGAGATAGCTGATTTAGAGACAGGATCCCCTTCTCTACAAGCTGCCACTGAAACGAAGAATTGTTTAGTCTTCCTCAGTGGTTTAGTTCTTTCCAGGTAACATGACTGCCCTGCGCACATCTAGTGTGTGTAGGCTTCTTTCGGCTATGCTGGTAGGGTTCTGGAAGAAAGTGGGAAGTTCGAGGACTGGTTCACATGGAACTTTGAGATTAATTTAGGCGCAAACCTAGAATGTGTGCACAGAACTACCTTATCTTTGTGAATTGTAACAAAAGGGTCTAGCACAGAGTGCTTGAAGTTCGCTAACCCTTCTGATAGAAGTGATAGCCACTAGGAAGGCTGTTTTATAGGTCTGGTCTTTCAGACTTGCTTTATGCATGGGCTCAAAGGGAGATCCCATGACTCTGGTTAAAACCACATTTAGATCCCATCTAGGAGTTGGGTGAGAACTAGGAGGATAAATCCTCTTAACCCCTTCCATAAAGGCTTTCATCACTGGTATTTTCCACCATGACACTTTTTGTTGTGATGTGGGGTAGGCTGACAGAGCAGCCAGATGAACCTTTAGGGAATTGAAGACTAACCCAGTGTCCAACAGATGGGTTAGGTATAGCACAATGTGTGTGGGTGAGCAATCGATGGGATTGACGCCCTTGGAATTGCACCAGATAACAAAACGTTTCCATTTTCTGGCATAGCAATGTGTATTTGGTTTCCTAGCTTCCCCGAGTATGTCTATGCACCTCTGAGGGAGTTGTAGGTGACCAAACTATGACCTCAGGAGCCATGCTGCTAAATTGCTGCATAATAGCCGTTTTGGTGGCTATCTACGGTACTCCTACCATATGACGCTTTCCGTGCACTGCTGTACTGATTGATACCCTGGACTGTTATTAATGCATTTGAACTTGTGCCTTTCTGCATTTTAATCTACTGCCTTTTTGGCTCCCTCTGCCAAAATCTAGTCAGGGTACAGATACCTAGATACCTAAACACATTACTACCGCGGTTACTGCTGCCTTACTTTCTATGCACGCCACTGCATCTACAGTGTTCATTGTTATTATTGTTTAACATTGTGTGCAATTGCCTACAACAGCACCTCTACCTCAACCACCCTTTTTGTAGATTTGGTAGGCATCTGCTTCTAGACTATTAGGCCAACATGCCCTCCTCCCCCACTATTCTATTTGCAAGAATACTGCCCACCCTACTCTACCTCACATGCCACACCGGTGGGATAGTACCCAATTACACCACCGCCTCCCTCCACCACCCCAATCTTCACAACACCATGACTACGCCGTCCACTGCTCACCACAACAACCCTTACCTCAACAACCCAGCCCTATGGCTCCAACACTTTCCTTTCAGACCCTCACCAAACATACCATGTTCCATCACCCTGAGAAATGCCAGACTTGGCACGCGACTCACGCACGCCTCCCATCACTCTGTGTAACGCTCACCTGGTTCCCACGGGGGCGCTGGTCTAGTCTGGATTGCTGTGGCCTCTTCTAGCGTGATGCGCAGGACCCGGAACACCGATTGGACAGGACCTCCAAATCGTGCTTGCCTGGCCCGTAGGAATATCCTTCTGCAGATGAGAAAGGGGATTAACAGTCTGCAGAATAGTGTGCTAGCTCCCCCCTTTCCCCCTTCGTTCCTCTCTAACTTCCTTCAAACCCCGGTTTAAGCTCACCTTATGGTTTGGAAGGATGAACTCTCCATCCTGCTTCTGGTGCAGGGGCGCGCGTTCGTCCAGTTACTTCACTGGTTTTCAGAATGGCGCTGGCAAAATCCACTTCACTTTCCTGAGCGATGCACCGTAAGTATGAAAGTTCAAAGTTCAAGTGAGGCCCCCTTTATGTTGTCTTTCTAACCTGTGATCTGTCCTTTATTTCAGGTGCAGAATGAAGGCGATGCGTCGAGGGGTTAAACTGCCGAGGTGAGTAGTGATGAGGGCGATCCCTCTAAATATCCTTATTCCCCAGAAATGTCTCTTGTCCTTTCCCCATAGGGGCCGGGGTACGGTACCTGCCAACGGGGCGGCGCCGACCCGAAATGTGGAAGAAAAGCCAGTAAGTATTATGGCTGTTAATCAGGCTTTCCTTCTGTGTTCCTTCTGCTCACCTTTTGTTTCTTCCTCTCTCCCCTAGGTGCAGAGATGTGGCGTCCGATGCTGACAGCCGCGATAGAGCCGGGAGATGTCTCGAGGACAGGTGAGTGAAGCGTGGCGCTGCAGCGAGCAACGGGATGCTTTTAAATGTAAGTCTTTCTTCAGGGATGCTGGCGAGAAGATTCCGGATGCAGGTAAGAAGTTTGAAATAGTCCTTGGTTTTCACCTTTCTCTTCTCTTCCTTCCTTGCAGGTCTTCCAGGTTCGAGGCGGGCGTGGCTGGAGTCCAGGAGCAGGAGCAGACACGGTGAGCGTTAAGCTGCAGGAAGCAGAACAACGCGAAGCATGAGCTGCTGTCTGGGCGTAGCTTAAATAGCCTCCAAAGAAGTCCCAGGTATGTATCCTTCCCCAACTAGGTATGTATCCTTCCCTGGCCACACCCGAGTGAAAAAATAGTCCCTATGAAAAAATAGTCCCTTTCAGGTCTCAGGGAGGCCTGAAGCGTGCAGCATGGTCTGCATCAGGTAAGTGCACAAAACACCTCCCTTTATGAGCCTGGCGCCTATGGCGCCAGGACTGAGTCCAAAGAGCCCCTATAAGGGGCCGCTGGGCTTTTACCCGAGGGCATGATGCCTGCTTCCGGGGGTGCTGGGCCTGGCCTGGTGCTGCGGGGGTAGGCATCATGACACACTGTGCATCTTAACAGCCTCTGACCTCCACCGCATCCACACACTTGAAAAACCCATCATCACCTCACCCCAGCCTCCCTAACACTAGCAATATTAAGGGTGCATTAATCAATGTCAGGTCACTCACGGTTACCCTCGACCTCGACTTTATGGCTATCACCGAAACTTGGCTTCATGCAGCCTCTGGCCCACTTCTCTCCCTTGCCATCCCTCCAGGTTACAACACTATCAGACACGATCGTAACTCTAACCAGTCCAAAGGTGGTGGCATTGCCATCATCCATAAAAATGCTCTAAACTTCCACCTCTCCTCTGATAGTATTACTGGCACGCCTGTGTCGACGCCCAATTTCGAGTTTCGAAAAACAAACTGTAATACTCCGCAGCTTCCACTAGATGTCGGCCTATGCACAGCATGTGATCTAAGCAGATTCCACAAGCCTCAGAAATATATATATATAGGACAATGCATTCCTTACCGTAAAAGCATTTCTGATGGTTGTATCTGCTTAGATTCACATGCTGTGCATAGGTCCGACATCCAGTGGTCACTGCAGAGTATTGCATTTTGTTTTCCGTAGTCGAAAAGGGGACGTCGACAAGGCGTGTCTGTAACACTATCCCTATAGTGACATGCGGTGTACCCACAATCCCTCACGCGTCAAGGTCCCTCTGTTTGTATTTTGTCTGCCCTGAGGGAGCCTTCTAGATGTGAGTGAGTACAGAAAAGAGAGATAAAAGGATGTCTATGTTTCTTCCATCCGAGTGGGGAGGAAGGGCGGGCGCATGTGAATCTAAGCAGATACAACCATCAGAAATGCTTTTACGGTAAGTAATGCATTGTCTTCTGATGTTTGTTAATCTGTTTAGAACCACATGCTGTGCATAGACTAGAGAGCAGTACGTGGAGTTGGAGGTGGGTTGTGCGAAGGAACAGTAGAGAAAAGGTGTCTTAATACTGCTTGTCCCACCTGGGAATCAGCTCTAGAGTGGGCATCTAAACAGTAATGTTTTGTAAAGGCATGTACAGAACTCCAGGTTGCCGCTTTGCAGATGGACTCAAGGGGAACATTTGCAATGAATGCTATGGATGCCCCAGTGCCACGAGTAGAGTGTGCTCTTGGCTTGAAGGGTAGTTCTCTCTTAACAAGAGTATAACAGTGATGCATTGAACAATCCATCTAGATATAGTGGACTTTGATACTGCATCTCCTTCTCTTCCTGCTGCCACCGAGACAAAGAACTGATTAGTCTTTCTCAGTGGTCTAGTTCTTTCCATATAAAACATAACAGCTCTGCGCACATCAAGTGTATGCAGGCTCTTTTCTCCTAGATTTGAAGGATTTTGAAAGAACGTTGGTAGTTCTATTGACTGGTTGACATGGAATTTCGAGATGAATTTTGGTGCAAACCTTGGGTGTGCGCGTAGAACCACCTTATCTCTGTGAACCGTTACAAAGGGGTCTAGAACAGAAAGAGCCTGTAGTTCACTTACTCTCCTAATGGAGGTGATAGCTATTAGAAAAGCAGTCTTAAGAGTGAGGTCTTGAAGAGTTGCCTTGTGCATGGGTTCAAAGGGTGAACCCATGAGCCTGGGGAGTACCACATTTAGGTCCCAGCCGGGAGCTGGGTTTGCTATTGGAGGGTGTATCCTTTTTACCCCTCCAATGAAGGCTTTGATAACTGGGACTTTCCACCATGACACTGAGTTGGGAAGTGGTGTATGCAGAAAGTGCTCCTAGGTGGACTTTAATAGAATTGAATACTAGACCCGAGACCAGCAAATGGGTCAGGTACAGGACAATTTGTGTGGGAGAGCAGTCAACAGGGTTGATGCTTCTTCCTCTACACCAGATGACAAATCTCTTCCATTTGCTGGAATAACAGTGACGAGTGTTAGGTTTTCTAGCTTCCCTGAGGATGTCCATGCACCTTTATGGAAGTTATAAATGTCCTAATTCTATGACCTCAGGAGCCAGGCTGCTAAGTTCAAGGTTTGAGGGCATGGATGCAGTGTCCTGCCCTTGTCCTGTGACAGCATGTTGTACGGGCCTGGCAGTTTCACTGGTGGAGACAGACATCTCCATCAGATGAGCGAACCATGGTTTCCGGGCCCACATAGGAGCCACTAGTATCATGGTGGCTTGTTCCCGGTGCATCTTGTGCACAATCTTGTTGAGAAGGGGAGTCGAGGGAAAAGCGTAAACAAATTTCCCTGACCATGGAATCATTAGACCGTTCCCCTTGGACTGGTTCTGAGGGTACCTGGAGGCGTAATACTGGCATTGTGAGTTCTCCAGAGTTGCGAACAGGTCTATTTCTGGGCAACCCCACTGTGTGAAGACGTTGAGGATGATGTCTTCGTGTAACCGCCATTCTACTCTTCGGGCAGGGGGGAAATCTCTGCTGAGTTCGTCTGCTAGCAGATTGAGTTCCCCTGGTACATGTTGTGACAGTAGGAACATGTGTCTGAGAGCCCACTTCCAGATGTTCTGGGACAGCTTGGACCGTCCTGGAGAGTGGGTTCCCCCTTGCTTGTTGAGGTAGTACATGGCTGTGGTGCTGTCCGTGAGGACCATCACCGTCTTTCCTTATAGGTGTTCCTGGAAGGCTTTCAGTGCCTTGAACACCGCCAGTAACTCCAGTAGATTTATGTGCTTGGATGCTACGCTCGGAGTCCACACTCTGTGAGCAGTCTGATGGGATAGGTGAGCCCCCCCATCCTGTGAGGGATGAGTCTGTGGTTAGAGTGGCTTCCACTGCGGGTGTGGCAAAAGGTTTCCCTATTAGCAGGTTTTCCTTTGTCCACCAACGTAGCGAGAGAACCAAGGCCTGCAAGACCACCACTAGATCGTCCCATTGTCCGCTGGCCTGACACCACTGGCTGTTGAGCCACTCTTGCATTGGGCGCATGCGCAGGCGCGTGTGAGGTACCAAATAAATACATGACACCATCATTCCTAGCAAGCGCATTGCTTTGCGTACCGTCACCTCTCGACCTGCCACATATCGGGGGATCTGAAACAGCATGTTTTGGACCCTCTCGATGGAGGGGAAGACGAGGCCGTCCTTTGTTCGAATTAGAGCCCCTAGGAATTGTTTGATCTGGCTGGGGTCTAAGCTGGACTTCTTCTCGTTGATGGAGAAGCCCAGTTGGAACAAAAGGTCTACAGTCTTTTGGGTATTGGAGAAGCATGTTTCGTAAGAATCCCCTGTTATGAGCCAATCGCCGAGGTAAGGGTATACTGGGATGGACAACATGCGCAGATGTGCCGCTGCCACTGTCAGTACTTTCGTGAATACCCTTGGTGCTGATGCTATCCCGAAGGGTAGCACTCTGAACTGGTAGTGTTTGTTCCCCATCATGAACCTGAGGTATTTTCTGTGCGCTGGCAACATTAAAATATGAAAGTATGCATCTTTCATGTCCAGTGTTGTCATGTAATCCCGTGATAGCAAGGGGATTACTTCCTGTAAGGTTACCATGCAAAACTTTTGGGGTTTGACAAATTTGTTCGCTGGGCGCAGATCTAATACAGGGCGCATGGTTAGGTCCTTTTTGGGTACAAGGAAGTACACTGAATAAATACCTTTCGTTACCCGAGATAGAGGCACAACCTCTATAGCTCCTTTTTCCAGTAGCTGTTCCACTTCCTGTAGAAGGATGGCGAGGTGTTCTGGTGTTATGCGTCGTCCCCGTGGGGGTTTGTATGTTGGGGAACTGTTGAATTCTATACAGTAGCCGCAGGCTATGGTTGATAGTACCCAACAGTCTGATGTTATTCTCTCCCATGCTGGAAGAAACGATGTTAACCGGCCCCCGACCGGCGATGCATGGGAAGGGACCCGAATCTTCGGGTCATTTGCTGTTATTGGCCTGGGAGCCTCTAGGGGTAGAGGCTCCACCTCTCCCCTTGCCACGGCGTTGGCCTCTGATTGTACTGGCCACTATTACCCTGGTTAGAGGACCAGTTGTTGGCACAGTATTGTTGTTGTTGTTGATTCTGCTGCTGGCGTTGGTCACGAAAAAAGCGCTTATTGACATAGCCGCGTCTGTTAGGGGGCCTAGAAATCTGGTCAAGGGTCTTGATCGTGTCAAAATCCTTTTTAGTATTTTCTAGGGCCTCATCAACTGCCTTACCAAAGAAATAGGTATCCTCTATAGGTTTGTTGATCAGGGAAGCCTGTGTTTCAGGTTTAAGCCCCGAATTGCGCAGCCAGACATGGCGTTTGAGGAGTATCCCTTGGACTAGGGAACGCCCAGCAGTCTCTGCAGCATCTAAAGTGTTTTTAACGATGCTTTGGTTCACTAGTGTCCCTTCTGTGATTGTGGCCAGAAGGCGTGTACGCAGGGGTTCTGGTGCCTCTTCAGCGTCACTACGTAGCTTGCTCCACTGTGCATCTGCGTAGCTTGCTAGTAAAGAGTTATTAGCGATCCTTGCTGAGAAAGCGGCGGAAGCTGTGATTCTTTTCCCCAGGGCATACAGCTTTTTCCCCTCCTTGTCTGGAGGTGCCTTGCTGGTGGACAGTGGCACCCCTGCCCTCTTCCTTGTATAAGTTACTACAAGGGAGTCTGGTACGGAGTGGCCCCTGACGTACAAAGGGTCAGAAGGAGATGGACTGAAGAGTTTTTCTATTCGAGGGTTGACCCCTCTGACCAAAGCAGGAGTGGATAGAGAAGGGGCGATTCTTTTTACTGAAGCATTGAGTGGAATGGTTTGACAGACAGGGGGGTTCTCCTTAATTACTTTTTCCACAAAGTCAATGTCAGGAGAGGTCTCCCCTGAGTCTAATTCGAAATGCGCTGCTGCTTTGCACAACAGTGCATTAAACGTAGGCTGGTCATTTATAGGAGATGTGTTCCTAATAGGCAAGTCTTTGGGAGGAGTTAGGGTTATGGCATCAGGGTAAGAGTATGCTGATGGGGACTGTCAGGGGTGTGAGGTAACTACCTCTAGTTCTTCTCCGAAGCCCCCTGCACCTGTATCTGGATCTTCTTGAAAACCCTCCTCTTCTAGGTTTCGTTCTTCCTCTACACACCCAAAAATTCATCCTCTTCCTGAAAATGTTGTTCCTCTTCAGTGAGGTCATACACATCTAATTCCTCATGTGAAGGATTAAACAGCCTAGGAAATTTGACCCTGGGGTCCTCCTGGGGTTCTTCTCTTGGTCTTTTGGGTGTTGGTAGGTTTTGGTGTTCCATAAACCTTTCCATTTTCTCCATACAGAAATGGAGCCTCTCCAGAGTTTCATGGGGTACCCCTGAGTAGTCTAGTAGAGGAGGGGGGGTGGGGGGAGGATCTAACTTCGACATGGCATAGGCCGCCCACCTCTTGACTCTACGTTCTTTTAGAGTTTTGGGTTTTAAAAGTTGACAAGCCGCGCTGCCGTCTTCTTTATGATCGAGGGGCAAGCAACGATTACAGCGTTTATGCTTGTCCTTCCAGGTGTACTTGCCCTTGCAGCACGAGCAAAACCTAAAGGGTGTCCCTCTCCATAGCTGAGGCAATAATTTGTGGTGTTAACAACCCAGAGGGAAAGGGAAGGGAAAAGGAAAGGCATTCTCGAAGAGAAACAAGATAGTTCCACCCCCACTCTCCCTACTGTATGTTGGCCGGCGAGGCCAGGCCATGTGTTCGGCAGCGCCGAAGGATCTCCTCTGTCTCGTCTCCTCCGTCGAAGATCTTGTTCGGCGGGGAAACAGCTACGTCGGGGGGGGGGGGGGATCTATGTGTTAATGTAATAAGTCAGGACCAAGGTCCAGGAAATATGTTTTGCAATGTCCCTCGAGGAGCTCTGCGTAAAGGCGACCAAAAGCTGGGCGGAAAAAAACAATCTGAGGGACCTCGACGCGTGAGGGATTGTGGGTACACTGCACGTCACTATAGGGATAGTGTTACAGACATGCCTTGTCGACGTCCCCTTTTCGACTACGAAAAACAAAATGCAATACTCCGCAGTGACCACTGGATGTCAGACCTATGCACAGCATGCGATTCTAAGCAGATTAACAAACATCAGAAATATATATATATTCTGCTTGTCCTCTCATTGCTATTATTATACCTGTAAATTCTGTATTATACTTGTAAACTTTGTAATTATGGTTCTGTCTGTTTTTCTTATGTTGTAACTAAGTGATGTGCCCGGTTGCCCCTGGGCCTGGTGCGCTATACAAATAAAATCAATACAAATTCAGAATTTTTGGGTATGGGTGTAGGGTCTCCCCCCTGTCCCGAGACATGTTGTACGGGCAGCGCATCTTGACTGGTGGGGAGAGGGACATTTCCATCAGGTGAGCGAACCAGGGTTGGCGAGCCCACATGGGGGCCACCAGTATTATGGTAACTGGTTCCTGGTGCATCTTGTGCACTATCTTGTTGAGAAGGGGAGTCAGGGGCGTAGACAAATTTCCCTGACCATGTTATCCACAGACCGTTTCCCTGTGAATCGGTTCTGGGGGTACCTGGAGGCGTAGTCTTGGCATTGGGCGTTCTGAGTTGTGAACAGGTCGATCTCTGGGAAGACCCACTCTGCGAAGACGTTGGACACTGTCTTCGTGCAGCCAACATTCAAAATTTTTCGGGCAGAGGAAAATCTCTGCTGAGTACGTCTGCCAGAAGATTGAGTTCCCCTGGAACATGTTGGGACAACAGAAACATCTTGTGTTTGAGAGCCCATATCCAAATGTTTTGGGACAGCTTGGATAGCCCTGGAGAGTGAGTGCCCCCCTGTTTGTTTAGGTAGTACATAGCTGTAGTGCTGTCCGTTAGAATCAGCACGGTCTTCCCTTGCAGTTGCACCTGAAAGGCTTTCAAAGCCTTGAACACCGCTAATAACTCCAGTAGGTTTATATGGTTGGACGCTACTTGAGGGGGACCAAACTCTGTGTGCAGTCTGCTGAAGCAGATGAGCTCCCCACCTTGTGAGAGATGCGTCTGTAGTGAGTGTCTTACACTGCAAGGGTGGTGAAGGTCGTCCCCTTCAAGAGGTTTTCTCTTGAACACCACTGCAGAGAGAGAACGAGGGCTGGCGAAACAACTATTAGATCTTCCCATTGTCCGCTAGCCTGACACCACTGGCTGTTGAGCCACTCTTGCATGGGACGCATGCGCAGCCGCGCGTGGGGAACCAAGTATATGCATGACGCCATCATTCCTAGCAAGCGCATGGCCTTGCGCACGGTCACCTCCCGACTGGCTACATATTGAGGGATCTGAAAAAGCATGTTCTGAACCCTCTCGGAGGGGAAACGAAACCGTCCTTTGTCCGAATTAGAGCTCCCAGAAATAGTTTTATTTGACTGGGGACTAAACTGGATTTCTTTTTCTTGATTGAGAAACCCAGACTGAAGGAGATCTATTGTTTTTTGGGTGTTCGAAAAACATGCGTCCAACGAGTCCCTTGTAATGAGCCAGTCGTCGAGGTAAGGGTAAATTGGGACTGATTGCGCAGGTGTGCTGCTGCCACTGCCAGGACTTTGATAAACACCCCCGGCACCGAGGCGATGCCGAAGGGGAGCACCTTGAATTGGTAATGCCTGTCCTGTATCATAAACCTTAGGTATTTTCTGTGATCTGGCAACATTGAAATATGAAAGTATGCATCTTTCTGTCATGACCTTATCCCCACCGAGTGTTCACGGGGCCCTAAAGACTATTCGGTCCCCCTCAGATCCCTTGGAGCCAGTCCTGGCGTTGTTGGCATCGGAGGCACATGCTAGGACAGGGTTTCAATGGGCAATGGACAAGCATGGCCGCCCCCATGAGGAACTGCATTCGGCCGTCTAGGATCCAGGGCGGGGCTCGCCCCGAAGGCACCTGGGATACCTGCTGGCTATTTAAACCACGCCCGATGAGAGGCACATGCTTCGCGTTATTCTGCTCTAGCAGCGTGGCATTCACTGGGTCCTGCTCAGCATCCTGGCATGCAAGAGCGAGTAAAAGGCAAGAAGCATTGCCATCCTTACCTGTTCAGCGGCATATCTCCGGCAACCGGAATCGTCCAACGCTCACCATCTTCCTCAGGCACCATCTCAGACATTGTGTGAGCTTCTTACCAGTCCGTGAGGAAGGCCATCTTCTCCAAGACATTTTCCGCCCCCTTGGGTTCTGGAGAACCACTCATCTTCTATTCTTCTCGAGCTGCAAAACAATAACACAGGTTAGCCATTTGCAAGGATGCTCGCAGCGCCGCTTGGCATTTCGTCTTACCTTCTCGAACCCAGCTTTGGCATCCATCTCAGACTGACATCTGCAAGAAAAGGGGATGACGGTTGTTTGTGATTAAATCACTAAAGACATTATCCTCATCTTCATCTTCAAAGACTGACCTGAAAATACGGAGTCGCAGCCGGTCTGGACTCCGGCCCTCGCCAGTGAAGAAACTCGGCGGAATGGTGCCATTGACGACGCGCCCCTGCCCAGCGCGGCAGGATGGAGAGCGCATCCTTATAGAAATCAAGGCGAGACGTCCCAGGGGAACGGGAGGCGGGTTGCCAGGGAAAGAACAGTTAAAC
Organism: Ambystoma mexicanum; assembly: GCF_040938575.1. Taxonomy (NCBI): domain Eukaryota; kingdom Metazoa; phylum Chordata; class Amphibia; order Caudata; family Ambystomatidae; genus Ambystoma; species Ambystoma mexicanum. The sequence goes on from NC_090938.1 coordinate 477,177,410, forward strand.
TTCACCTCCTGTCTTCTAGAGCCGACCCTCGACAGCATGAACTCCAGGGAAGGGGAAGGGACCAAAGAGCATCCCGGCCAGTCGAGAGGCGTCCCCGTGGATAAAAGGTGAGCGTTACACTTTCATGTCCAATGTTGCCATGTAGTCCCCTTGTCTCAGCAATGGAATTACCTCCTGCAGTGTTACCATGCGAAACTTCTGGGGTTTTATAAACTTGTTCGCTGGACGCAGGTCTAGAACAGGGCGCATGTGAGATCCTTTTTGGGTACAAGGAAGTACACTGACTAAATACCCTTGTTTACCTGAAGAATAGGGATGGCTTCTATGGCGTCCTTTCCCAGCAGTGCTTCCACCTCTTGATTCAGGATCTCCAGATGGTCTGGTGAAAGGCACCGTGAGTGCGGCGGTCTGAATTGTGGAGGTCGGGCGAATTCCACGTAGTAACCGTCTTTATGACCCACTGGTCTGAAGTTATCCCCTCCCATGCCATGAGGAAAGAGGTTAATCGCCCCCCCGACCGGGGTGACATGGGAGGGGACCTGGACCATTTCTGACTAGAGGCTGTGACTCCTCTGGGATTGGGGCCTCTGCCGCGTTTCTGATCCCTTGAAGGGTAGTATGCGGGGCTTCCAGATGTTTGTCCTGTGTTGAAGCTACCCGTGCCATAGTTGTTTTGGCCAGCACGGGCTTGCCCTCGAACGGACCGCCGAGAGTTATTACCCCCCTGGGAGGAGGGTTTCTGCGTAATTTGTTGCATACTTTAGGGTCTCATGCTCCTTCTTGGCCGTTTCCAAAGCCTCATCCACCGCTTTCCCGAAGAGGTTAGACTCCTCAATGGGTTTATTAATGAGGGAGGCCTGAGTTTCAGGTTTAAACCCTGATGTACGCAGCCAAGCATGTCTTTTCAGTAGGGTTACCTTGGGCCAGGGACCTGCCCGCAGTTTCCGCAGCGTCCAGAGCGTTTTTGATGACATGCTGGTTAACTTGTCTTCCCTCCATTACAATGGAGAGGGGTTTTGACTTGGTGGGTTCAGGAACCTCTAGGAGGCCTTCCTGGAGCTAGTTACATTGGGCGTCGGCATAGCTTGCCGATAGTGTTGCATTAGCAGCAATCCGCGTAGTATATGCGGCCGCCGACGTGACACGTTTGCCAAGGGCATACAGTCGCTTGGATTCCTTATCCGACGGTGACTCCCCTGTGGCAAGAGGTACCCCTGTACTTTTCCGAGTGGTAGTCACTACCAATTAATCTGGGACAGCGTGTCCTGATGTATTGAGGGTCGGAAGGGGAGGGGCGAATATTTTTTCGACTATTGGGTTCACCGCCCGAGTTTGAGCTGGTGACACCAATGAGGGGGCCACCCTTCTCTTTATAGAATTAAGGAGGGCCATGGCCTGGCTAGATGGAGGTTTTTCCTTAAGGATATCCTCTACAAAATCCTGCTCAGGTACAGCCTCTTGAGTGGAAATTTTAAAGTATTCAGCTGCTTTTTTCCAACATGGAGTTGAATGCCAATTGGTCATTACAGGAGAGGCCTGGCGAGCCGGGGTGGACAGAGGAGAATCCAGGCACAAAACATCAGTGTCCTGATCTTGCAGTGTCCATGGGTCTTGACCTTCCTGCTGGGTTTCTTCCCAGTTGTCCGTAGTATCCTGTTCTTCCTCATAACTTTGTAGGAATGAAGCTTCCTCCTCTTCATTATAAATGTCCCTATATGAGTCCATGTGGACACTTCCTGCTGAAAGGTAGAAGATTGATCTTCTTGAATTTGGAGGTTAGGGTCTACCCGAGCCCTTTTCGGGGGGAGGATGATCAGAAAAGCTGATAATCTTCTCCAGCCGATACATACATCCTTCAAACTTCTCTGTAGTCCATTTAGTGGACCCAAATGGGCAGAAGACCGGTGTTCTCCGCCCTACGACATCGAAAAGAGTCTCTTAGGGTGTCGGAAAGAGGTTCTTGACTATCTGTATACTCATCGTAAGAATCGGGATCCCAATCCGTCAAATCTTTTTCTGCGGCTTGTCCCAAAGGCGGAACCGGGTTAAGACCCACCGCCGCAGTAATTCTTTCGATGCTGCCTTCGATAGTTGCTGAATCAGCTTGAGACAGAGGTTTCGATGGTTTATTGGTGGTGTAGTACCTTCCGCGGCACTAGAGGGCCTAGCGGTTGGTTTTTCAGGTAGAGGCCTAGCCGTAGTTTTCGGGCCTACTGCGGCCTTCGGGACCGAAGCGTCAGATTCCGCGCTTCGGCGTGTAATATTTTTGGAGCAGCGCCCTTACTTGATTTAGATTGCCCAGTCGCAAGACGCTGCTGCGGATGCGAGGAAGGCTTTGGATCTGAACGATCCGAGGGAACCGGCAACATTTTCGGCAGCCCTGTTGGCGCTTTCACCTTTTTCGACATTACTGGACGTGGTGGGGAAGGTCTTTGCGTCCACACTATTGAAAGCATTAAACCACTGGGTACAGCAAAGTGGACGTCGTGATCCTTGGCAATCGGGTTTTGTGAAGGGGAGAGGCACAGCACTCAACATTTTCCTTATTAACTTATTGAAAGCCAGAACACAAAGGAACAAAAACCAAGGAATCTACATCGCATTTGTAGACTTGTCGAAAGCTTTCGACACCATAAAAAGAGCTAAACTATGGAAGAAAATGGAAAACTGGGAATGTCCGCAGTCACTGGTGGAGAACATCAAGGACTTGTACACGGACACAAGCATCAGAGTCAGACTGGATACAGCGGGTACACTAACAGACGAAATTCAGATAAAAATGGGCTTAAAGCAAGGATGCCCGCTGGCACCGGAACTGTACAACCTGTTCACATCAGATCTGGAAGATTCATTTGAGTCCACCTGCTGCTTTCCACCAAAAATAGCAGGAACGCCGATTGGGAGACTGCTTTACGCAGACGATATTGTCCTGATGGACCAAACCCAAATCGGCTTGCAAAGACAGCTTACATCATTACAGTCGTATGTGGACTCAAATGACCTGGTTATAAACCCAGAAAAATCAAGAATTCTGAAGTTAGGCCCAGGAGGTAATAAAGCCAGAAGGAAAAAACTAGGATGGAAGTCGAAGCATTCACGTACTTAGGAGTCTGTATAGACAACACGAAGAACAATACGCCAAGAATAGCTGGGCTAAAAAGAAAAGCAACCAATCTAGCTGCCCAAGGGAGAATTCTGCGTAAAAGATACTGCAGATTTACCTTATCACCTCTAATAGCCTTTTATAGGATGAAAGTGGTGCCAATACTAACATATGGGGTAGAATCACCAATCCCCTTACAAGCTCAAACATGGTCAATCCTGGAGGGTCTGTTTTGGAGGAAAGCTTTACAGCTGCCTAAATCAGCCCCAATACAGCAGATAAGAAGAGAGCTGGCTCTGACATCACTCAAAACAATAGTGGTATGGAAAACACTAAGTTTTTATCGGAAATGTCTTGAGGCAAACACTACGGGTGGATTTGGGGTGTTGAAAAAAGCCCTAAAAGATCAATCCGATGTAATCCTAACAGACTGGCAAAAGTCATGTAGAGGGATCCTAGTAAACCTCAGCGAGTCAGAGGATGACTTATGGATTAACCCAGACAAAACTAAAAAGAAACTATACATGGCAGATTGGATCGAAACCCAAGAGGATAACTGTAAATATGAAGGTTACGAAGACTTTTGGGCCCAGCCACGAAAACTGAATCAGATCCCGAGCTATCAGACTTTATTCCCCAATTGGTACTTCCGAGACCTTTTCCTGAGATTCAGATTGAACATTTTACCAACAGGAGAAATATTACAAAGAAGAAAAAGGCTGGACATCAGGGAAAGCTGCAGAATGTGCAAAAAAAAAAAAAAGGAGATAGAATCTCTGAAACACCTCATACTACAGTGTACCGGTTTAAGGAAAGAGCGAGAGCAGTGCTTGGGGGACATCCTTAGAAGCTACACGACAAGGAATGTCGATGAGTGGTGGAGGACTCTTGTAGAAGGAGAAAACATGAAAACATTAGCACTCATAAAATTAGTGATTTTAATCCTTAAGAAACCAGAGGAGATCAACAACATAACCCAGGACTAATAAGATGCTACCAAGCACTGCTACTAAGATACTGTATACCAAACGAAGAATCATGATGAAAGAACGGACATGCTCAGGTTAAAGGTTTCAAATAAGGAAACCACACAATCTGTTTAAATAAAATAAAAAAATAAACATTTCGACAAAGACGCCGAAAACGGTGTAGGGGTTGTTTGCTTAGTGTGATGTGCTTGTACACCCCCTGTCGCCGGGTGTTGTCCCTGTAGAGAGACCAGAGTCGGGCCTTAAAGGGTCAGGGACAGGCGCGGCGGACCCAGAAGTGTCCGCCTCGAGGTCTATAACATCTGCAACGGATGTTTGGTCAACCGAAGTACCGCCGTCCCTTTCAGCGGGTGTGGTGGTAGGGCGGGGGGGGTTTCACCCGCAACATACCGTACGCGGCCCACCGCTTTACACGGTGCTCCTTAAGGGTCTTAGGCCACAGGAGTTTGCAGGCCGCAAACCGCTTCTCGTCGTGCTCTAGGGGAGACAGGCATTACACGTCTTGTGTTCATCCTTCCAAGGATATCTGATCTACACTTAGGACAGAATCTAAAAGCAGTCCTATCCATAACTAAAGGGAAGGATGACCAGACCGAAAGGGAAAAGGAGGAAAGACATACCGACAATATGGCCACCCCGACTCCACTCTCCCTACTGTATAGGTCAGCCAGAGGGCCCGACCATGTGGAAAATCTGACCGCTGGATTTTAGGCGCCGAAATCCACAGCCGTAGACTAATCCCACGTAGTCTTCGCCGAAGATGTTCTTGGTGAGCGAAATGACTTAACGGGGAATAACCGACAAGTCGGTAAGATAAACAATGTCTCTTGTAAGAGCTCTGCTATAGGGCGACCAGTTATCTGGGTGGAAAAAAACAATCTGAGGGACCTCAGCGCGTGAGGGATTTTGGGTACACTACACGTCACGATAGGGATAGTGTTACGGACACGCCTATGCCGACGTCCCCTTTCGGTCCCCGAAAGACAAGATGCAATACTCTCTGGTTACCACTGGATGTCAGACCATATGCACAGCATGTGATTCTAAGCAGATTAACAAGCATCAGAAACCTATATACATTCACTCTTGGTGCTTGTTAGGAAAAGATCATTTTTTGCAACCTTCCCTGTAAGGTTTTCAATGGCACCCCATTCTTTCTGCTTTGTTTTTCATCCTAACCTGACTTTTTGAAGGCGAAGAAAGCATTCAGCTACACTTCCCTTGCCTTTTTGCTCCTTTGTTATTTGACAATTGACTAGTCCTTCAGACTACCAGTACTAGGAAACTGTTTCCCTTTCGAACCAATGTATTTTTTATTGCACACAGCACCTTATTGTGCAGTACAATGAGGATACTTTTGCATCAGCTTAACATTTTACACTTGGGATTTGGTTACTTTTATATGTGCCTAAAGACCAGCTGGTGGCAACAGTTACATTTTTATTGGTTTTCCTAGGTTTTCCTAGGTTTCCTGTGCACATGTGCGTTTTATGCATATGGTTACTGCTAGGGATAATTTTCATTTCTGTTCCCATTTCCTTTAACCTTAGAGACCCCCCAGCTCTTTTGCTGGACTCAGGGCTTTTTAATTTTGACTCAAGTGAGTGGGACTTTCTTCTCACTCATGTGTTTTCCAGACCATGATTTCCTGTGTTTTACTGTTTTATGCAGTCTGGTGAACTCGATAGGCATCTGCTTTTTGCATTGTGACACACACCACCTTTTGTGCAGTGCCGCCGAGAAGTCCCTTGGACTTCTCTTAATGTTTAACTACATTTTCTTGGGTGAACTACTGTTCCCAAGAATATTAAGATGACCCCGGTCTTACTTACCTTTACTTTTATGGGTTCAGCACACCACCCTATGAGGAGTGTTGGGGGTTATATAGTAGTTCCTTTAACCCATTCTTCGTGTAACATTTGGTTACACCAACTCACTTGAATGGCTGGTGGCAGTGGTTTCTTTTTTACTACCTGGTGACCTGTATCTGCGGGGTGATACCTCAGCGGTAGTGCAGCACCAAAGGGTAACCATTTTCACAAAATGATCCAGTCTTTTTTTTGCCATTTCTTGCTAGTTAGTTTCCTCTGGGCTTTTAGTCTGTTTTCATCAGGTTTGAGTCCTTCGTGTGTTTTGCCTTTGGCGGGCTTCAGCCCTGAAGCCCGTCTAGGCTTCATTGTGTCTGGAAAGGCAGGAAGTCAGGGAGGGTCCCGAAACCTCCCTGTCCTTTGCCTCTAGGTGTGGCCGAGTGAAACCAGTTCCAATTGGCCGGCTGAACATTGACAGCATAGGGCTGTGAATGAATGGGAATGTGCATAAAAAGCCAGGTTTTTGGGACTAACAGCAGAGTCAACCACTGGAGGACAACATCAGAAGCGTGGTAGAACAACATCTGAAGCAGAAGATGAGAGAAGATGCCAGCAGCACCCTCTTAGACCGCTATGTGCCCGGTGAAGCACTGCAACTGTCCTGACCCTGTTTTCAAATCAACAGGGAAAAACTTGTAAAGTACTTCCTCTGTTAGGCTGGTCGACCAACTAGCCTTGAGAAACTATTTTGGCACCACCCCCAACTTACTGTGACTTTCCAAGGTTGCAGAAGCCCAATACCCGGGGTACCTCGACCACCTGCGAGTGCATTGTCTTCCGAAGTCCGAATCAGGCCAGGATCTTCATGGGCACCCAGAGGACCATACAGAAGCAAGAAATCCACATCCAGAGTCCCCTCATCAGAGTCCAGGACCGAGGGATCAAGAAAATCCTAACCAGAGCTTTTTTTTCTTCTTTGGCGCCGAGAAAAATATGGCAAAACCACAAAGCCGCTGAATCGATGGCAAACCATTGCTGCACAGTCCCTCTGTCGAGTGCTGCCACAAGAGCCTGTCAGACGTCCGCTCTTTCATCACCACGTCCAAGGACCAGGAACAAGGGTCTGCTGCATTGTATCCAGCTAGAACGTCATTTCAAAGGTACTGTAGGGCTTGGGATACATCATCCTTTTACCATTTGGGGTGCCTCCCATCTTTGGGAGTGCGATTTAACCCTACACTAAGTTGACCTAAACTTTCCTGAACTGGCCTTACAGCTTGTGCTTTCTACGGGTCACTCCTCTGGAGTTGCTGTGATCTCTTTTTGAACACCGACTATTTAAGAAGAGCATCAGAACGTTGACGTTGCCCATTGACTTTGGCTGTCCTGGCTCCCGAAAGATAATAGACTGCCTGCATCGCTATCGCTATAGAAGAATCTAACTGTTCTTATAACCGATCAGTCTGTTCTGATCTAGCTGTAACCATTCCTTCCTTAAAATATCTCAATACTGCAAAGGTGTTACCAATTTGAAGTCCAGGAGGTTGGAGCAGGCTGCTCTTCATGGTTTCTTCTTCGGATGTTTCTTCCAGTGGTTCACTCTGCCTCTAGTCCCAAAACCCTCGCCTTTTATGCTAGGTTACCATTCATTCACAGCCTAGGCTGTAAATCACACAGCAGGGTGGCGGCTGTCCTTCCCGGACAGCCAGCCGGTCAATCAGGACTGGTTTCGTGCAGGCATACCTAGAGACAAAGGACAGGGGATTTTCGGGATCCTCCCTCACTTCCTGCCTTTCCAGACAGACTGGAGCCAAAGGCAAAATAGACAAAGGGCTCAAATCTGCCTCAACGCACAGAGTAAAAGCCAAGAAAGAACTCACAAATGGAAAATGGTGGAAAAAGAAGACGGGCCATTTTGACAAAATGGTTACCCATGGGTGCAGTACTGCAGTTGAGGGTTCAGCCTGCGGTAAAAAAACATTGGAAGTATAATGTAAACCATTGCCATCAGCCATTTAAATTAGTGAGGGTAACAAAAAATGTTAGGTGAGAAAGTAGGATAAGGGGCTAGTAGGTAACCCCCCCACTACTCCACATAAGATGGAGTCTGCTGGACCTACAAAGAGAAAAAGGTAAGCAAAGTCAATTTCACTTTGCTATTCTTCGGAACTGTAGTTCAAAGAAAAGGTATTTAACCTTAAGAAAAATCCAAAGGTTTTCTCAGTCACACTGCACTGAGGGTGTTGTGTGTCACTGTACAAAAAGATGATGCCTATAGCATGTCAGACTCCAAAAACAGTGAAAACAAAATCCTAATCAGGAAAAATCAAATGGAACAAGTTACTTAACTGTAACTATTGTTGTCCAGCATGGGATTCACATGCTTATGAATATTCCCTGTTGTTATGCTGGGAATCCTCAGTAAAAGAAAAAACAGTTTCACTTTCACTTACAAACTATTTCTCCTCTAAACCAATCACTGAACTCTGGGTCATAATGCCCCCAGCCAATGACTGCCGTCTTCCTAAACTCCTCCTCTGGCAGCCATATTCAGATTTGGTAAGCACGTAAACTGGCAGTACAACCAAGAAGAGCCGCAGAGGGGTAGTAGGGAGGGGTTGCATGGGAATCCATGCCAAACCCATGCTACAGAACAATATAGTTACAAGTAATTAACTTTTTCTGTCTCCAGCACGGGGTCTGGCATGGATTCACATGCTCATGAATAAAAAATACATAGCAGTACAACATTACACAACCACGGGAGGTGGCAAGGCTGAACAGAAGCAATTACTCTTAGCTTGGGAACAGGCTCACCTTCAAGTAAACAGGTTGCGTAGCACTGCTTGACCGATCCTGGACTCCCTGTCGACGCAGTATAATCTTGTGAAGGTGTGCATGGACCTTCACGTAACAGCCCTGCAGATGTCCAGCAGGGGCACACCAGACAGGAACGCTGTTGTTGCAGCGAACACTTTGGTGGAATGGGCTCTCGGGCAGCGGTCGGTTTGCCAACCGGTGACCGTGTGTGATACAGCTGCAGAGCCACCTTGAAATGGAAGCCTTGGGCAAGGCCTTCCCATGGCTCACAGGGCCAAAGTTCACAAACAGTTGAGACGACTTCAGAAATGTTTGCGTGCCACCTAGAGCTTCAGATCATGAGCACCTTCATAGAGGCGTGAACCAGCCCTGCCAAGGCCTAGTATGGAAGAATCTACTGGGCTGTGAACCTCAGGGGGGCAGAAGGGAGATCTGCAACCGGCACCACGTAGCGAAACGCTTCCACTTGTGCCTGTAGCACTTAAGAGTCGATGATGCTCTGGTCTTGGCAAGGACCGCCTTGCCTTCCGCCGGCAACTCGTATCCTCCGAACTCTAGGGCTGCAGGAGGCAAGCCCTCAAGTTCGGAGATCCTGGGTCATCATGCAGGATTGCGCCTCCTTAAGCAGATCCACGACTACTGGCAGCTTGACCAGAAGCGAAAATGACAGACTGAGAAGGACCGGGTACCAAACCTGCCTCGGCCATGCCAGGGCGATGACTATCATCATGCATCAGCACTGTTTGAGCTGATTGATTACTTGCAGCATGAGCAGCAGTGGAGGGAACGCGGATGGGAACAGGCCTTCCCACAGGAAGGAGAAGGCGTCCCATGTTCAATGGCTGGTGGAACCTCGCTGTCGCAAACAGATCGATATGGGGTGTGCCCCACTTGAGGAAGATTCAGTCCACCTGATCCTGCCGGAGTTCCTACTCGTAGCAGGAGCGCAACTCCCTGCTGAGGAAGTCAGTGATGGTGTCCGACTCCCGCCAGGTGAAAGAGGGTAAGGAACATCTCTTGGTTGATGGCACAGTGCCACAAGTCCTGCGCCACTCTGGAGAACGCTGGGGATCGGGTGGCCCCTGCTTTCTGATGTAGGACATTGTGGTGGTGTTGTCCGTGAAAATCCTCACCACTCTGCCCTTCAGGGATGGGAGGAATGACTTGAGGGCCCCGAACACTGCCTGCAGCTCCAGGATATTGATGTGGAGATCCTCCTCCTCCGGCAGACACAGGCATCTCGCATGCTTATGTCCGGTGTAGGCTCCCAGCCTTCCAGGGAAGCGTCTATGGGGACCTTGTCTCCTGGTATGGTCTTCTGAAATGGATGCCACACCACCTCATCGCCCGAAAGAACTTGTTGGGAGGAATCTCGTCTGTGAAGATTCCGGACACTTGCATCCAGCGGGCACCCAGGAACTCTTGAAGAGGTTGCATCTGTAACCTGCAGAGCCAGATAAGTTAGATGCACGACAACATGCAGAGCAGCGACTTGATGGACCGCACCGTGGCGGTCTTCAGCAACAACAGCCGCTGTACATTCCCCAGAATGGCTGCTACCCTATCGCCCGAGGGCGATGCCACGCAGGAGACAGTGTCGAGCCTGGCTCCCAGGAACAGTGCGTTCTGCAATGAAATCAAGCAGAACCTTGGATAATTCATGGAAATCCCCACATCCGCCAGCAGCTGGACAGTCCTTTCCATGTGTTCGACAGCTACTTCCCTGGTCTTCGCCCAGATGAGCCAGTCGAGATACGGGTACACATGTATCCCCTGTAGACGTAGATGGGCCGCCAATGGTGCTAGGCACTTCGTAAACACCCTGGGTGCTGACTTCAGGACGAAAGGGAGGGCCTTGAATTGGTAGCATCTTCCTTGCACCATGAAGCGTAGTTGGCAGAGCACGTGCTGCAATGTGACCATCCTGAATTTCTGTGACTCAAGGTACTATTTGAGACGCTGCGGGTCTAGAATGGGCATCCAGCCCCCGTTCTTCTCGACTAAGAAGCATCTGGAGTAGACTGAGTCATCGTGGAACTAGCTCTATCGCCCCTTTTCCTAGTATGGCCTGGTACCTCCTGCAGGAGCTGAAGGATGTGCTGCTCCTGCTGGGTCACCGAGACATATGCGGAGAATTTAGCTGAAACTCCAGGGTAGGTCCGTGTACAAGAGCGTCAGCACCCATTTGTCAGTGGAGTTCTTATTCCACTTGCTGATGAATCCCTGCCAGCCGGCCTCCCACCCAGGTGGGTGGGGGCCCGACATCCTGGCCGGTTCAGTCTTGCTTCGGCGCCGGCTTTCCGCCTTGGGGTTGTTAGGCAAAGTTTGTATGCAGTACCCTTTGGGACCACTACACACAACTAGGACTACAACTACAGGTGTAAGCAAAAACCAACCTTTGGTATAAGTCTCTACTACACCGTTTTGTGGTAGCGTTGCTGAGCAGCCAGGCTCATCTCAAGAGGGGAATGTGAACTGTAAGGATATTACACAGTCCTACAAATACAATTATCCAAATAAACAGACTCCAGGTTTCTTGGTAACACACTTATTAATGTATTAGTCAGTTATAAAACATTCCCTAGAAGGAGGCAATCTATATCACACACAAATCAGACCTTCACACTATCAGATTGAGGCATTTAAACTACTTTGAAGGAGGAGCAAAATGGCATTCAGAACATTTGAAGTAGGAGCAAAAAGGCATAGGTTGCTAAAACAAAGATTACAGTTACTCTTAGACAGTGCAGATAGTTTGAGTTTGCCAGAGGAGTCAATTCAATAGGTTAGGCCAAAGTCAATAGACAGACGTCTTGTATAGGATAGGCAGTTCTGGTAGTTAAACGGAAAAGTCTTTGCAAGAGTTCTCAGAAGTAGTTCGTAAAAGAAAGATTTGTATGTTGGGTCACAAGCTGACTAGGCCTGCAAGTTGCCAAATTTTCAAGCACTTTCGCAGTGAGCGGTAAGTTCTCTCGGTCTGGTTTTCACAGTACCTTACAATGAAAAAAACGATGCAGCTGAAAACTTCTGTTCCTGGCAGTTCCTGCAGACCTCGCCATTAACGAGCCTCAGTTGTGGGGACAAGAGGGAGGACGTCAGGGGACCACTGCACTGGGACCAGTAAAAAAAACCTGGCAAAGACATCTTTAATTCCGGTAGCTGTAGACAAGCACACAAACGGGTGTCCCTCTCCCTGGTTATTCGGTTTCCAGCAGCACTCTGAGGAAATACAACCAGCTCCGAGAATGGTATCCAGGTGGCTTACGGGTCGAGTTGATTTGTCCCACTAACTCAAAAGGGAGAAGTCGTCCTTGAAGGGCTTCTCTGTCGAGATGAACTTGGCGATTCGGACGAGCAGCAGGGCTTCACTGGGCAAACCAATGGTTCAGGAGTTGCAGCAGCCGTCCTCTTCCAGCTCGTCGTCGGTTCTTTCATTCCAGTGGTCGACTCTGCCTTCCAAGCCAAGTGACTCCCCTTTTATCCAGTTTCCTCACATTCATTCCTGCCTAGCTGCCACTCGCCCGGTAGGGTGGCTGTCCTTGCCGGACAGTCAGCCAGCCAATCACGCCAGAGTGCATTTGGGTCTCCTAGGAGACTAAGCACCGGGAGTTTCGTGCACCTCCCTCACTTCCTGCCCACCCCATACACTCAGGTACCAGAGGCGGTCTTCAGTCCTGAACAAAGGTGTAGGAACAAAGGCACCAAACCTGGTTTGGAGAACAGAGAAACTCTGGAAGGACCTTTCCAAAAAGAAATGGTGAAAAAAGAAAACAGACCTGTTTAAACAAAGGGGCTCAGACGCCATCTTGAAAAACATGGCTCCTGCGATTTAACACTACCGGTGTTCGCGGTCGGGAAAAATCATGGTAGTTCATTGTAAAACCACTGCCACCAGCCATTTCGAGAGGAAAGGGTAGCATTTGACTGCTACATGAGTTTCTAGACATAGGGGATACTAGGTACATCTCCAGCACTCTGTTGTAAGAGAGGGTGTGCTGTGTCTAGGAATTTGGAAAGACTAGTAAAATCAATTTCTCTTTACTTTCTAAGGGAAACAGTAGTTTATCCCAGAGAAGGTATTTAAAGCTTGGGGCAGCCTACAAGGCTTCCCCTGTGTCACTGCACTGAGGGTGCTGTGCGACACACATGAAAAGATGCCGCCTATGGAGTTGTCTAAAACTCCATAATCAAAGAACACAAGAGTAAAACACATTCAAAATACATGAGTGGGGGGAAAAAAGGCTCACACTCTCCAGGTTAAAAAAAGTCACAAAATCCAGCCAAGTTGCTGGGGGTCTCTAAGGTGAAGGGAATTAGCACATTTATGAAAATTCTCCACAACAGGGGGCGACAACTGCGCTAGCCACTTCCACCGAAAGCCTTTGAACGGCCTCTGTAGGCATCCTGGTATGTGCAAAGCAAAGGCTGACAGTATCACAAGGAACCTCCACCGAAACCCTTGCTCGACTTTCCGCCGGAAAGGTAGGGCAGTGTTGTTGAGAGCCCGAGGCATGAGCTCTCTCCATCAGTCTTGATGGCTTGTAAGGACTTGTCGGCGGATTTTCCGAAGAGGTTGTCCCCAAAGTGCATATCAAGTACCCTCAATTGGACCTCCTGGTGGAAATTGGTGGCCTTCAGCGACACTGTTCCCCCATCTGTTGGAAACCTGTTCCTGCGATTTCCAGGGTCACTGAAGGCATGGTTCGACCACTTCCCATCCTGGAGAAGGGAGATTACCTCCACCCACTTGTCGTCGGGTAGGAATTCCAGAATCGAGGCCCCGTCAGATCTGGCCAGGATCGCCAGTGCGTTAGCCGCTTAAACTGTCGATGCCGCGGAATAGATGACCCTTCTCCCCATAGCGTCCTACTTCTTCCCCTCACTTTCCGTAGGGACGGACGACGATGAGGGATTAGATGACATCTTCCTCAGAGCCGCCGACAGTCCAGCGACTATTGCGCACCCTGTACTTTTTCTCCAGCCGATCCCACTTGGCCGGAGCCATGGCCAGGTTCCTCAACAGGGCCAGGCCTTCCTCCCAAACGTCCTCCAGGAGAGGCACTGCCATGATGTTTTTCTTTTGGCTTTGCGCCTCTGATAAAGGAAACCTGTCTTTTTGGTCTCCTCAGGCGTTATCTGGAAGAGCTTGGATGCTCTGGTGACCATGGCATGAAATGACCCCACCTTATCTGGTGGCGATGCTCTCGGCTGAGGCGATCCGCCCGCCACGACGATGTCATCGTCAGTCATCGCTGGGGCAGTGTCTGTGTTGCTCATGGGGGGAGGTACGTGGCACGGGTGTGGCGGTTGATGTGGCAGTGTTGGGTAGCGCATCATCTTTTTCGCTGGAGGCTGATCTGGGGCCATCAGGACCGGAGGCATCCTTTTCTGAATTTCCAACCCCAACGTGTGCAGGGTGGAAAGGATGTCCAGCGATGCATCTCTCGGCAGAGTTGGGGCGGTAGGTCTACTAAGCCCTGCGTCTATTGCTGTGGTTGCCGTTACCGCCGCCGTCCCCCACGTCTTCCTGGATCATGTGTATGGACGCCTGGTCTTCCTCGTCCGAAGAAGAAACATCTGTGCCTTGGATTATAGCCTTCCCAGAGGTCTCCTTGCCCAGTCACCCCCTTTTTTGCATCCTAAGGGGTCGTATTCGGGCTTAGCAATGGCATCCTCTTTTCTATTGTCAGCTCCACCACCCCAGCCCAGGCCTCCTGCCTCGGCGTTAGGAATACTCTGGGCGCAGTCAGGGTTACCTTCACAGGGTCAGCCCCTTTAGCCTTCGAGAGCGCGGCTGCCACATCTCGATCGTCGAGTCCTGCGCCACATGGGCCTTCATTGGCAGGTTGGCTGCCTTTTCTTGCACCATAGGGGTCTCTGGATTCTCCCGCAGCTTAGCCAGGTTGGCTGATTTCCTCTGAGCAGGATCGATGGCTGGAGATGGCGGCAGATCGCTCCCTGCCCATCGTGGCACCCGCTTGCACAGCACCCCCGACGGAAACATACTTGCGGTGATTGACCTTGTCTTGGGCCCCCACGGATGGGGCTATGAGGGAGAATTCTCAGAAATGTGCTAATTCCTCTCTACATCAGAGACCCCCAGCAACTTTGCTGGATTTTGAGGACTTCATTTTTAACCTGGAGAAAGGGAGACCCCTTTTTCCCACCCTGCTGGGTGACTGAAAGCTAGGCTGGAATGAATAGGAGAAACCTGCATAAAAGGCAAGGCTTTTTGGCTTGTAAGGCAGAGTCGACCACTGGACAAAGAAATCTGAAGAACTTGAAGGACGCCTGTTGTAACTCCTGGACCGTTGATTTGCCCGGTGAAGCCGTGCTGCTACTCCAAATTCGTATCGACAGAGAAGCCCCTGCAAGGACAACTTCTCCCTTTAAGTTTGTAGGACCAATCAACTCCAAAGTAAGCCACCTGGACATCCTCTATGAGCTGGTTGCAATTCCACTGCAGTTGCTGCTGGAAGCGAATAGCCAGGGAGAGGAACACCAGATCGTGTGTGTGTTGATTTTAAGCTGGCCAAGCGCTACAGGAAGATCCTCCGGACTCCCAGGAAGCAGTACTGACCGAGCCTGAGCCCCAACAGAGTGCGGTACCACAGACGCAAGGAAAGCCCATCTAGACAGCCAGGAACCGCAGAGTTGCTATTTGAGGTAGACACAAGGAGCTGAGACACTGAAGTGCCACTTGTTTGAAGATTGCTGGTTGCAAAAAGTGACTGTCCCATTGCAGTGCAAGAGTCCCCAGACGTCCTCCCTCTTCTCCCCACGACTGAGGCCCAGGAACAGCAGGATCTGCAGAGCTGCACAGGAACAGACGTGATCTGCTGCACTTTTCGTCAACATAAAGGTACTGTAAAGTCTGAGAGAACGTACCTCTTGTTGTGCTACCTTGCTTGTCCTCGGAGACTTGTCTCGGTTGCTCTTGTAGAATTGCTTGCAGCTTCTCTACCTCACAAGCCTAATCAGCTTGTGGCCCTACTTTGATTTCTTCTACTCTACAAAGACTTTTTACACATTGTGAAAGACTTTCTACTTCTGCAAGAAGTGCTTCAGCTAACTGACTTTTGCTAACTTAACATTGGCTGGCCTGGCTCCCTGAATGATTCTTCTCTTTCTTGCTTATGTGTTTTGCCTTCCTTCCAGGAAAGGGTTAACTGATTTTGCATTGGGGGGTTATTTTGAAAGTGCTTACCTGCTTAAAGATAACTGTGTGAATGACATGCATTACTTACAACCATCAGAAATGATATTACAGTATCTGCTTAGATTCACATGCTGTGCATATAGTCCGACATCCAGTGATAACATCATAGTATTGCATCTTATCTTTCGGGGACCGAAAGGGGACGTCAGCATAGGCAGATCTTTAACACTATCCCTAACATGACGTGTAGTGTACCCAAAATCCCTCACGCACCGCAAGGTCCCTCCGATTGCATTTTTTCTGCCATGACTGAGTCCAAGGATATAGTGAGTGAGTACATAAAGAGAGAAAGTAGTAAGAAGTCTATGTTCCTTCAATCCCGAGCGGGGAAGTAGGGAGGGCGCATGGGAATCTAAGCAGATACAGCCATCAGAAGAACAAGTTACTTTCTTGCCTGGTAACATTCTTTCGATGGGATGTTCCGACGACGTATTCCACATCTATGACAGGTAATCACCACAGCTGTGCTGCTTTGGAAAATGTTTGCCGCCTGTGTCGATGACGTAGATACGCTGTCCTCTAGGGCCTCTGTCGAGCCGATGTCACTGGATGTTATAAGTAGGATGCATAACGCCCTTAGCCTCAGTTGTAGTTTTTTACCAGAACGTGTTGCACCAATCTTCTGCCAGAAAGACTACAGAAAGCCTTGCGGAAACGAAAGCTGCATTCGCATAAGAAATTCTGTAGAGGGGCAGGTAGGGAGGGAGCAATGTGGAATATGTCGTCTGAACATCCCATCGAAAGAACGTTACCAGGTAAGAAAGTAACTTGTTCTTCGAAGGGATTGGTTCCTCCGACGTATTACACATCTATGACAGACTCCCAAAGCAGTACCAACGTAAGGAGGTGGGAAGGAATTTAGAATTTTAGAACGCCCAATTAAATTGCAGAATAGAGGACCGCCTTGCCTAAGGCCAGATCTTGCCCATGGACAGAATCCAAGGAGTAGTGTTTGACAAAAGTATGGACAGAGGCCCATGTGACTGCTTCACAAATGTTAGGAATGGGAACACCCCTCTGCAGGGCAGTAGAGGCAGCCACACCCCTAGTAGAATGAGCCAATAAGCCCACCAGAGGGTCTTTCCCCGCAAAGCAGTAACATTCAGAAATTGTCAAGATAATCCATCTAGACAAAGTCTATTCAGTAACGGCTTGTCCCAAACGCCTTCCAGCGTATCCTATAAAGAGCTGATCGTCCACTCTGACCGGGGACATGCGTGAGATGTAGAAACTTAAAGCTCTCCTAGGATCAAACCTATGGTGCCTCTCCTCTTCCTTACCAGGATGTGGAGGAGGATAGAATGCCGGAAGAACATTCTGGCTTAAATTAATACGGAACACTGAAGGGTGGCTTAACGGATAGTGCCTGCAACTAACTCTGCGAGCGGAAGTGACCGCAACCAAAGACAATGCATTACTTACCGTAAAAGCATTTCTGATGGTTGTATCTGCTTAGATTCACATGCTGTGCATAGGTCCGACATCCAGTGGTCACTGCGGAGTATTGCATTTTGTTTTTCGTAGTCGAAAAGGGACGTCGACAAGGCGTGTCTGAAATATTATCCCTATAGTGAAGTGCGTTGTACCCACAATCCCTCACGCGTCGAGGTCCCTCTGTTTGTATTTTTCTGCCCTGAGGGAGCCTTCTAGACGTGAGACGTGAGTGAGTACAGAAAAGAGAGATATAAAAGGAAGTCTATGTTCCTTCCATCCGAGCGGGGAGGAAGGGTGGGCGCATGTGAATCTAAGCAGATACAACCATCAGAAATGCTTTTACGGTAAGTAATGCATTGTCTTCTGATGTTTGTTAATCTGCTTAGAATCACATGCTGTGCATAGACTAGCGAGCAGTACCCGGAGTTGGCGGTGGGTTATGAGAAGGAACAGTAGAGAAAAGATGTCTTAATACTGCCTGTCCCACCTGGGAGTCAGATCTCGAGTGTGCATCTAGACAGTAGTGTTTTGTAAAGGTGTGCACAGAACTCCAGGTAGCCGCTTTGCAGATGGACTCAAGGGGAACATTTGCAATGAATGCTATGGACGCCCCCGTGCCTCGAGTAGAGTGTGCTCTTGGCTTAAAGGGCAGTTCTCTCTAAGCAAGAGTATAGCAGAGAGTGATGCATTGAACAATCCATCTAGAAATAGTATACTTTGAAACTGCATCCCCTTCTCTTCCTGCTGCCACCGAGACGAAGAACTGATTAGTCTTCCTCAGTGGTTTGGTTCTTTCCATGTAGAACATGACCGCTCTGCGCACATCTAGTGTGTGCAGAGTTTTTTCTCCCAAGTTGGAAGGATTTTGAAAGAACGTTGGCAGTTCTATAGACTGGTTTACGTGGAATTTCGAGATGAATTTCGGAGCAAACCTTGGGTGCGTGCGTAGAACCATCTTATCTCTGAACGGTAACGAAGGGGTCTAGAGCAGAAAGAGCCTGTAGTTAACTTACTCTCCTGATGGAGGTGATAGCTATTAGAAAAGCAGTCTTAAGAGTGAGGTGTTTAAGAGATGCTTTGTGCATGGATTCGAATGGTGAGCCCATGAGTCTGGTAAGTACCACGTTAAGGTCCCATCCGGGAGCTGGGTCAGCTATCGGGGGGTGTATTCTCTTTACTCCCTCCATGAAGGCCTTTATAACAGGGATCTTCCACCACGACACTTTGAGTTGGGAAGTGGTGTATGCAGAAAGTGCCGCTAGGTGGACTTTAATGGAATTGAACACTAGACCTGAATCCAATAAGTGGGTCAGGTATAGAACAATATGTGTGGGAGAGCAGTCAATCGGGTTGATGCTTTTTCCTCTGCACAAGATGACAAATCTCTTCCACTTGCTAGAATAGCAGTGGCGAGTGTTAGGTTTTCTGGCTTCCCTGAGGATGTCCATGCATCTCTGCGGGAGCTGTAGATGTCCGAATTCTATGATCTCAGGAGCCAAGCTGCTAAGTTCATGTTCTGGGGGCATGGATGCAGAGTCCTGCCATTGTCTTGTGACAGCATGTTGTACGGGCAGGGGAGTTTCACTGGGGGAGATAGAGACATCTCCATCAATTGAGCGAACCATGGCTGTCGGGCCCACATTGGGGCCACCAGTATCATGGTCACTTGTTCCTGGTGCATCTTGTGCACCACCTTGTTGAGAAGGGGAGTCGGGAGGAATTTTAGAACCAGGTTCAAATCCCAACCGGGCACCTGGAAAGGTGATGGCGGGAACACAATAGTTGGCCCTTTGAGAAACTGGGAAATCAAAAAGGAATCTTAAAATAAGAACACTACTCAGACGAGCGCTTAAATATGGACAGCGCCGCCAGGTAACCTTTAATGGTACCCACTTGCAGGCCCTTGTGGGCTAATGAAAAAAAAAAAGAACCACAGGACTGGCAAATGAAAAAGGATCCACATTCTTAACCCTGCACCAGTCGCAGAACTTTCTCCAACGGCACAGGGACTTTGTTGCCGGCCTTCTGCCGAAAGCAACACCTCCATCATGCCTTCAGGAAGGTCCCAATCCTTATACCTCAACCTTTCAGAAGCCAAGGATGAAGGTAGAGGGACGACCTCTGGATTGAGAACCTGACCCCCCCACCCCCTCCCGTGAGAGCAGATCGTCTCGGTAGGGAAGACGGCGTGGAGGGCAGATGGACAGGTCGAGAAGGTCAGAGTACCACGTTCTCCTGGCCCATGCCGGAGCAATGAGGATCATTCGGGAACCGAACCTCCGTAACCTCCGCAGCACTTGCGGAATGACGGGGACTGGAGGACACTCGTTTAGCAATGGGAAGGACCACTCCACTACGAATGCGTCCCTTAAGGCTCCTCTTGGAAGAAATTCCTGCGAGCAGAATCTTTCGCACTTCCAGTTGACACTGGTGGTGAAGAGATCCACTTGTGGGGTTAACCAAAGGGCGAAGATCTCCAGGAGAATTCCTGAGCCAGCTCCCACTCATGAGAGACCATGCTCTGTCTGCTCCGAGCGTCCGCCGCCACGTTTTCGTCTCTGGCCTGATGAACTGCCGAAATCAAAATTTCCTGCTGGATGGCCCAAAACCAGAGCTGCATCGCCCCTCTGCACAGAGGGAGAGACCCTGCCCCCAACATTTTTGTTGAGGTAGTGCCTGGCCACTGTATTGTCCGTCAGAATCAGGACATTCTTCCCTCGGCTAGCCTGAAGGCCCTCAGCTCCAACAGATTGATATGGAGCCTGGACTCCGACAGAGACCAACGACTGCTGACTGTCAACTCGTTGGCATGAGCTCCCCATCCCGTGAGGGATGCGTCCGTCACGATCGTCACCCCCGGCCAGGGTAGCCAAAACCGAGCCCCCTTCATCAGATTGCCTTCGACAGCCCACCACAGAAGATCCTGGACGACAGAGGGCAGCACCTGAACAGGGTCCGACATCCACTGCAGCTTGAGAGCCCATTGCAGAGATCTCATCCGCAACCTGGCCTCGGGCACCAGAAGAATGCAGGATGCCATGAGGCCGAGCAACCTCAAGAACTCTAACGCCAGGAGACTCTGGGCATGTCGAAACTTGTGCACCATCTGCAGAATGTGATGAGCCCTCACCTGGGGAGGCGAACACGGCCCCAGGGATGTGTCGAGCACTGCTACAATGTACTGGAGCCGCTGGGCAGGTGTCAAATAGGACTTCAAGTTGAGGGATAAGCCCAGCTTGTGGAGGGAGTGGCAGGTGACTGACAGATGATCCAGGACTTGCTCGGGAGAGCGCACCCTGATCAACCAATCGATCAGGTAGTGGTAGACGTGAAACCCCCTTTCCTGAGATACGCTGCCACCACCACCACGAGCTTGGTGAAGACCCTCGGGCGGAGGTCAATCCGAACGGCAGGACCCGAAACTGAAAATGCGAGTCACCAACCGCGAACCTCAGGAACTTCTTGTGCTTAGGATGAATCAGCACATGAAAGTAAGCGTCCTTGATGTCGAGAGACACCAACCAGTCCTGAAGTTTAAGGGCCCGGAGGACGAGAGATAGTAACCATCTTGACCTTGTCCTTCCTGGGGAGCTTGTTCAAACCACGCAAGTCCATGATGGGTCTCAATCCCCCCTGTCTTTTCGGGATCAAAAAATATGGGGAATACCATCCCTTGTTGCTCTCCGCTACAGGCACCAGTTCTATGGCGCTTTTCTCCAGCATGGATTTGATTCCCTGCGCAAAGAGCGGATCCGGACTCTTCAAAGAGAGATTCCCTGGTGGATTGTTGCAAGGCCGGAAAGGAAGACGACAGCTGTGGGCTATGATCTCCAGAACCCACACATCTGAAGTAATGGCACGCCATTTTGCAAGATGCTGCGCCAGCCTTCCCCCAACCGGCGAACCATGGGACATGGCCTCATGACTGAGCTGAAGCAGCTGCGGCAGTGCCTGAGGGCAAAGAGGCAACTGCCCGAGTGGCCTTGGCACCTAGAGTATCTTGTTTTCCACCTCTGGTACTCCTACGGTTGCCCTTTTGACTTGGAGCTCCCCTCGATCTACCAAAGGAAGAGTAGCATCGAAAGGAACCTCCCCTCCATTGCTGTCCCCTAGGACGAAAAGGCGGAGGTTGGCGAATTGCAGCGCTCAACGACTTTGCTGCAGCTTTGGAGGTCTGCAACCTCTCAAGGCTCTTGTCAGCCTTGCTGCCAAAAAAAATTGTTCACCATCAAAGGGCATGTTGAGAAGCCGGACTAGTAAGTCAGGCGCAAACCCCGACTTCCGCAACCACGCAAATCTGCGCATCACAGTGCTCGCCGCCATGGACCGGCTGACAGTCTGCCATGTCCAGACCCAACTGAATGGATTCACACATGGCATCCTTGCCATACTGAACGAGAGCAAGAAAACCATCCCGTTACTCCCCTTCTGGAATATGTTCAGCCACCAAAGAGACAATTCCAAGAGTGTGAGTGAAATGTGCTAAGGCACACACGGAGTTGGCTGCCTGTAAAGCCATACCCCCTGAAGAAAACACTTTCTTCGCCCAGCCATCAAAACGTTTGTTGTCCGTATCAGGAGGGATGGTAGGGTATGACGCCTGTTTGCTGGGGTCGTAGCCGCCTGCACCACCAAATTCTCCGGAGTGGGGTGCGTAGTGAAGTAGCAGGGGTCGCAACTGGCTGGACGGTATTTTTTCGGCAACAACTTGCTCACTGCCGGGAGACTCTCCGGAGCAGTCCAAGCCGCCACCACCCTTCTCTCTAAAGCCATATGAAATGGCAGCACCGGGTCAGTGGGCGGACCTTGGTGAAGGATATCCGTCAGGTCATCCTGCAGAAAATCCACTTGTGGCGCAGACCACCCCCAAGTACTCGTCACTCTCGACATGAGTCGCCTGTACGAAGATTCAGCATGCGTACCAGGCTCAGGCCTGCCAAACTCAACCTCCGGGAAGGTATCAAGACCACTGGTGTTGTGTAAAGACTGACGCAGGTCTTCCAACTGGCTATGACCAGATAGCAGGTCATCAGGAACCTCATCAGGAACCAAACCTTCCTCAGACCCTTCATCCACCTCAGAGATGTTATCCAGAGGCTGGAATAAATTCCTGGATGAGGGCACAGAAAAAGGCTCAAATACAGGCCTGATTGACTTCTTCAGGGCCTTCCTCGGAGTTTCCACCGATGCATGGGGTACCTCTGGTAAAGCCTCCATAAAAGGCATCGACACAATCTGCGTCAAGCGTGGCTCTGATGGCTTCGACACAGGCGTCGAGGGCAGTGCCCCGAGCATATCCTTCGACGGCCTTGGCGCCGATGGCATCAATGACTTCCTCAGAGGTGGAGCCTCGAGAGTGTCCCTCGACAGGCAAGGCGCCGATGGCGTTGACGTCTTCTTAGAAGACCTCACAGGTTCAACCGGTCGAGGGCGTCAAGGACCGGGACCTGGAGTAGGCATGGCTAGAGCGATCTTCCTTGTCCGACCAGGACCTCGAAGGTTCCTGGTGATCGCGCCGACCGCCCGAGCCTGAAGGCGTGTGAACGGTGGTTCTAGCACATTCAATGCCGGCTTCTTTCGAAGGCACGGACGGTACGTAGCCCTGCGATTGGAAAATCGCCATCATCTCTGTACGAAATGTGTCCCATTCCGCAGGAGAGGAATGCTTGCTGGGACAAGCAACTCGCCGACGGGTGGAGTCCTCAGACGAGGACAGGGAAGGCGACCGGTGACGCCGCTTCCGGGAGTACCTCGAAGATGCAGAGGAATGGCGGGAACCACTCTGGGATCGAGACCCCCTGGACTTATGCCGACGACACGGAGAGTCGCCCCTCGAATCGTCAGTCGAAAGCCCAGCGGATTTCGACTTTCGGGGTTTGGAAACCTTACCTACCGACAGCAGCTTCTTTCGCTCCTGCAAGGCCTTAGACGTCAAAGACTGGCATTCGTCACAGTCATCGGTAGCGTGGTCCTTGCCAAGGCACCAGAGGCAGACGTCGTGCGGGTCCGTAAGTGACCTTTGGAACCGCAGTCCCGCCACTTCTTGAATCCCGACCCCGGGGAAGAAGTCGACTTGATAACTTCACAAACCAAGTTCGAAGAAACGATAGAAGCAGAAGAACCGAGGCGCTCCGAGATCTACGAAGCGCATACGTTTGCAGAAAAAACGGAACTGAGGCTAAGGGCGCCATGCGTCCTACTTATAACATCCGGTGACGTCGGCTCGACAGAGGCCCTCGTGGACAGCGTATCGACGTCATTGACGCAGGTGCCGAAAAGATTCCGAAGCAGCACAGCTGTGGTGATTACCTGTCAGATGTGGAATACGTCGGAGAAACCAATCCCTTCGAAATGCTATTACAGTAAGTAATGCATGTCTTCTGATGCTTGTTAATCTGCTTAGAATCACATGCTGTGCATAGACTAGCAAGCAGTACCCTGAGTTGGAGGTGGGTTGTGAGAAGGAACAGTAGAGAAAAGATGTCTTAGTACTGCTTGTCCCACGAGAGTCAGACCTAGAATGAGTGTCTAGGCAATAGTGTTTTGTAAAGGTGTGTCCGAACTCTAGGTTGCCGCTTTGCAAATGGACTCAAAGGCAACATTTAAAATGAAAGCTATGGATGCCCCAGTGCCTCGAGTAGAATGTGCTCAAGTCTTGAAGGGCAGTTCTCTCTTAGCAAGAGATAAACAGTGTTATGCATTTGACAATCCACCTTGAGATAGCTGATTCAGAAACGGGATCCGCCTCTCTACCATCTGCCACTGAAACCGTAAAATTGGTTTGTTTTCCTCAGTGGTTTAATTCTCTGAAGGAAGAACATGACTGCCCTGCGCACATCTGGTGTGTGTAGGCTTTTTTCGGCCATGCTAGTGGGATTCTGAAAAAGGTAGGTAGTTCAATCGAATGGTTCACATGGAACTTCGATATGAATTTATGCGCAAATCTGGGGTGCATGCGCAGAACTACCTTACCCCTGTGGACTGTGACAAAAGGGTCCAGAACAGAAAGTGCCTGTAGTTCGCCAACCCTTCTGATAGAAGTGATAGCCACTAGGAAGGCCATTTTATAAGTCAGGTCTTTTAGACTTGCTTTATGCATAGGCTCAAAGGGAGCTCCCATGAGCCTGGTCAAAACCACATTTAGGTCCAACACAGGAGCTGGGTGAGAAATGGGAGGATAAATCCTCTTAACCCCTTCCATAAAGACCTTAATTACCGGTATCTTCCACCACAACACTTTTTGTTGTGATGTGGTGTAGGCCGAAAGTGCAGCCAGATGAACCTTTAGGGAATTGAAGACCAACCCAGAGTTTAACAGATGGGTTAGGTATAGCACAATGTTTTTGGGTGAGCAATCGATGGGATTGACACCCTTGGAATTACACCAGATGACAAAACGTTTCCATTTGCTGGCATAGCAATACTGTGTGTTTGGTTTCCTAGCTTCCCGAGTATGTCCATGCACCTCTGAGGGAGTTGAAGGTGTCCAAACTATGACCTCAGGAGCCAAGCTGCTAAATTCAGAGTTTGTGGGCATGGGTGTAAGGTCTCCCTCCTGTCCTGAGACAACATGCTGTACGGGCAGGGTAGTTTCACTGGTGGGGAGAAGGGCATTTCTATCCGGTGAGCGAACCAGGGTTGGCGGGCCCACATAGGGGCCACCAATATCATGGTAACTGGTTCCTGGTGCATCTTGGGCACTATCTTGTTGAGATGGGGAATCAGGGGGTGGGGGGGGGGGTGGTCAGACAAATTTCCCTGACCATGTAATCCAGAGACTGTTCCGCTTGGAGTGGTTTTGGGGGTACCTGGAGGCGTAGTCTTGGCATTGGGCGTTCTCCTGAGTTGCGAACAGGTCGATCTCTGGGAAGCCCAATTCTGCAAAAACATAGGACACAATGTCCTCGTGCAGATGCCATTCGTATTCTTCGGGAAGAGGAAAATCTCTGCTGAGCACGTTTTCCAGAAGATTGAGTTCCCCTGCAACATGTTGGGACAATACAAACATCTTGTGTCTGAGAGACCATATCCAAATGTTTTGGGACAGCTTGGATAGCCTGGAGAGTGAGTGGCCCCCGGTTTGTTCAGGTAATACATGGCTGTAGTGCTGTCCGTTAGAACCAGCACTGTCTTCCCTTGCAGCTGCATCTGAAAGGCCTTTAGTGCCTTGAATACTGCTAATAGCTGCAGTTAATGTATATGGTTGGCTGCTACCTGAGGGGACCACACTCCATGTGCTGTCTGCTGAAGCAGGTGAACTCCCCACCCCGTGAGAGATGCGTCTGTCGTGAGAATGGCTTCCACTGCAGGGGTGGTGAAGGTTTTCCCCTTCAAGAGGTTTTCTCTTGACCACCACTGCAGAGAGAGCACAAGGGCTGGTGAGACAACTACCAGATCTTCCCATTGTCCGCTGGCCTGACACCACTGGCTGTTGAGCCACTCTTGCATGGGACGCATGCGCAGCCGCGCGTGGGGAACCAAGTATATGCATGACGCCATCATTCCTAACGTGCACATGGCTTTGTGCACCGTCACCTCCCGACTGGCTACATATTGAGGAATCTGAAAAAGCATGTTCTGAACCCTCTCGTTGGAGGGGAAGACGAGACCGTCTTCCGTCTGAATTAGAGGTCCCAGAAATTGTTTTGTTTGACTGGGGACTAGACTGGATTTCTTCTCGTTGACCGAGAAACCCAGAGTGAAGAGAAGATCTACTGTTTTTTGGGTGTTCGAAAAACACCTGTTGTAAGAGTCCCGTGATGAGCCAGTCGTCGAGGTAAGGATAAACTGGGACAGATAGTCTGCGCAGGTGTGCTGCAGCCACTGCCACAACCTAGGTAAACACCCTTGGCGCTGAGGCGATGCCGAAGGAGAGTAACGAATTGGTAATGCCTGTCCTCTTATGAACCTTAGATATATCCTGTGCAGTAGCAACATTGAAATATGAAAGTATGCATCTTTCATGTCCAATGTTGCCATGTAGTCCCCCTGTTTCAGAAGTGGGATAACTTCCTGTAGTGTTACCATGCAAAACTTCTGGGGTTTTATGAACTTGTTCGCTGGGCGCAGGTCTAGAACAGGGCGCATGGTAAGGTCCTTTTTGGGTACAAGGAAGTACACTGAATAAATACCTAGTTTACCTGAAGAATAGGGACGGCTTCTATGGCGTCCTTTCCCAGCAGCGCTTCCACCTCATGATTCAGGATCTCCAGATGGTCCGGTGAAAGGCGCTGTGAGCGCGATGGTCTGAATTGTGGAGGTCGGGTGAATTCCATGCAGTACCCGTGGGTGACCGTCTTTATGACCCACTGGTCTGAAGTTATCCCCTCCCATGACGTGATGAAATAACCAGGTTACTCACTGTAGTGACCACCTTACTCCTAGTCCATAGACGCCTTTCCTCCATACTTATGGGACATTCCTCCGTCCTGTGTGATGGGACCGGAGCACTTTGTAAAGCATCAAAACATCTTTGCAAAACATTTTTTGTCCTTCCTCTCCTACGCGGGGTACCATACGCGGCAGTAACCCTGCCCATCTCATCTCTGCCCCGCGCATCGCCCATCACCGCTTTTCCATCGCCAGGTCAGAGACCTTTAAGCAATAACAGAGGAACCTTATTAGAGGGGACGGCAGGCAGGCGTATGGAGGAAAGGGGACTATGGACTAGGAGTAAGGTGGTCACTATGGTGAGTAACCTGGTTATACTCCTACGTCCCGTCCCCTTTCCTCCATACTTATGGGAGATTCCCAAGCACTCCTTACAAGAACTAGTGGTGGATGGAAAACCCATTACTGAAAAAGTTCAACACAGCCTGACCAAACTGAGCGTCAGATCTAGAGCTTAGGTCGAGACCATAATGCTTACAAAAAGCCGACGGAGAGGCCCATGTAGCCCTTTTTGCAATGGTCTCCCAGGGGAAATATTTCTGAAAGGCAACCGCAGCTGCCTTGCCCCACACCAGGTGTGCATGAATACCTTTGGGAGGCTGCAACCCTTGGACACAGTGTAAGACTGATGCAAAACCGCAATCCATCTGGAGAAAGTCGCCTTAGAAGCCTGTCTACCTTGAGGATTACCAAAGGTCACAAGTAGTTAAGCGCTCCTAAATTCCGATGTTCTGTCTCAATAGAACTTAAGAGCCCTTCTAACATCCAAACAATGCAGAACCCTTTCCACGTCTGAAGCAGGGTTCGGAAAGAAGACCGGCACGGAGATTGACTGATTCAGATGGAAATCAGAGACCACCTTCGGCAGGAAGGAAGGATTTGTCCGTAGAACCACCTTATCCTTGTGGAAAATCAAAAACGGATGCTCCACTGACAAAGCCTGGAGCTCACTCACACGCCTTGCTGAAGTAACAGCAACCAAAAAAGACACCTTCCACAAAAGATGATTAAGGTCCACCGTGGCTATTGGTTCAAAGGGTTTATGGCACAACACCGTAAGGACCGCGTTCAGATCCCACGTCGGGTGCGGTTTATGAACCGGGGATAAAGGTGCATCAAACCTGCGAAATGTCTCCTAATCACTGGATTAGACAGAGAATAAGAGCATTGGTCTGGATAGGTAGGCGGATACCGCCGAAAGATACTTTCTGCATGACAAAACGTGAATACCCGACTCTGGTAGGTGAGATACGAAGGACAGCACAGTGTCAATCGTAGCCGTCCCTAGGTCTATCTGTTTATCTAAGCACCAATGACAGAACCTAAGCCATTTGCTCTTGTACTGAGACCTGGTCGAGGGTTTCCTGGCTGCCTGAATAATGTGCATGTTATCAGCAGTCAGGATGAGATGTTCCAAGGACCTGAACGATTGTGGGGAGGGGTGCCACAGCTGCTGATCGCCCTGGAGAAGCAGACCAGGAGTCACTGGTAGCCTGATCGTTGCACACGCTGACAGGTGTGGAAGTTCTGAGAACCAGAACTTGGCCAGCCACCATGGGGCTATGTGCAGAAGCAAACAGTTCACCATGTTCTTTAGCTTGCAAATCGTCTGAGAAATTAGAGGCAGAGGCGGGAAAGCATAGGCCCTCATGTTGTGCCAAGGAAACTCAAGTGTGTCCCCCAGAGAGGAGGCTCCCAGGCCGTTCCTTGAGGCATACAGGGGAAGCTTCTTGTTTGACGACGTCGCGAAGAGGTCCACCTCCGGTGTGCCCCAACGCAGGAAACTCCATGAGAGGATCTCTGCCTTCAGCTCCCATTCGTAGCTGACCATCGTCTGCCGTAATGTTCAGCTGGCCCGGGATGTGGACTGCTACCAGCCAGACACCATGACGAATCGCCCACTCCCAAATCTGGATGACAGGTCCACAAGCGGGGGAGACTTGGTGCCTCCTTGCTTGTTGATGTAATACAGTAATACACTGACACCACATTGTCCGTGCGGATACGGACCACTTTGTTGGCAATGACCGGTCTGAACGCTTTGAGCGCCAGGAAAATCGCCAGGAGCTCCAGATCTATATGAAGGAACTTGTCCTGAGGCGACCAAAGGTCAGAGACCTGAAGATCCAATGTCGCAGCCCACCCCAGTAGGGAGGAGTCCTTCGTGACCGTCACCATCGGGGTTGGGTCCTGAAAACCTGCACCCACCGACAGGTTGCTGAGACACGACCACCACTCCAGGTCCGTCCTCATGGAAGCCGGAATCAAAATCAACTTGGAGTCCGGATCCACAGCCTGACACCAGGAACTCCAAAGATCCATCTGAGTCCGCCTCATCTTGAGACGAGCGAGAGGTAGAGCCAAAACGCACGAGGCCATGAGGCCCAGAAGCCTCTGGAACCACCAGGCCGACATGCTCTCCGAATGCGCACACATCTGACACATGGCCAACAGATGCGCCATTCTGTCCCCGGTCAGGTAAACCCTGCAGTCGTGTTCCAGCGAAAACCCAGGAAAATCAAGTCCTGAGAGACCGTCATGGAAGATTTACGCCAGTTCACCGACAGCCCGAGATAGAACAAGATCTGGAGGAGAGACTGAAGATTGCACGCGGCTTTCAGCAGGCAAGGGCTGCGCAGGAGCCAATGGTCTAAGTACGGATACACATGGATACCCTGCAGACGAAGATGGGCCGCGATCACCGTCATCTTCGTAAAGACACGCGGTGCCGAGCTGAGGCCAAAAGGAAGCACTCGGAACTGGAAATGCTCCTCTCAAACAGAGAAACGGAGTTATCTCCTGTGTGGATTCCAGATCAGTATATGCATGTACACATCCTGAAGGTCCACCACGCTAAGCCAATCGCCCATCTGTAAAGAGGACTGTATCTGGCTGGGCGTGATAATCTTGAATTTCTCTTGGGGTAGGAAAAGATTGAACTGGGAAAGGTCTAGGATGGTGCGCAGGCCAGCCTGGTTGGGTTTGGGCACCCTAAACAGTCAGGAGTAGAAGCCCTCCCCTCGCTCCCCTTGGGGAACGGGTTCTACTGCTCTGAGGTCCAGCAACTTCTGAACCTCTGCTCAGAGGGAGGGCGACCCAGACTGCTGTAAAGGAGGGTTGAAGGGTGGGGTATGGGATAGAAGTAAGCGGAAGCCCACCCGAGTGACTGACGAGCCCCACCGGTCTTCAGTGATGGTCTGCCACGCCTCCCAATGAGACGCAATTCATCCTCCCACCGGGGTCTTGTGCGAGCACAGAGAACCTTCATTTGGCAGGTTTTTCGGTGGCGTTACCACCTGAACTTGAGGAGGAGGCTGAGGAACGGGAGAAAAAAAAAAAAAAAGAGTCTGTTGCTGCCTCCGGCGGGAACTCCCTGAAGGGGTATCCACTCTGCGGGATTTCCGATCTAGAAACCCCCTGAAACCAGAGGAAGGCCGGCTTTGTGACAACAGTCTCTGGGTCCTAAAAGGGGTTTTAACCAGGATGGACAAGGACTTGGCTGTCTGGGTGCTGTCCTTTGTTTTGGTCAGCTCCACATCCGTAGAGGAATGAAAAAGCTCCTTACCGTCAAACGGCAGGTCCAACACTTTGTCCTGCATCTCCTTTGAGAACTTGGTGGCGTGCAACCAAGCCTGCCGAGAGGTATAAACCCCAAGCATAAGACCTCGAGCCAAAGTGTCAACGTGATGAGCCGCGGCCTCCAGCAGATCCTGGGTCTTCCCTGGCATCCGACAATCTCGCCTTATAAGTCCTCCAGCTTCTCGACCGGAATTAAGTCCTTGAACTCCGACAGACCTTTCCACATCTTCATATTCGCCCCCGCTAACACCAGTTCTGCATTAGCCTGCCGTAGCTGCAGGGCAGAGTTTGCGAAAATCTTCCTCCCAAGGGAGTCGAGGAGCTTGTCCTCTTTCCCCAGGACCTGAGTAGCCATTGTAAAAGCGGATGCTGCAGTCCTGGACTGTAAAGTGGCTGCAGCCACCACCATGCGGGGGGGGGGGGGGGGTGGGAGTGTGGGGAGTGGGAGGACAAGATGCTAGGGCCACTTCTTCCGAAGAATGCAGCCTGTAGCACACGTCAATTTTCTTATTGACGAAAAGTCCAGAGTGTGGTTTCTCCCAGACTCTACGAACCTCAGCCAAAACATCCTTCTGCAAGAACAGGCCGGTACGCTGCGAAGGAAACAAGGTGAACGCCCGAAAGCACACCCTGCTGCGGAACGGGTGCCTCGGGCACTGGAACATACAATAGACATGTCCAGCAAACGGTCGTGAAAGGCTCTAATAGAGCGGGGCTGGTCTTCGCTGTCCTGATCGCCCTGCGCATCATCCGACAGATCAGGATCCTGCTGAACCACGTTGGGCACCGCCTTGTCCACCGGGGACAACGGAGGCAAGGGCGGATGGGTAGGGGGAGGCATCGCAGGCAAAGGCGGCGCCGGCAGAATCACAGGAGGCGCGAGTGGCGCCGCAGGCGGCATATCTCCCTAAAAAGACCCTTGAAATACTCTCATGGGGTCGGTACACATGAGTACCTGAAATTTGCCGGAAAAAGCGTCCTCCGGAGAAAGCTTTGGAGCCGACGGAGAAGGCCTCTCATGAGGGGGATAGTTCTAGGGATGCAGAGGGGGGGGTTGCCAAGCAGGCCCATCCCCAGCCCAGAGGTGACCACATAAATCAAGGGTGCCGAACAATTCGGAAAGTCTAGCTTAAAACAACATAGACAGACTACTACGCGATCGCTAGCGAGAGCCAGAGAGGAGGAAAAAAAAAAGGAAGAAATTCTTCCACAGATGCAAGTGTGTCCAGTCCCAAACGAGCAGAGAAAAGGACCGATGGGCGATGCGCGGGCAGAGCTGAGATGGGCGGGGTTACGGCCGCATGCGGTACCCTGTGTAGAAAGAGAGGAAGGACAAAATGTTTTGCAAATATTTTTTGATGCTTTACAAAGTGCTCCGGTCCCGTCCCACAGGACGGAGGAATGTCCCATAAGTATGGAGGAAAGGGGACGGGACGTAGGAGAGGATGTCAATCGGACACCCGACCAGGGTGACATGGGAGGGGACCTGGATCTGGTGGTCATTTGTGACCAGAGGCTGCGGCTCCTCTAGGATTGGGGCCTCTACCTCTGCCTTTGCCTCATTGCTGACCCCTTGAAGGGTAGTATGCAGGACTTCCTGAAGTTTGTCCTGTGTTGAAATTCCCCGTTTCATAGTTTTGACCTGCATGGGACTGCCCTCGAAAGGACCGCCGAGAGTTATTACCTCTCTAGGGTGAAGGTTTTTGTGTGATCTGTTGCAGAGTCTTAAGAGTCTCATGCTCTTTCTTGGCTGTTTCCATGGCCTCATCAACCGCTTTCCTGAAGAGGTGAACTTCCTCAATAGGCTTATTGAAGATAGAGGCTTGCGTTTCGGTTTAAACCCTGAAGTACGCAGTCAAGCGTGTCTTTTTAGTAGGGTCCCTTGGGCCAGAGACCTGCCTGCTGTTTCAGCCGTGTCCACGGCGTTTTTAATAACATTCTGGTTCACTTGTCTTCCCTCGACTACAATAGAGAGAAGCTTGGATTTGACCGGTTATGGAACCTCTTGGAGGCCTTCCTGGAGCAGGTTCCACTGAGCGTCAGCATAGCTTGCAAATAGCGTGGTATTATTTGCTATCTGCGTAGTGTATGCGGCAGCCTAGGTGACTTGTTTGCCTAGAGCATACAGCTTCTTGGATTCCTTGTCCGGAGGTGCCTCCCCCGTGGCCAGGGGTACCCTGCCCTTTTACGTGTGGTAGCCACTACCGGAGAGTCGGGAATGGCGTGCCCTCTAATGCATAGAGGGTCGGAAGTAGACAGGCAAAACATTTTTCCACTCTTGGGTTCACTGCCCGGGTTTGAGCTGGTGATACAAAGGAGGGAGCCAAACTTCTCTTGATGGAATTAAGGAGGGGAATGGCTTGGCTAGATGGAGGTTTTTCCTTAAGGACATCCTCTACAAAATCCTGCTGAGGCACCGCCTCTTGAGTAGAGATCTGAAAATGTTCAGCTGCCTTTTTCAACAGAGTTGAAGGCCATCTGGTCATCCACAGGTGAGGCCTGGTGAGCCAGGGTGGATGGAGGGGCATCCAGACACAAAACAGTGTCCTGCTCTTGATGTGGCAGTGTCCATGGGTCTGTTCCCTCCTGCTGGGTTTCTTCCCAATTCTGAGGCATAATGCGGTTCCTCTTCATAATTCTGTAGAAATGAAGCTTCTTCCTCTTCATTGTAAATGTCCCTATAGGTGTCCATGTGGGCAATGTCTTCATGCTGGACTGGGGCAGAAGGATGATTTTCCTGTTAGTGAGAAGACATTTGAGGTTTAGGTTCTCCACGAGAACATTTCGGGGATGGATAATCAGAAAAACTGATAATTCTCTCCAGCCAATCCATACACCCTGCAAATTTCTCTAGTCCATTTGGAGGACCCAGAAGGCCCTACGGGATTAAAGTGTTGTCTTCTGCCCTACGGCGCCGAAAAGAGGCTCTTGGCTATCTTCATAAGTATCCTGAGAATCGGGGTCCGAAACCGCATACGAAGATTTTTCCGCGGCTTGCCCCAGCGCCCCCGTAATCCTCTCGATGCTGTCTTTGATAATCGCTGAATCGGCGTGAGATAATCGCTCCGATGGTCTATCGGTAGGTATATTACCTTCCACGGCGTTAGAGGGCCTAGCGTTCGGTTTTTCGACTAGAGGCCTAGTCATAGCTTTCGGGGCTACCACAGCCTTCGGGACCGTCGCAGCGTTGGATTTCCACGCTTCGACGTGTGAGGTTTTTGGAGTAGCGCCCTTACTTGTTTTAGATTGCACAGTGGCAAGACGTTGCTGTGGATTCAGGGAAGGCTTTGGATCTGCGCGATCCGAGGAAACCGTCGAAATTTTCAACAGCCCTGTTGGCGCGCTCACCTTTTTCGACGAGGACGTTGAAACCGGTGTAGGGGTTGTATGCTTAGTGTGATGCGTTTGTATGCCCCTGTCGGCGGGTGTTGTCCCTGAAGAGAGACCAGAGTCAGGCCGTAAAGGAACGGGGACGGGCGTGGCGGATCCAGAAATGTCCGCCTCGAAGTCTATTACATCCGCAAAAGAGGTTTGGTCATCTGAGGTGCCCCTGTCACTCAGCGGGTGTGGCGGTGGGGGAAGGGTGTTCCACCCGCGACATACCTTAAGCAGCCCACCGCTTTACACAGCGCTCCTTAAGGGTCTTAGGCCAAAGAAGTTTGCAGTCCGCACACCGCTTTTTGTCATGATCTAAGGGGAGACAGGCGTTGCACGTCCTGTGTTCGTTCTTCCAAGGATATCTGCCCCTACACTTAGGGCAGAATCTAAAACTAGTCCTTTCCATAGCCAAAGGGGAAGATGACCAGACCAAAAGGGTGAAGAGGGGAAAGGAGGAAAGACATACCGACAATATGGCCACCCCAACCCCACTCTCCCTACTGTAAGGTCAGTCAGAGGGCCCGACCAAGTGGAAAGTCCGGCCGCCGGATCTTAGGCGCCGAAATCCTCCGCCGTAGAGGAATCCCCCACAGTCTTCATCAAAGATGTTCTTGTGACTGAAGTGACTTAACGGGGAATAACTGACAAGTCGGTATAAGATAAAGAATGTTTCTTCTGAAAGAGCTCCGCTATAGGGCGACCAGTTATCTAGGCGGAGAAAAACTATCTGAGGGACCTCGTCGCATGAGGGATTTTAAGTACACTACACGTCACGTTAGGGATAGAGTTATAGACATGCCTATGCCAACGTCCCCTTTCGGTCCCCGAAAGATAAGATGCAATACTCTGCGGTTACCACTGGATGTCAGACTATGTGCACAGCATGCGATTCTAAATAGATTAACAAGCATCAGAAACCTGTTTTATTCTGAACTCTTTTCTTTGACACTACTCAAGAATATTCTAAATGCAAAAGTGATGATATATGGTCAACAACACCCTAACTATTGAGGTCACCTGAGGGTGTAAGTAGTGCCTATATGCCATCTGTTAGGGAGAATTCTCAAAAATGTGCCAATTCCCCTTCACCTTAGAGACCCCCAGCAACTTTGCTGGATTTTGAGGATTTGATTTTTTTTACCTGGAGAGTGACCCTTTTTCCCAATCTCTCATGTGTTTTGAAATGCGTTTTTACTTGTGTTTTCCTTGGTTATGGAGTTTTAGACACCTCCATAGGCATCATCTTTTCATTTGTGTCACACAGCACCCTCCGTGCAGTGGCACAGGGAAACCTTTCAGGCTTTTCCAAGGTTTAAAGACTTTCTCTGGGATAAACTACTCTTTTCCACAGCAAGTAAAGTGAAGGAACAAGTTACTTACCTGTAACTGTTGTTCTCCAGCATGGGTCTGGCATGGATTCACATGCTCATGAATATTCCCCGTCGTCAGGCTGGGAATCCTCGGTAACGAAAAAACCAGTATCAGTTTCGTTTCTGATCTGTCTTTCGTAGTAGTAACCAATCACTGGTCTCTGCGTCATACTGACCACAGCCAATGACTGCCCTCTACCCAAGCCCCGCCTCTGGCAGCCATCTTCAGATTTGGAAGCACGTGAAGTGGCAGTATGACCAAGTGAAGAGCCGCAGAGGGGCAGGCGGAAGGGTTCGCATGTGAATCCATGCCAGACCCATGCTGGAGAACAACAGTTACAGGTAAGTAACTTGTTCCTTCTCCAGCATGGGGTCTGGCATGGATTCACATGCTCGTGAATAAAGAATACATAGCAGTACCCACATGCACAACCACAGGAGGTGGCAAAGGCTCAACATTAAGCATCACATCAAACTCAACATTAAGCAATCTTACCTCCTCACCAGGCTCACCTCAGGCGAACAGGTTGCGCAGCACTGCTTGGCCGACCCTGGACTCCTCCCTGGAATCCCGATCGACGCAGTAGAATTTCGTGAAGGTGTGCGTCGACCTACACGTAGCAGCCCTGCAAATGTCCAGCAGGGGCACACCAGATAGGAACGCCGTGGTAGCTGCGATCGCTCTGGTGGAATGTGCTCTCGGACGGCCAGGCAGCGGTCGGTTTGCCAACCGGTGACAGTACATGATACAGCCGGAGAGCCATCTGGAAATGGAAGCCTTCGAGAGAGCCTTCCCCTGATTGACAGGTCCAAAGTTCACAAAGAGTTGTGACGTCTTCCGAAAACACTTCGTGCGGTCCACGTAGAACTTCAGCGCTCTAGCCACATCCAGCGAGTGCAAAGTCCTCTCAGCCAGCGACGAAGGCGACGGGAAAAACACAGGCAACACCAAGGGTTCGTTGAGATGGAAGTCCGACGGCACCTTGGGCATGAAGGAGGGGTGCGTCCTGAGCACCACCCCCGTGTCGTGAAAAGTCAAGTACGGGGCCTTGCAGGAAAGGGCCTGGATCTCTCCTACCCGTCGTGCGGAGGTGATGGCCACAAGAAACGCTGTTTTCCACGACAGGAACTTCAACGGGGCCGAGTGCAGAGGCTCGAACGGAGGTCCCATGAGCTTGGTCAGCACCACGTTGAGCTCCCACGCCGGGGCCGGAGCCTTCACCGGCGGGAACGATCTGAACAGTCCCTTCATGAACTCTTTCACCAGACGATGAGACCACAAGGACGTCCGCCCCCTGGTTCTAGTGTACCGGGAGATCGCAGCAAGATGAATCTTGATGGACACGTGTGCCAGTCCAGCTTTGGCCAGCGTCAACAGGTCCGCAGTACTTGGGGAGCCGTAATCCTTAGAGGGTTAATCTTCTGTGCGTGGCACCAGACAGAGAACCTCTTCCATTTGTGTCCGTAGCATTTAAGAGTCGAGGACGCCCTGGCCTTTGCAAGAACCTCTCTGCAGTCGGCCGGTATGTCGTATCCTCCAAACTCTAGCGCTGCAGGAGCCAGGCCTGCAAGTTCAGCGATTTCGGGTCGTGGTGGAGGATGGCGCCTCCTTCCCTGGAGAGTAGATCCGCGTCCACCGGCAGCTTGATTGGCGGGGACGCTGACAAGTCCAGAAGGTCCGGGAACCATATCTGCCTCGGCCACGCAGGTGCGACGAGGATCATCCTGCACCGTGACCTCTTGAGCTGGTTGACGAGCCGGATTAGCAGTGGCAAAGGAGGGAACGCATAGAGGAACAGGCCCTCCCAGGGGAACGAGAAAGCATCGCCCATGCTCCTCGCCTGGGGAAACCTGCTGGCGAACCTCCGGCACTTGGAGTTCGTCGCCGTCGCGAACAGGTCGATCTGGGGTGTGCCCCACCGTCGGAAGAGGCGATCCACTAGATCCTGCCGTAGTTCCCACTCGTGGCACGAGCGCAGCTCCCTGCTGAGTGAGTCGGCGATGGTGTTTTTTATCCCTGCCAGATGAAACGGCACCAGAAACATCCTTTGGGCGACGGCCCAATGCCACAGGTCCTGCGCCTCCTTGGACAGTGCTGGGGACCTGTTTCCTGATGTAAAACATGGTGGTGGTGTTGTCGGTGAAGATCCTCACCACCTTGCCCTTGAGGGACGGAAGGAAGGACCTGAGGGCCCAGAACACTGCACGGAGCTCCAGGACGTTGATATGGAGGGACTTCTCCGTCGGGAGCCAAAGGCCTCTCGCGTGCAGATTTTCGGTGTGCGCTCTCCACCCTTCCAGGGAGGCATCCGTGGTCACTGTCTCCTGGTGGTCTGGGGTCTGGAAGTCCATGCCCGCCGTCAGATGCGTGCGAGTGCCCCACCACCGGATCGCTCGGCGGAAACTCTTGTCGAGTGTGATCCTCTCCTCGAAGCCGCCCGTCGTTTGGATCCAGCGCGCGTCCAGGAACTCCTGCAACGGGCGCATCCGGAGCCTGCACATGGGAATGAGGTAGATGCAGGAAGACATCATTCCGAGGAGGGACTTGATGGACCTCACCTTGGCCGCGTCGGAAACCAACATCCGCTGTACCTTGCCCAGGATGGACCTGGTCCTTTCCTCCGACGGGGAGGCCAGAAGGGACACTGCATCGAGCTTCGCTCCCAGAAACAGTGCGTTTTGCGCGGGTACCAGGTGGGACTTGGCGTAGTTCACGGAGAATCCCAGGTCCGTGAGAAGTTGGACGGTCCTTGCCGTGTGCTCCACGGCGAGCTCCCTCGTCTTGGCTCGGATGAGCCAGTCGTCCAGGTAGGGGTAGACGTGGATCCCCTCTCGGCGCAGCTGCGCCGCCACTGGTGCAAGGCACTTGGTGAATACCCTGGGTGCCGACCGTAGACCGAAGGGAAGGGCTCTGAACTGGTAGTGACGCCCTTGGACCACGAACCTGAGGAATTTTCGGTGCCCCTTTAGGATGGGAATATGGAAGTAGGCATCCTCCAAATCCAACGACGACAGGAAGTCGCCCTCCTCCAGCTGACCCAGGACGTGCTGGAGGGTGACCATCCGGAACTTCTGAGCCTTGATGAACTTGTTCAGCCGTCGTAGGTCTAGGATGGGGCGCCATCCTCCCGTCTTCTTCTTCACGAGGAAGTATCTTGAGTAAACTCCGGAGCCCCGAAGCCTCCTTGGGACGAGTTCGATGGCGCCCTTCCTTAGCATCGCCCTTACCTCCCGGAGAAGCTGAGGGACGTGAAGCTCTTTCCTGGCCACAGGGGGGACGCGCGGGCACCTTCTTTGAAACTCGAGCGCATGGCCCTGGGCTAGGGCGTCCAGCACCCAACGGTCGGTGGAGATGGACTCCCACACGCTGACGAAGCTCGCCAGCCGGCCTCCCACCGGGGTGCTTTGGTGGGGGCCCGACCCCACGGCCGGTTCAATCCTGCTTAGACGAGGCTTTGCCGCCTTGACCTCCTTGGCGACGACGGCGGGGTCCGCCTGACTTTCCTCGTCCCCTGTAAGCTTCTTGAGACGACGAACGGGCCGCTTGACGGTAGGTGGAAAATCCGCCGCCGGAACCTTTGGAGGCGCCCTTGCCTCCGCCGCTCCGAAAGGGCGGCCGCCGTTGCTGGAGAACCCCGAGAGCCCTAGCTGTCTCCGTGTCCGCTTTAATGGCTTGAAGGGAATCGTCCACTGTTTTCCCAAACAGGTTGTTCCCATCGAACGGCATGTCCAGGACTCTGGTCTGTACGTCTTGACGGAAGTCAGTAGCCTTGAGCCATCCACGCCGCCTAAGACACACGCCGTTGCCCAACTGGCGAAATCCAGTGTCGGCGATGTCCGTCGCAATAGTGATGGCGTGGTCCGACGCCACCTCACCTTCCTGCAAGATCTCCAGGGCATCCGCCCTCTTGTCGTCCGGTGGAAGTCCAGCAGGGGAGCCAGCTTGTACCACAGCTCCCTGTCGGCTATCGTAGCCCGGTACAAGGCGTTAGCCGCCTTAATCGTCGTCGCTGCAGACGAGATGACCCTGCACCCCATCGT
Organism: Ambystoma mexicanum; assembly: GCF_040938575.1. Classification (NCBI taxonomy): domain Eukaryota; kingdom Metazoa; phylum Chordata; class Amphibia; order Caudata; family Ambystomatidae; genus Ambystoma; species Ambystoma mexicanum. Next base: position 477,216,541 of record NC_090938.1, read on the forward strand.
GTCCAATTTCTTTCCCTCGCCGTCCGGCGGGGAAGTCGACGTGGAGGCCGCGACCCCCCCCCCCGCTTTCTTCCTGGCCGCCGCGGAGACGACGGAGTCCGGGGTAGGCTGCGCCCGGAGGCACAAGGGGGCCGCGTCCGGGACCCGGTACTTCTTCTCGTACCGGTCTCTTCTAGCCGGCGTCGTGGATGGGTTCTTGAGGAGGGCGAGGCCCTCATCCCAATTATCGTCCAGTAGAGGTACCGCGAGGACCGTCTTCCTCTTGGCCTCGCGCCGCTGATAAAGGAAACCTTCCTTCTTCTTCTCCTCAGGGTAGAGCTGGAAGAGCTCGGATGCCCTGGCGATCATGGAGTGAAAAGATCCAATCTCGTCGGGCGGGGAAGCCCGGGTGGGAGGAGACGACGGCAGATCCTCGTCGTACACCTCGTCGTCCGTACCCGTTGCGGCCGCGTCAGTCCCCGTATCATCCCCTCGAGTCATGGACGGGGAGAAGGGCTGAACGGGGCGCGACGGCTGAAAAGGAGGTGGAGGGTGAATCCTTCTTTTCTTAGGAGGGGGGCTGCCCGAAGGGCCTGGTTCCGGGTCCACCGACGGGAGTGGTTCCTCCACTGGTAACGGCAGTCTCGTCCTTATCTCTGAGCATAAGGACTGTATAGCCAACAAAATGGCCGCCGAGTTGTCTTGTGGCACTGGCAGAGGGGAATCCGACGGGCGGTCAGGGGCCCCGTCGGTACCCTCGACGATGTCGTCGTCTCCTGCGTCGGGATCCCTCGCGACGGGCTGGTCTTCTTCCACGCTAACGCCGTGGCTTAAGACCTCGATCAGTTCTTCCTCAGAGGTGGAGTCCGAATCCACGGCGACCTCCTGCCCCCCCTTTTTCTTCTCCGTCGGAGGTTTCACGGGGGTCCTGTCGATGGGCATAAAAGAGGACTCCGTCCGCGGTGGCAGGGAGACTCTGAGCCCCGAGGTCGCCACCACCGGCGTAGCCTCCACAGGCTGAGCCAGGGCCGCCGCGACTGTCTCGATAGAGGCCTTGGCCGGATGGATTAAGGCTTTCACCACCCTTGGTGCGCTCACCGCCTTCTCCTTGAGGGGGGGGGGGGGACACTGCCTCGCCTCCCCTCCGCCTTCGAGCTCGACCGGGGTCTCTCCAGTAGCTTCGCCGGGTGCTCGGCCTTCCTCTTACCCAACCCAGAGCGTTGGCTCGTGGTTGATGGTGCCGGGGAGGGTGCGCCCTGCCTGGTGCCCGTAGAGCCCGACCGTTCGGCGCTCCCGGTGCCAGCGGACTCGCGGTGCTTGGCCTTATGTTGGACCCCCGTCGCCGGGGCGTCCTCAAAGGTCTTAGAAGACCGCTCAGATTTCTTCTTCTTCTCCTCGCCGGACGGGCTCTTCCCTTCCAGCCAGTTGGCGAGACGTTGATGGCGGTCCTTCATGGTCCGCTCCGACATGTTGCCGCAAAACGCACAGTCCTTCTCCACATGCGTCTTGTCTTCATGTAGGCAGTAAAGAAAAAAGGAGTGTTCATCTTCCTTAAAGACATTCTGCAGCTGGCATCCAGGGCAGACCCTGAACAGCTTTCCGGGCGTCGAGCTTCCCTTCTCCTGGGCCATGACCGAGATGGGCCTGAGAAACTTCTGGAGTCCTCCAAAAGCGTAGCTCGACGAATCTTCACCCTTGAGGGGCGTAGAACAATCCGACACGGGTCCCCGTTGATCGGATGGAGAGTCGGTGGAGCTTGAGGCTCTTTTGACCGAAAAAAACGAAGTTTTTGAGAAAAAACATGAAAAAAATAGCACTAACGCTCGAGAGCAATAGCACGAGGATCCCAACACATGAACGTGCGGTAAAAATCTGAAGATGGCTGCCAGAGGCGGGGCTTAGGTAGAGGGCAGTCATTGGCTGTGGTCAGTATGACGCAGAGACCAGTGATTGGTTACTACTACGAAAGACAGATCAGAAACGAAACTGATACTGTTTTTTTCTTTACCGAGGATTCCCAGCCTGACGACGGGGAATATTCATGAGCATGTGAATCCATGCCAGACCCCATGCTGGAGAAATAGACTTTACTAGTCTTTAAATTCCTAGACCCAGCACACACCTATCTTACAATAGAGTGCTGGAGGGGTTACTTAGTATCCCCTGTGTCTAGATACTCATGTAGAAGTCAAATGCTACCCTTTCCTTTCAAAATGGCTGGTGGCAGAAGTTTTACAACAAAATACCATGATTTTTCCAGACAGCGAACACCGGTAGCATTGAATCGCGGTAGACCTGTTTTTCAAGATGGTGTCTGAGTCCCGTTTGTGTATACGGATCTCTGTCTTTTTTCGCCATTTCGTTTTTGGGAAGGTCCTACTAGAGTTTCTCTGTGCACCAAACTATGTTTGGTTCCTTTCAGGACTGAAAACCGCCCGGTCTTTTTTTGCCATTTATTTGTGGAAAGGTCCTTCTTGACTTTTGCTCTGCGTGCCAAACCAGGTTTGGTCTTTGTTCATTCGTCTTTGGCGGGCTTCAAGATTGAAGACCGCCTGTGGCGCCCGAGTGTCTGGGGTGGGCAGGAAGTGAGGGAGGTGCCCAAAATTCCCTGTGCTTAGTCTCCTAAGAGCCCCAATTGCACTCTGTGGTGACCGGCTGGCTGACTGTCCGGCAAGGACAGCAACCCTGCTGGGTGAGTGACAGCTAGGCTGGAATGAATGGGAGAGAACTGAATAAAAAGGCAAGTCTCTTGGCTTGGAAGGCAGAGTCTACCGCTGGAACTAAAGAACCGAAGACGAACTTGAAGAGGACGGCTGCTGCAACTCCTGGACCGTTGGTTTGCCCGGTGAAGCCCTGCTGCAGGTCCGAATCGCCAAGTTCACCTCGACAGAGAAGCCCTGCAAGGACTTCTCCCTTTGAGTTGGTGAACAGTAAACCACCTGGATACCTATCTCGTAGCTGGTAGCATCTTCCTCAGAGTGCTGCAGGAAACCGTATAACCAGGGAGAGGGACACCAGCTTGTGTGCGTTACTTACAGCCACCAGAATTAAAGTTTACCAGTTGCAAGCTTTTTGACCAGTTCCAGTGCAGGAGTCCCCCGACGTCCTCCCTCTTGTCCCCACGACTGAGGCCCAGGAACAGAAGTCACCTGCCGCATTTTTTTTCTTCATTGAAAGGTACTGTGAAACGAGAGAGTAATTACCTTTCGCAGTGAAAGTGCTTGAAACTTCTGAGAACTTGAGAAGAGACTTTACAGTTTTCTTACCAGAACCACTTAATCCTATCCAAGACTTCAGCCCACAGACTTTGGCCTAGCCTATTCAATTTAATTGACTCTTCTGGTGAACTCCAAGTATTTGCACTGCCTAAGAATAATTGTAACCTTTCATTTTCTAATAATCTTTGCCTTTTACTCCTCTTGAAAAGTATTCTGAAATAGTATTGAAGTATATTTGTGTGTTATATAATTGCCTCCTTCTTATGAAGGATTTATATAACTGACAGATAAATTAATAAGTATAATTTGTTGTAGGGAACTTTTTTGGGTAAATCACTCTTAGACCTCCGCGACTTGAGATCTATACACCAAATTCGGTGGTGTCGCAATGGTGTGTGCAGAAAAACCGGAGACAAAGAGTTCCCCCACTCCGATTGTAAAAAAGACTCGGGGACTGCACACATCTATTAATTGCGCCACAATTGAATTTCACAGTTTTGGACACTTGGTCGTAAAATAGAAAAAAATGTTTTTATTTTTTTTTTTATATTTTTATTTGTTGATGGCCCTTATTGATTACACGTGTTTCGGCACACTCCTAGTGCCTTCCTCAGATCAGGGCAATGTCAATTTACTAGATATTAATGATACAACATAGAATTAGAAATTTAGCAAATAGAAAATTATAAACGTTACAATTACAGAAAAACACAAAGCATATTGGATTCATATGTTTCGCAAATTCCCCAAACCAAAATTAAAAAATAAAAAATAAAAAATATAAAATAAAGAAGCATGACAAATTGAGACATTAATTTATAACCATAAGCAACATTAATTGAATGCACAGACCCATTTGTAAACAAAACCAAAAATAGTTGACACGTACCAGTCAGAAGTTGAAAAATCAATTGGAGGAGTGTGGAGGTGGGAGTGAGGGGTAGTTGAAAATATAGGGAAAAAAGAAAAAATGAGAGTATTTGAGTCCATGGTCGAAATCACGGAGTTGCATTGGTTCACTTATTCGAAAAGTCCCAAATGGGTAAATCTAGCTTACCCATCCACTGATTTGACAGCTACAAATAACGTGATTGGTGGCTGAGTCCCATCAGACTCCAAACGATTTCTAAGGGAACCGAAGTAAAACATCCGAGTCACTGCGCTGTATTCATACATTATTATTCTATTCAAACATGCATTCATATGTACAAATTCCTCTAGTACGTATTTCGCCTAACATTAACATAGGTTTCCCTTCAAGATATCTAAACTGGCTCCCATTCAACGTGGCGTTTCCGCACGGCAGTGCGATCTGAACGGTCTTCAAGTTGTTACCCAAGTAATATCACATTTTATCATTGTGTGCATTAACGATAAAGAGCTTATACGGGTGAAGATATCAACCGAAGTTTGGAACGCGGACCCTTTGTTGATTGGTGCGTTATTATGTGGGCTGAGCAGACCCCTAGGGCTTACCTTACAAGTTCAATTTTACTGCATCACGCGTCGGGTTCCTAAGATGGCGGACGCCATTCTATGTTATTTATATATGTTACCATAGTAATGGTATTTGGTCCTACTTCTGTTTCCGTACTATGACAGCTGTCGGCCATATTTTAGTGGTAAGGGCCTAATTATCTATGGCAGGTTTGTGCGTGTTCATATACCATTTTGAATTAAAATGAAAACAGTCCTAAGCTGGAGTATAGGCCCCATTATTTATGGTCTCTCTCAAAACTTGTTACATATGGATCTAGTCCAATATCACATCTCGAGGAGTGTTATCTCCTCCAGGTGCATGCTGGGAGAAGAAGTCCCTCTAAATTTCTACGGCAGAGCGGGTCTGGGGATAACACCCGCAAACCTTTTTATTTTGCTGTATTCTGGCCTGCTTCTCAGGCGCTTATCTCTGATCTATACAATACCGAACACAAATTTTCAAAATTCTCCCAAAGAACATTTTTTTAAACATTATTTATAGAAAGTATGACATTTCTTTGTCTGTGTTGAGGCCGTTTTCTACGCTTCTGAAGAAATTGATGAGTTTGGCCTCCTCTTGACGTAACAATAGTTCCTGGTTGCCTCCTCTGCATCCCAATGTCACTTTTTTGAGCCCGATGAATTTGATGTGTTGTTTGTTGTCCATCTGGTGGACGCGCTGCCAGTGGTCCGCTAGAGGTAAATTCTTGTCCTGGCTCCCAATCACTGCCAGGTGTTCCCTGATCCTGAAGCGGAGTTCACGAATCGTACTGCCAATATAGATTTTCTTGCAAGTGCAAATGATGGCATATATAACATGCTTACTTTTGCAGTTTATCTGTTCTCGTATCTTGATTTGAGGTCCATTGCCTGCCTTGAAGATGTTTGTCATAGGTGTGGCATATTTGCACATTGTACATGTGCCACACTTTCTAAAGCCTGGGCTGGATTCTTTTAACCAGGTCCCAGTTGTCTCCTCCCTTTCTTCTGGTAGTAATGACGGACTGAGGCTCTGTTTCAGGGTTTTGGCTCGTCTATAGATCAATGACGGGTGGTCATGTATATAAGACTCGATGTGAGGGTCCAATTTAAGTAAATGCCAGTATTTTTTAAGAGATCTCTTGATAACATAGTTGTTTGCGCAGTATGTAGTAATGAATCGCACTTTATCTGACGGATTAGGTTTCACCTGTTGCGTTAGGGTTTGTGTCCTTGGAATTTTTTGTGCTTTGTTATAGGCCGTTTCAATACACTTCCTTGGATAGCCCCTGGCTTGAAATCTCCTGGATAAAGTTTCACACTCTTCATTAAAGTAAGATAATTCATTACAGTTCCTCTTGGCCCTAATGTACTCCCCTTTAGGGATATTCCTGATTACCGGTTCATAGTGGCAACTCGTTGCATATAATGTGGAGTTTACTTCTGTCTCTTTCCGATATGTTCTGGTTTTGAGGTGTTCTCCCGAAACATAAACATTCAGGTCCAAGAAATTGATCTCGGTCTTACTGCTAATTCCTGTGAACTCGATGCCTAGCTGGTTATTGTTGATTTGGAGTCTGAACGTTTCCAGCTCCTGTGGTGTGCCATTCCATATTAACAAGACGTCATCAATGTACCGGGTCCATTTGATGACGTGTCTGTTATACGCCTCTGTAGTGTAAATTAATAAGTCCTCAAACATGCCCATTACTAGATTTGCTAGTGCTGGTGCATATTTGACCCCCATGGCAACCCCCCGTTTCTGTTTGTATATAGTGTTGTTGAAGGTAAAGATGCTATTATCTAGGGTGGCCATGAGCATTTCTTTTAGCATGCAAACGAATGAAAAGTGTGATGCCGATTCATTCTTAAAAATATAGTCAACAGTATCAAGTGCCAAATCATGTCCAATTGACGTATATAAGGCCTTGACATCCCACGTGGCAAGATGGTATGTAGGCTGCCATTGGATGTTCTCAACAATATGTAATGCAGAAGTTGTGTCTTTTAGGTAGGCTTTTACCAATTTAATTTTAGGCCTTAGTATATGATCTATGTATTCCGATAGTGGTTCTGTGGCCCAACCTATTCCACTCAAGATTGGCCTTCCTTCCGGAATAGTAGAAAAGTCTTTGTGCACCTTGGGAAGGAAATAAATAGTTGGTAATGTCGGTTTCGGGATGAACAGAAATCTTTTCTCCTCGTCTGTGATGGCACCGACAGGGCCTCATCACAGACGAGGAGAAAAGATTTCTGTTCATCCCGAAACCGACATTACCAACTATTTATTTCCTTCCCAAGGTGCACAAAGACTTTTCTACTATTCCGGAAGGAAGGCCAATCTTGAGTGGAATAGGTTGGGCCACAGAACCACTATCGGAATACATAGATCATATACTAAGGCCTAAAGTTAAATTGGTAAAAGCCTACCTAAAAGACACAACTTCTGCATTACATATTGTTGAGAACATCCAATGGCAGCCTACATACCATCTTGCCACGTGGGATGTCAAGGCCTTATATACGTCAATTGGACATAATTTGGCACTTGATACTGTTGACTATATTTTTAAGAATGAATCGGCATCACACTTTTCATTCGTTTGCATGCTAAAAGAAATGCTCATGGCCACCCTAGATAATAGCATCTTTACCTTCAACAACACTATATACAAACAGAAACGGGGGGTTGCCATGGGGGTCAAATATGCACCAGCACTAGCAAATCTAGTAATGGGCATGTTTGAGGACTTATTAATTTACACTACAGAGGCGTATAACAGACACGTCATCAAATGGACCCGGTACATTGATGACGTCTTGTTAATATGGAATGGCACACCACAGGAGCTGGAAACGTTCAGACTCCAAATCAACAATAACCAGCTAGGCATCGAGTTCACAGGAATTAGCAGTAAGACAGAGATCAATTTCTTGGACCTGAATGTTTATGTTTCGGGAGAACACCTCAAAACCAGAACATATCGGAAAGAGACAGAAGTAAACTCCACATTATATGCAATGAGTTCCCTAAAGGGGAGTACATTAGGGCCAAGAGGAACTGTAATGAATTATCTTACTTTAATGAAGAGTGTGAAACTTTATCCAGGAGATTTCAAGCCAGGGGCTATCCAAGGAAGTGTATTGAAACGGCCTATAACAAAGCACAAAAAATTCCAAGGACACAAACCCTAACGCAACAGGTGAAACCTAATCCGTCAGATAAAGTGCGATTCATTACTACATACTGCGCAAACAACTATGTTATCAAGAGATCTCTTAGAAAATACTGGCATTTACTTAAATTGGACCCTCACATCGAGTCTTATATACATGACCACCCGTCATTGATCTATAGACGAGCCAAAACCCTGAAACAGAACCTCAGTCCGTCATTACTACCAGAAGAAAGGGAGGAGACAACTGGGACCTGGTTAAAAGAATCCAGCCCAGGCTTTAGAAAGTGTGGCACATGTACAATGTGCAAATATGCCACACCTATGACAAACATCTTCAAGGCAGGCAATGGACCTCAAATCAAGATACGAGAACAGATAAACTGCAAAAGTAAGCATGTTATATATGCCATCATTTGCACTTGCAAGAAAATCTATATTGGCAGTACGATTCGTGAACTCCGCTTCAGGATCAGGGAACACCTGGCAGTGATTGGGAGCCAGGACAAGAATTTACCTCTAGCGGACCACTGGCAGCGCGTCCACCAGATGGACAACAAACAACACATCAAATTCATCGGGCTCAAAAAAGTGACATTGGGATGCAGAGGAGGCAACCAGGAACTATTGTTACGTCAAGAGGAGGCCAAACTCATCAATTTCTTCAGAAGCGTAGAAAACGGCCTCAACACAGACAAAGAAATGTCATACTTTCTATAAATAATGTTTAAAAAAATGTTCTTTGGGAGAATTTTGAAAATTTGTGTTCGGTATTGTATAGATCAGAGATAAGCGCCTGAGAAGCAGGCCAGAATACAGCAAAATAAAAAGGTTTGCGGGTGTTATCCCCAGACCCGCTCTGCCGTAGAAATTTAGAGGGACTACTTCTCCCAGCATGCACCTGGAGGAGATAACACTCCTCGAGATGTGATATTGGACTAGATCCATATGTAACAAGTTTTGAGAGAGACCATAAATAATGGGGCCTATACTCCAGCTTAGGACTGTTTTCATTTTAATTCAAAATGGTATATGAACACGCACAAACCTGCCATAGATAATTAGGCCCTTACCACTAAAATATGGCCGACAGCTGTCATAGTACGGAAACAGAAGTAGGACCAAATACCATTACTATGGTAACATATATAAATAACATAGAATGGCGTCCGCCATCTTAGGAACCCGACGCGTGATGCAGTAAAATTGAACTTGTAAGGTAAGCCCTAGGGGTCTGCTCAGCCCACATAATAACGCACCAATCAACAAAGGGTCCGCGTTCCAAACTTCGGTTGATATCTTCACCCGTATAAGCTCTTTATCGTTAATGCACACAATGATAAAATGTGATATTACTTGGGTAACAACTTGAAGACCGTTCAGATCGCACTGCCGTGCGGAAACGCCACGTTGAATGGGAGCCAGTTTAGATATCTTGAAGGGAAACCTATGTTAATGTTAGGCGAAATACGTACTAGAGGAATTTGCACATATGAATGCATGTTTGAATAGAATAATAATGTATGAATACAGCGCAGTGACTCGGATGTTTTACTTCGGTTCCCTTAGAAATCGTTTGGAGTCTGATGGGACTCAGCCACCAATCACGTTATTTGTAGCTGTCAAATCAGTGGATGGGTAAGCTAGATTTACCCATTTGGGACTTTTCGAATAAGTGAACCAATGCAACTCCGTGATTTCGACCATGGACTCAAATACTCTCATTTTTTCTTTTTTCCCTATATTTTCAACTACCCCTCACTCCCACCTCCACACTCCTCCAATTGATTTTTCAACTTCTGACTGGTATGTGTCAACTATTTTTGGTTTTGTTTACAAATGGGTCTGTGCATTCAATTAATGTTGCTTATGGTTATAAATTAATGTCTCAATTTGTCATGCTTCTTTATTTTTTATTTTTTAATTTTGGTTTGGGGAATTTGCGAAACATGAATCCAATATGCTTTGTGTTTTTCTGTAATTGTAACGTTTATAATTTTCTATTTGCTAAATTTCTAATTCTATGTTGTATCATTAATATCTAGTAAATTGACATTGCCCTGATCTGAGGAAGGCACTAGGAGTGTGCCGAAACACGTGTAATCAATAAGGGCCATCAACAAATAAAAATATTAAAAAAAAAATAAAAACATTTTTTTCTATTTTACGACCAAGTGTCCAAAACTGTGAAATTCAATTGTGGCGCAATTAATAGATGTGTGCAGTCCCCGAGTAAATTAATAAGTAGTTATCAAAGAAACCTTGAGTGTAAGTTTATTTGAACACCTGTAAGTTATTGTAGACCTCTGTGTAATATCATTACTGCTCACATTCCCCTCTTGAGATAAACCTGGCTGCTCAGCTCCGCTACCAAAACTGTGTAGTACAGACTTATACCATTATACCAAAGGTTGGGTTGCTTACACATGCAGTCATAGTTGTGTGTAGTGGTCCCAGAGGGTATTGCATACAAACTCTGTCTAACAGGACCAGACAGTCCCAGCCCGCTTCCTGAGCCCATACACACATAGCCTGCGTAAACAGTAGCTTTACCGGGCAAATTCATGACCATAAAAGGTAATTGGTGACCTGAGAAGGCAAAAAGGCCAAAGAACAATGAGCCAACTAAAAATATAGCGAAAATGATAAAAAAAGTAACTGTTGCCATCAGCTTGTCTTTAAGCACATATAAAAGTAACCGAAAATCCCTTTGGTGCAAGACTACGGTGATACAAAAGTAAGATGTGTGCTGAGATGCTGTGTGCAATATGAAAAAGTGAACCAAACAAAAAAGTCAAAAGACAAAAACCGACAGTCAAAAGAAGTCAATATATCCATAACAAGTGAGCAAAAAGGCCAGTGAAATGAAGTTGAAGGCTTCGCTCATCTGCAAAAAGTCAGGATAAGGTGTAAAACAATAGCAAAACGTTTGGAGGGCAAAAATATGGAGGGAAAGTTGGCTAAAAGAATTCTGGATGCAGTGGTTTGGCTCTCAGACAGAGCCGGGAGCGTTGATCCTGAGCTCAGCAGCATTGCGCAGGCCACCTGCCAACCACATACTTGTGGTCCTGCATCCAGGAAGCAGTGTTTCTGCACAGCTGCCGCTATGCACATTGTTCTAGCAGATTGGTTTCAAGTCAGCTCTCCTTCCCCTAGTCCAGGGAGGGGCATGAGATTATTTATATGAAATGTCTATGTGCGAGTTAGTCACATTGGTCCTGGAATTGTGGCTTAAAGGAGGGGCCAGCAACCAGCAATTCTGTCTACTCCAATATATGCTGACAATATAGGGGTCATGGGAACTAAGGGAGATCTTACAGTTTTACTTGAGTCTGTCCCAGTCAGATCCCTCTTGCTCAAACCCCTAGGGAGGGTTTTGCGCAGCAGGCTCACCTCTTTAGTCTCATTTTAGGCGGCTCTCCCTTGGGAAGACAGGATGAATTAGTTGGATTTTCCTCACACCACCGTAACAGGAGTTTTAACAACTCTTCAAAAAGTACAAAGACCCTCACCCAGAAACAATTAAATCAAACCTGTTCTGAAGGAAAATGGGAGTCAAAATTCAAATCAAAAGAAAAGGTACAGGCAGAGGAGGGACGCCTCATCGGGTAAAAAGGGGCCTATCCACCTAACAAGCAGACAACAGGAATCTGATCATGGAGAACTAATCAACAAGCCTACAACTTCCATGATGGTTAAAGATTAGCTCAGTAGCTATACTATTTAATGGAGGCAAATTAATTGGATAAAGAGCTCAAATTTTCATGCAAACTGTTTATGTAAATATTCGACCACTTGAAAAAATGAATTGGCGAAAAGAATTTAAAATGTTCACTTCTTACCTGCATAGCGAGGTCCATGAGCTCTTTTGAAACATACTGATTAGCTCCTTCCAGGTTTCGCACGAGGTCACCAGCAAAGTTAGCATCCTTCGGGGTGAGTAAAGTGTAAGCAAGACCTTTCTCACCAGCTCTTCCAGTTCTTCCAATTCGGTGAGTGTGTGTGTCGATGTCCCGGGCCACGTCATAGTTAATCACAGTCTTTATTGAAGGGATATCCAGACCACGAGCTGAAACATGCATCCATTTGTCAATAAACAGTCGAAAACCACCAGGTGTATTTTATAAATCTGGCAAAAGGGTGTTCTCCATTAAGTTTAAAGTTACATAAACAACTATTAAAGAGATTGTTCCACAGCGCTTTGGCGAGTTATGTAAAACCATCTAAACTAATGGCAAAACAGGGTTCTAACCAAATACCCAGACCTCTATAAATGTAGCTGTAAATTAGCCAGGTATAACTCAGAGAAAGGCTATTTATGAAGTACAGTTATTCCCAACAGATCACCCAAACAATAGACTGACATATAAGGTCACATTTTTCAACATAAAACAAATCGTCAGTGAACACCCCCAAACCAGTCTTAAACTAAATGTTATGCCCGCTTGTGGTAAGCACGATACAAGGTTAAGGGGTGGGAAGAAAAGGGAATTGCAGAAAATAAATACTGATATTAAATCATAATCAGGACCCGAAATGTCACACAGAAAGTAGTCCCAACACATTCTTATAACTATACTATATAGTAACAAATGATTCAAATGCACACCATACATTAAATGGTGCACCCATTTAATCACCCGTTAGGCAAGATTTGGTGCAGTACCCTTTGGGTGCACTACAACCTTGACCTCCTGACAATAGGAACCCAACCTTTGGTATAAGTCTGTACAAGTCTGTACTACACAGGTTGGTAGTGTGGCTGAGCAGCCAGGCCTATCTCAAGAGGGGTCAATGTGAGCAGCACAGTGGTTACACAGAGATTCACAGTGACAAGTATGCAAATAAACACTTACGCTCAAGGTTTCTTGATTAAACAATTATTAATTTAACAGTCAGTTTGAATAAGTCTTCTTCGGAAGGGGCAATATAATAGTAACACAAATACACTCCAAAATACACACTCTTAAGTTTCTCTAAATCAGCAAATGCCCATTTGGGATGGCACACATACACTTCCTACACCCTCAGGTGACTGAAATAGCTAGGACACTGTGGACATTAATGTATCAATGGTACATTTAGAGCAATACTGAGATGAGTGTCAAAGTAAAGAGGTTTCAGAATAAGACAAGAAATTGCAAATATTCTGAAGCAGGGAAGTACTTTTGAACCCTCCAATGCAAAGTAAGTTAACCCTTTCCTGGAAGGAAGGTAAAAAAAACACATTCAGAGCGGAAGTTAGGCAAAGTTTGTATGCAGTAGCCTTTGGGACCACTACACACAACTAGGAATACAGGTGTAAGCAAAACCAACCTTCGGTAGAAGTCTGTACTACACAGTTTTGTGGTAGCGTTGCTGAGCAGCCAGGCGCATCTCAAGAGGGGAATGTGAGCTGTAAGGATGTTACACAGAGGTCTACAATCGCAAGTATTCAAACAAACTCTTACACTCAAGGTTTCTTGGTAAAACACTAATGTTTTTAACAGTCAGTTATAAAACATTCACTAGAAGGAGGCAATCTATATTACACACAAATATACTGCAGTACTTTATACTGTACATTTTTGAGGCATTTAAACTACTTTGAAGGAGGAGCAAAATGGCATTCAGAGCATTTGAAGTCGGAGCAAAAAGGCATAGGTTGATAAAACGAAGATTACAGTTCCTCTTAGACAGTGCAAATAGTTTAAGTTCGTCAGAGGAGTCAATTCAATGCAATAGCTTAGGCCAAAGTCAATGTGCTAATGTCTTGTATAGGATAGGCAGTTCTGGTAGTTAAACGGAAAAGACTTTGCAAAAGTAGTTTGTAAAAGAAAGATTTGAATGTTGGGTCACAAGCCGACTAGGCCTGTAAATTGCCAAAGTTTCAAGCACTTTCGCAGTGAGTAAATTCTCTCGGTCGGTTTTTCACAGTACCTTACAATGAAGAAAAAGATGCAGCTGAAGGCTTCTGTTCGTGGCAGTTCCTGCAGATCTCGCTGTTCCTGAGCCTCAGTCGTGGGGACAAGAGGGAGGACTCCTGCACTGCACTGGACTGGCCCAAAAGCTGGCAAAGACATCTTCAATCCTGGTAGCTGTAGATAAGCAAACAAACTGGTGTCCCTCTGCCTGGTTATTCGGTTCCCTGCAGCACTCTGAGGAAATACAACCAGCTCTGAGAACGGTATCCAGGTGGCTTACAGGTCGAGTTGATTGGTCTCTCAAAGTCAAAGGGAGAAGGCCTACTTAAAGGGCTTCTCTGTCGAGATGAACTTGGCGATTCGGACCTGCAGCAGGGCTTCACCGGGCAAACCAACAGTCCAGGAGTTGCAGCAGCCGTCCTCTTCCAGCTCGTCGTCGGCTCTTACGTTCCAGTGGTCGACTTTGCCTTCCAAGCCAAGAGACTTGCTTTTTATCCAGTTTACTCCCATTATTCCAGCCTAGTTGCCACTCACCCAGTAGGGTGGCTGTCCTTGTTGGACAGTCAGCCAGCCAATCACCACAGAGTGCATTTGGGTTTCCTAGGAGACTAAGCACAGGGAGTTTGGGCACCTCCCTCACTTCCTGCCCACCCCAGACACTCAGGCGCCAGAGGCAGTCTTCAGTCCTGAAGCCTGCCAAAGGCGTAGGGACAAAGGGACCAAACCTGGTTTGGCACACAGAGAAACTCTAGAAGCACCTTTCCAAGAAGAAATGGCAAAAAAAGAAGACGGGAACTAGTTTAAACAAAGGGGGCTCAGACGCCATCTTGATAAACATGGCTCCTGTGATTTAATGCTACCGGTGTTCACGGTCGGAAAAATCATGGTAGTTTGTTGTAAAACCACTGGCACCAGCCATTTCGAGAGGAAAGGGTAGCATTTGACTGCTACATGAGTTTCTAGACACAGGGGATACCAAGTAACCCTTCCCGCACTCTATAGTAAGATAGGGTGTGCTGGGTCTAGGAATTTGAAAAGACTAGTAAAGTCAATTTTACTTTACTTTCTCTGGGAAACAGTAGTGTATCCCAGAGAAGGTATTTAAACCTTGGGAAAGCCTGAAAAGGTTTCCCTGTGCCACATGAAAAGATAATGCCTATGGAGTTGGTTAGACTCATGACTGAGGCCCAGGAACAGCGAGATCTGCAGGAACTGCCAGGAACAGAGGTCTTCAGCTACATCTTTTTCTTCATTTGTAGGGTACTGTGAAACGAGACAGAACACTTTGCGGCGAAAGTGCTTGAAACTTTCCCAACTTGCAGGCCTAATCAGCTTGTGATCCAACATATGATTCTTTCTTTTACAAACTACTTCTGAGAACTTTGGCAAAGATGTTTCCGTTCAACTACCAAAACTGCTTTATCCTCTACAATACTTTAGCCCATTGACTTTGGTCTGATCTATTGCATTGAATTAACGCCTCTGGTGAACTCAAAATATTTGCACTGTCCAATAGTAACTAATCTTTTTATTAACCTATGCCTTTTTTGCTCCTCCTTCAAAGTAGTTTAAATGCCTCAGAAACGTACAGTGTAAAGTACTAAAGTATATTTGTGTGTAATATAGATTGCCTCCTTCTAGTGAATGTTTTATAACGGACTGAAATAAATTAATAAGTATTTTACCAAGAAACCTTGAGTATAAGTTTATTTGAATACTTTGATTGTGGAACTCTGTAACAATATTACAGCTCACATTCCCCTCTTGAGATAAGCCTGGCTGCTCAGCAAGGCTACCACAAAACTGTGTCGTACAGACTTAAACCAAAGGTTGGTTTTGCTTACACCTGTAGTCCTAGTTGTGTGTAGTCCCAAAGGGTACTGCATACAAACTTTGCCTAACAGGTTGGATCTTACTAAATCTGAATCGGCAGGTCAATTGAAAAACTAGTCGTTGGTGAGTGGATGGCAAGAAATTGGCTTAAGCTCAACAGTGAAAAAACGGAGGTGTTGGTGGTGGGGACGGCTACTCCCTCCTTGTTTTGGACCCCAGAGATTTGGCCGGAGAGTCTTGGCCCTTTCTCCCCGGTTTCTTCGGTGAAAAACCTACTTGTTTAAATCTCAGCCTCTTTCTATGGCCGACCAGGTCTCTCTTGTATGTCAAAAAGCAAGTTTCAAGCTACGGACTCTTGAAGAAAATCCTACCTTGTATTCCCGCTAAGTTGCACGCCCCGGTTTCTTCGTCAGTCATTAGCAATATTGATGATAGTAATGCCCTCTACTTGGCCCTTCCAGAACATCTTTGCGGCGCCTCCAGCTGCTGCAACATTCGGCTGGTAGGGCTGTTATTCGCCCTCCCTGGGGTGTCCATATAACCCCGTTGTTGCAGCATCTCCATTGGCTCCCTGTTGAGCAATGTATTCGGTTCAAACACTGTGCATAGTGCACAAGGCCTATGGATTAGATGCCGAATTTCTTCAGAATAAATTTGGTCTCTATATACATTCCAGGCCTCTTCATTCACAAGATCGGAAGACTATACAGCCCACGAGGGTCAGGCTTGCTCGTATGGGTGGGTGCGATTTCTCGGTGGCTGCTGCAAAAGCCTGGAACCAGCTTCCTTTCCTTCTGCGTAGCACTGAATCCCACTCATTAATCCGTCAAGCCCTGAAGACGTTCCTGTTTTAGTTATTTTCCTGTGGATTGGACAGACCTCCCTTAGCTTAGCGCCAAGATGTCTTTGGGCTTATGATGCGCTGTACAAGTTTTATTAAGATAAGATTGTTTCCTTCCCTAACCTTTTCCTATTTGCCACAACTTCAGTATTACCACTTAAGTGTGAAAAGTGATCTATTAATGTCCACAGTGTCCTAGCAATTGAAGTCACCTTAGGGAGTAGGAAAATATGTGTGCCATCCCAAAAAGGTATCTACTTTATTTAACTGAAGGAGTGTATGTTGAAGTGTATTTTTACTGTTGCCAATTGCTCCCTTCTAAAGAATGTAAAGAATGTTTCTTTTAAAACCGACTTAAATTATTGAATCAAGAAACCTTGAGTACAAGTTTTATTTTAATACTTGTCACTGTGAAACTATGTTGCAACCCTACAGCTCACATTGACCCCTGCTGAGATGAGCCTGGCTGCTCAGTCACTCTACCAACGTGTGTAGTACAGACTTCTATGAAAGGTTGGGTTACCTATTGCCAAGAGGACAAGGCTTGTGTAGTCTCCCACAGGGTTACTACACACAATCTTGCCTAACACTGCGTGATCTCCCCTCTAGATAGTCATTGTTGGCCTCCACCCGCTTCATTGATTGTTGTAGTGCTGCAACCTCCATCTGCAGAGATGTCACCCTGTCCTCATTCTCCTCATTCTCCCCAATACGTTGCTCAGCCTTGGTCATGCGGCCACATAGTTTATCTATTTGAATGGCTGAGGATTCCACCCTGCATGTCAGCGTATCACTTTTAGCAACCAGGTTGTCTGTATTATTTTGAAGGGTGAGCAAAGTTTGATTCAAGGTGGCCACGTCTATGGTGGTTGAGGTAACGGCCGTGGCAGGTGGAGGGGAGGCCTGGTCCTGAAGTGCAAATTGGTCCATTTTAGCCTCGTTACCCATAGTGTTGCCCAGTGGGTGCTCAGAAGCAGCCAGGGGGGGGGCAGGGAGCAACCTCAGCTAGGATATTTATGAAGGTAGGAGTAGAGGCGGCTCAGCTCCCAGCCAGTACCAATTCAATCAGTGCAGATCCCGGCTCATGCAGGGGCAGCCTCAAGGGCTCAGGTAGCAGGCCACTGGGTGCCACATTCAAGGGGAGGGGGAAGCCCAGAAAGCGAGGCTAGAGGCCGTCTCAGCCTGTCTTTGCCGCATCACGGCCGCTCGGCACGACATTATGCCTGTCGGACTTCAACTCCACAGAACTTCTACACCCTGGTAAGCAACTACCGTACCCAGACCTGTATCCCGTATCCTTATTCTGTTCTAACTCGTATCCACCACATCATCTCCACTCGCGAGCCATGTACTATATACAACCACCCATCATTGCGCTGTGCAAAGCCTAGCTGCCCACTATGCGCATATGACTGTTCTTCATCTACGTAGCTTGCCCCTACTATTGCTCCAACCCACGATGCGATCATCAGCCTCCGCCTACCTAATCTCGCACTTGCCCAGCCCACTCACCTCTGAATTAGCCCGCTGAATTCACCACTGAACCAGTCTATTGGTCCAAACACTAAACGATTCCACTGTGCTATCACAGACTCTTGCCTATTTGTTTAACACTGAACTTGCCTACTGTGGCTAACAATGAACGAACCCACTGTGCCCTTCTCTGATTTCGCCTACTGTGTTTGCACTACGAACCTGCCTATTGTGCCTACTACTGACTTCTGCATAAATGCTTAAACATTGAATTTGCCGATTGTGCTTAACACTGAACTAGCCGATTGTGCTTATTACTGATCACTGTGCCTAATACTGTCTTCTGCATATCTGTTAAACATTTAACTGCCATTGTGTCTAATACTGAACTAGCCCACAGTGCTCATCACTGTTCTCTGCCTATTCGTTTAACAATGAACCTGCCTATTGTCTTTAACTCTGAACTAGCCCACTGTGTTTCTCACCGATATCTGCTGACAATTTGCACCAGACTGCTCTCTGCCCTCTAACACAACTAGTCCACTACGCCGACTCCACATGCCCAAAGATTACTGTAGGTACCGCCATTAGTATATTGCCCATATTGTCACTTCTTTGACCGCACTATATGCAGCCCACTGTATTAATTTTACATCAGTCTATGCCCAACCAGCTTACCCTACAAGTCTGCCCTAGCCCTTGCCTATGCTTGACTAGCCAATCGGCGTGCACTCATACAGGCCTACTCAAATTTTGCTCACTAGAAATACCCAGATGACACTCCTACTGATTGTTCTACCACTAATTTACAAACAGATCACAACTACAACAATGCCCCAGGACAGGCATTCGCCCCGTCCTCTACCCGACAGGAACAACAGACTGAGCCAGAGTACCATGTCTCTATGAACCCAAGATCAGTTTTAACATGAATCCCTGCCTTAGCTACAACAAAACTGCCCCAGGCAGCGAATTGGCACCCAGGCCATACCATGAGACCTGGCCCAGAACCCCAAACCCCATCTCCCACCTTCCCCCTCAAACTCAAAACTACAACCCAAACTTGCTCCCACCAGACCACAGGAGCCAAAAAACATGACCACTATCCCTGGAGCCTTAATGCTAGAACGCTAGTGGCACATGCCACTGAAATAGCAGACCCATTATCCACAGATGACCATGACATACTAGCTGTCACCAAATTGTTGCTGCATGACGCAGCAAGCTCAGCCCTTACAATAGCAATACCTGATAATGACCAAATATTTAGAGTAGATGGATCCAAGGCCAGAGGCCGCGGCCTTGCCATTATCGCAAAAGCCAACCTCGCTATAAGACTCCTGACTCCACCTCCACTCAAGTCCTGTGAACTGCTTATTGCCAAATTGCCTATATCCAATTGCCGAACCCTAACCATCTACCCGATATACAGACCTCCAGGGCCCATCAGCACCTTTGAAGAGGACATATCCAGCCTTCTTGCCAATAACAAAAGACTACTCGCAAATATTAATATTGGGTGATTTTAACCTTGGATTTAATGATCCAGAG
This sequence comes from Ambystoma mexicanum, assembly GCF_040938575.1. NCBI lineage: Eukaryota > Metazoa > Chordata > Amphibia > Caudata > Ambystomatidae > Ambystoma > Ambystoma mexicanum. The sequence continues at coordinate 477,235,973 of NC_090938.1, forward strand.
GACAAACATGCTCAGGCAATAGCGACTATCCTCTCAGATCATGGACTGACCCAAAAAGTGCATATAACCACCATCAAAGGAAGGACCTTAGACTGGGTGGCTGACATGAATTGAGAAACTTCCATCATTAAAGTAACCCCGCAATTGTGGACTGACCACCATCTGATAGATATCTCATTAGCATTAAAAAAAAATAGCCATAGATAAAGTCATGGCACCACCTCTACCTACCAGGAGCAAAAAGAATCTCACATCAGACAACTTACTACCACATCTGCTTCCATCCCTCAACTCTCTGCCAAGCGACTCGGACCCCAACTTCCATATTGAGGTTTTCTATAATACCATGTCTAAGACTTTAGACATTATTGCACCGCTCAAACTGCGTAAAAGCAAACAGCGTGCACACCTCAATGCCTGGTTTACATCCCACCTCAAAGATCTCAGACTTAAAAACCTAAAATGAGAAGCCCTTTGGCGCCACACCCCATCGGAGCTGCAGCTTACTCAATTTGCAAATAACTACAAAAAAAATAATTTGCACAAAAAAAGACCCCTACAATGAAAGAATATCCAATGCCAAACCCAACACTAAGGAACTCTCTGGGAACTGTAATCCCCCATTCCTCCCCAGACAACGTACCCAAGGACAAACTTTGGTGCACCAGCATCCAGGATTCCCTAACCAACAAAATAACCTCACACCAAAACAAGATTGCCAACAAAAAAGCCGCCATGCTTCCTACCGAGTCGCAATCCACCAGCCCCAGTGAATCCTACAACCATCTAGAACCATTCAGTTTCACCAAAGTATCCATCCAGGAAACCAAAAAATTATTCTGTCCCTGAAACCATCCAACTGCTAGGGCAACAACTGTCCCGCTCAAATAATCAAAGATGCAGCACGAGACCCATCGTCTTTCATCTCAAAACTAATCAATGCCTCTTTCACAACGAACACTATGCCAAGCAACCTAAAAGACTTGGGCCTTGCCTCCACTAAAAAAAAAAGAAAAAAAACCTCTGGACCCTTCCATTCCAACTAACTACAGGCCCATAACTACGGTGGCCTTCCTTCTCAAAATAATCAAGTAGTATACTTGGCTACAGCTTTAATCGACTTAAAAACACAAATTGATGAGCTCAATGGCAAAGGGAAAACTGCCATGCTGCTCCTCCTTGACTTATTGGCGGCTCACTTCAAACACCTAGCATTGGCGGCTCACCTCGAGGGACGCAATAGCACGGGTCCAGTCCTTCTTAGATAACAGAAGGATTTGTTTTTTCCCCCGTCGGCATCGGCAGACCCTATCCAGACCAGGTGGCGTTCCACAAGGCTCATATGCATCGCCAATCATGTACAATATATATAGAACAAGCACTCGAGGTAAAGGGTACCCGTTCCTCCTGCTTAAACTACGACAATCTTGAATGACACGAGGTGCATTTTTAATTCACAGGCAGCATACAGGCAGTCACTCAGCTAGTGTTACTGGTGTGCCCCTTTTTAACAATATCACACGGGCTCGTGGTTTTTCTGTCACGTATGACAACAGATTAGTAAACAACAACATTTTTGTTGTCTTTTTGTTGCAGCATATACATTACGTATGCAACCAGAGTTTAAGGACTCCATCTTCTTTTGGCAAACCTAGAGACGCCATTCCAAATTATCTGCCCTGAGACTCCAAAACACTTGCAACAGGTATGTTATGGCACCACTATGTGCAGTGGCAGCTATTCCCACGCACAGACGATTTTATCTAAACACACTCCCCTCTCCCTTTTATGTTCCCACAGTTTCTACTGATATTACGAGCCACGGGTGGAATTTCTTCCCACAACACTCCGCAATACAAGTCCTGAGGAAAGCTATAGGACACTACATCATCTACACGTGTTGTTGTCCGTAGCTGGAAACACATTTGAGTGTCGACTGACTCGATATGTGCATGTTTCAGTAACATTGCACTCTTAGTTACTATGTATTAATTTTGTCTCACTGTTACATTATATGATGACACAATATAATGAACAAGCACTTGAAATTTAGATGTATATGTGTATATGTTAATAAAAGTATGTTATCCCCTATGTGTAAATAAACCATGTTGTACACTTGACAGTAAATCTGTGCTCTATTACATAAAAAATATACAGGTTTTATGTAATAGAATCTGTTACATCCATAGTTCTGCCACACCTGTAATTATCTCAGAGGAAGAGGTAGCCTGAATCCACCCCCCTTTTTTGCTATATATCCTTCCTCCAGATCGAGGCCCCTCTATAAATACAAAAGAGGACCCCCCCTTTCCCCTTTTACAATCCTAGTTTGGACAACCGTACGGTTGGTGGAAAAAATAATTACGAATATCCAATGGAGAATGTAAACATAGTATCATTCACAGACGATTTATATCGGAAATTATTGGAAAAACCCTCGCTGTTGCGACACACACCACAAACAGCACCAGCAGAAAAGGAAGCCTCTACCATAGACACAGAGACCCTACTGCAAAAAAAGAAAAAACTGGTACGCACAGAATCGCATGGACTTCTTATGTTAGAGTATTTAAAAAATGGAGTCATCCCAGAAGGATTACAAATAAAGAATATACCAAGAGTCTTTTTAGATAACCCTAAATTCCAGGCAAAATTCAGCGTCGTAGGGAACAAATGTTCGAGAGATTGGATAATACTAATAATAGAAACGGCAGAAGGAGGCACAAAAACAGACAGAGGAACTAAAAACACTTGAAGCTAAGATCATTGCAGAGTCAGTTATTCCTGACATCCAGTCTCAACTGGAAAAAATAGAAGAAGAAATAAAAAAATTCAAAGAGTTCACTCTGGACAAGAAAATTTGGAAACTTAAAAAGGATATTCAGAATTACCAAGAAGAGAAAACATATCCATATCTTGTCCCAGGCTTCTTTCAACAGCAAAATTCAGGCAATCTCCCCAGAGGGGGTAATCAACAACGATTCCCCAAAAAATACGTATCCTTTTCAAATTCTTCAAACAGCAGTGGATCAGACTCCTCTATAAGTGGCCCATCTACATCAGGTACAGGTCAAAAAAGAGGACAGTTTTTTCAAGGACGTGGGAAACAAGGACGAACACGCCAACAGGGTTATCACGGAATGAGAACACGTCAAAGGATGCCACCACCCCCACAGCAAAATTGGTAATACCCATCTTTAATTTAAGTGATTACATCCTTACTCCCGATGACATCAATATACTTAGCAAAGGGCTGAGTTTTGTACCTACCAATAGAGCAGACCGTTTTTCCACAGAGGTGGAAATAAGAAAGTTCTTTAGAATGATACGTCTGAAGTATTTCTTTCGAAACTCAAAACAAGATAAACCTTCAGACCCCACTACCACGGGACTAAAACCAAAATCCACCTTTACGCCTACCTCATCTATGATGTGCCCAGAAATACTTGCCTTTGAGAATAAAGTCCTAAGAGAAATGGAAACTATTTTCAAAACAAAAAACCATCAAAGAGACAATCTCACTAAAGAAGAAAGAAATGCATTGAAACACCTAGAAGAACAGCAAGCCTTCTGTATAAAACCAGCAGATAAGGGAGGCGGAATAGTACTATGGGGTACCAAACTATATGAAGATGAATTACAAAAACATCTCCAAGACACACGGTTCTATAAAAAATTGGAAAGAAACCCAACAGAACGCCTAATGGATGAGATCAAAAGCTTGATGATTTTTGCAGAATCCCAGGGATGGATTGATGCAGACGAGAAATCTTTCCTTACTAAAGAACATCCGACTACCCCGGCTTTCTATTGTATCCCAAAAATACACAAAAATACTACGAAACCCCCGGGAAGACCTATAGTTTCTGGAATAGGCTCGTTTCTGGAGCCTTTATCTATATACACTGATGTGTTCCTACGACCTTTTGTTAAAAAAATGAAATCATATATACAAGATACCACAGCAATGATACACCATCTCAACAGAATCAAAACAGAACCAGACGACATTCTAGTCACGTTTGACGTGGAAGCGCTCTACACCAGCATTCCACAGAGAGAATGTCTACAAATACTGAAAGTCTATTTAGACACAAGATCAGACCAAACAACACCAACATCTTTCATATTGGAATGTATACGGATAGCACTCGCTGAGAATTTCTTCATGTGCCAAGGAAAGTTTTTTCAGCAAATAAGAGGGACCAGTATGGGCTCCACTTTTGCCCCGGACTTAGCAAACCTTTATATGGACCACCTAGAAATCAACAACATCTATAATGAAGACAACAGATACAAAAAAAAAATAATCGGATGGGTCAGATACATCGATGATGTCTTCACCATCTGGAGAGGCACCCAACAACAGCTAGAAGAGTTCCACATATGGCTCAACACCATAGATTCATGTATTAAATTCACCATACATTCAGACAAATTCAGTATTCCTTTTTTAGACCTCAATATCCAGACCACCAATGAGGGAGCTCTGATGACTAGCCTGTACAAAAAACCAACAGACAAGAACACACTGCTTAACTTCAGAAGCTTCCATCCCCAAGCTCTCAGAGAGAACCTGCCATATGGTCAGTTCTTAAGGATACGCAGAAATTGCACAACTCTATCAGACTATGACCTTAATGGAAAAGAACTTGAGTCTCGTTTAAAAGCAAGAGGATACCCGTCTCAAATCATCAGAAAAGCCCGTAAAACGGCAAGGAATACCAACAGGGACAACTGTCTCACAAAAAACCCTAGAGTGGAACATACCGACAAAATGACATGTGTCACTACATTTTCACCCATAAGTAACAATATCCGAAAAACTGTCCTATCCAATTGGAACCTCTTAATAACAGATGACTTCAGTCCGGAAAAACCAAGATTTGCACTTAAACGGAGCCACAACCTGAGAGACCGGCTAGTCCATACGTACCCAGATACATCCCAGATACCTCGACAAGCAAGCCTGTGGAATTTACCCCCTGTGATTGGACATTTCAGATGTGGAAAATGCTCAGTGTGCAGCCAAACGAAAGACCAAAAAGAAATCTTACTAAATGGGTTCAAATGGCAATATAAATCATTTTCAAACTGTCGGACAAAATGGAGCATTTATGTCATACGCTGCCCCTGTAACCTCCTCTACGTAGGTAAGAGTAAACGGGAGGTTAGACAACGCATTTGTGAGCATAGATCCTGCCTAAAAAATGCGGTTGAGGATAAGCCAATGGTAGCACATTTCAGTAAATTAAAACATAAACACACAGAATTCCAGTGGTCCATCATTCAAACCATTAGTGAAAAAGAACGAGGAGACAGAGATCTGGCACTGAAAAAACTGGAACAAAAATGGATCCACAGATTGGACACAGTGAGAAACGGACTCAATGTCTGTATAGAATGGAATCTGTTCTTCTGATGTCATCCCCCTTTTTCCTACTTTTGCCATCCTTTACAACTATATAGCTCTCCTCTACACATCCCTTAGACGCCTCATTGAGTAAATGGGCCCGAAATTTAAAAAATAGTCTAATAGCCGTTGTCCAATAAGCTATATTTACGTGTCTGCATTCATGCCACACAAGACATCCTTGTAATTTTTTCAACTATAACATGAGACTTAAATGCTTTTTGTCTAACTGTGCGTAAAAGTATGCTTGTACTAAAGTATTAACACAAGACATTATTGCATCAGCACATGAACGACACTCCGCACAGCGCATGTACTTAGCAGTACACGAGGTGTTTAGCGCTGACTAATCCAACAATCTGGGTGTTTTTACATCTGGCAATCACGCATCCACGACATCTACTGGGTCTTCACAGTAAACAGACTACACAAACTATGTCATATTAAAATTGTGGTCCCCAGTTACGACCTTTTTATGAAAATACTGTTCTTAACAAAATAAGAAAAATTTGAAAATGTGTTACTACAAGTGTTTTTGAAATGTTTGTGGATATGCTGGCAAAATTGTATTCACACAAAAAATGTGTTTCTATATTTAGGTTTCACATTGTTAGACAACAAGGTTTTCTTCGAAAAATTAGCACTTCCGGTATCAAACACAAGGATGTATGCCTTTCAGCCTGACACGAACATGCCGGCAAGCGTCCATTCCCATTTGTGTTGGTGCGCATGCACAGCAGCAGTAACACTCATCACATGCGCAGATCCTTTTGCTTGTTAAATTCCAGCACGTCCCCCTGCACACTACCACGCATGTGCATTGGACGTCCGGAGGTTCCTGCAGGCAGTACAGCCCTACGGTAGAAGGTACGATACATCCCCGTATTTATACTTGAACAAGCACTCGAGGTAAAGGGTACCCGTTCCTCCTGCTTAAACTACGACAATCTTGAATGACACGAGGTGCATTTTTAATTCACAGTCAGCATACAGGCAGTCACTCAGCTAGTGTTACTGGTGTGCCCCTTTTTAACAATATCACACGGGCTCGTGGTTTTTCTGTCACGTATGACAACAGATTAGTAAACAACAACTTTTTTGTTGTCTTTTTGTTGCAGCATATACATTACGTATGCAACCAGAGATTAAGGACTCCATCTTCTTTTGGCAAACCTAGAGACGCCATTCCAAATTATCTGCCCTGAGACTCCAAAACACTTGCAACAGGTATGTTATGGCACCACTATGTGCAGTGGCAGCTATTCCCACGCACAGACGATTTTATCTAAACACACTCCCCTCTCCCTTTTATGTTCCCACGGTTTCTACTGATATTACGAGCCACGGGTGGAATTTCTTCCCACAACACTCCGCAATACAAGTCCTGAGGAAAGCTATAGGACACTACATCATCTACACGTGTTGTTGTCCGTAGCTGGAAACACATTTGAGTGTCGACTGACTTGATATGTGCATGTTTCAGTAACATTGCACTCTTAGTTACTATGTATTAATTTTGTCTCACTGTTACATTATATGAGGACACAATATAATGAACAAGCACTTGAAATTTAGATGTATATGTGTATAGTATGTTATCCCCTATGTGTAAATAAACCATGTTGTACACTTGACAGTAAATCTGTGCTCTATTATATAAAAAATATACAGGTTTTATGTAATAGAATCTGTTACATCCATAGTTCTGCCACACCTGTAATTATCTCAGAGGAAGAGGTAGCCTGAATCCACCCCCCTTTTTTGCAATATATTTACCAAGCCTCTAATTCGACAAATTGGACAGACTGGGTGTCACCTACACAAATTACGCAGACGACACCCAGCTCCTCCTTCCCCTGTCAGGCAATTTCGTCAAGGATAAGGCTTTAGTAAATAAAATATACCTAATTCAGGCATGGATGGCCTCCCACGGCCTCTGCCTGAACGACAACAAAACAAAAATCCTAATTCTTGGGTCCCCTGCCAACCTAAAAAAACTAAACTCAAACTACTCTGCCTTTAACATAAACGGCAACACAATCAAGTTAGTAAAGGAAGTAAAAACACTAGGTTTTTACCTCAACTCCACCTTATCATTAAGGAAACAGGTAAACTCCATGGCATTGTCTACTGCCTAAACCTGCAAGATCATCAGGGCTTGCAAACCATTCTTATCCAAAGCAAGCTGCATCATCCTCGCCAACGCCATAATAATGTCAAAATTGGATTACTGCAACGCCCTATCTCTAAGGCGTTGCAGTAGGGCGTACCAAATGCATCCTAGACAAAATCCAAATTCTACAAAATAATGCCTTTAGAACGGCCCTGAATATACCCAACAGAGAACAGGTCTCTAAACTTAAGAGATCACCGTTGGCTAAAGATAAATGACAGGATCCTACTCAAAACAGTCTTGCTGACATTCGAATGTCACAACGCAGCACCCCCATACCAAACAGAGAATGGTCAGGAGAAATTCTACCCGCCCCTCTAGAATGACCAACGCCTTTTGCTTGGAGATGAGAATGCATTACTTACCGTAAAAGCATTTCTGATGGTTGTATCTGCTTAGATTCACATGCTGTGCATAGGTCCGACATCCAGTGGTCACTGCGGAGTATTGCATTTTGTTTTTCGTAGTCGAAAAGGGGACGTCGACAAGGCGTGTCTGAAACACTATCCCTATAGTGACGTGCGTTGTACCCACAATCCCTCACGCGTCGAGGTCCCTCTGTTTGTATTTTTCTGCCCTGAGGGAGCCTTCTAGACGTGAGTGAGTACAGAAAAGAGAGAGATATATAAAGGAAGTCTATGTTCCTTCCATCCGAGCGGGGAGGAAGGGGGGGCGCATGTGAATCTAAGCAGATACAACCATCAGAAATGCTTTTACGGTAAGTAATGCATTATCTTCTGATGTTTGTTAATCTGCTTAGAATCACATGCTGTGCATAGACTAGCGAGCAGTACCCGGAGTTGGCGGTGGGTTATGAGAAGGAACAGTAGAGAAAAGGTGTCGTAATACTGCCTGTCCCACCTGGGAGTCAGATCTAGAGTGTGTATCTAGACAGTAGTGTTTTGTAAAGGTGTGCACCGAACTCCAGGTAGCCGCTTTGCAGATGGACTCAAGGGGAACATTTGCAATGAATGCTATGGATGCCCCCGTGCCTCGAGTAGAGTGTGCTCTTGGCCTAAAGGGCAGTTCTCTCTTAGCAAGAGTATAGCAGAGAGTGATGCATTGAACAATCCATCTAGAAATAGTGGATTTTGAAACCGCATCTCCTTCTCTTCCTGCTGCCACCGAGACGAAGAACTGATTAGTCTTCCTCAGTGGTCTGGTTCTTTCCATGTAGAACATGACCGTCTGCGTACATCTAGTGTGTGCAGAGTCCTTTCTCCCAAATTGGAAGGATTTTGAAAGAACGTTGGTAGTTCTATAGATTGGTTTACGTGGAATTTAGAAATAAATTTCGGAGCAAACCTAGGGTGAGTGCGTAGAACCACTTTATCTTTGTGAACTGTAACGAAGGGGTCTAGAATAGAAAGAGCCTGAAGTTCACTTACTCTCCTGATGGAGGTGATAGCTATTAAAAAAGCAGTCTTAAGCGTGAGGTGTTTAAGAGATGCTTTGTGCATGGGTTCGAATGGAGAGCCCATGAGTCTGGTAAGTACCACATTAAGGTCCCATCCGGGAGCTGGGTCAGCTATCGGGGGGTGTATTCTCTTTACTCCCTCCATGAAGGCTTTTATAACAGGGATCCTCCACCACGACACTTTGAGTTGGGAAGTGGTGTATGCAGAAAGTGCAGCTAGGTGGACTTTAATGGAGTTAAACACTAGACCTGAATCCAATAGGTGGGTCAGGTATAGGACCACATGTGTGGGAGAGCAGTCAATAGGGTTGATGCTTTTAATCCTGCACCAGATGACAAATCTTTTCCACCTGCTAGAATAGCAGTGGCGAGTGTTCGGTTTTCTGGCTTCCCTGAGGATGTCCATGCATCTTTGCGGGAGTTGGAGATGTCCGAACTCTATGATCTCAGGAGCCAAGCTGCTAAGTTCATGTTCTGGGGGCATGGATGCAGAGTCCTGCCCTTGTCCTGAGACAGCATGTTGTACGGGCAGGGGAGTTTTACTGGGGGGGATAGAGACATCTCCATCAAGTGAGCGAACCATGGTTGTCGTGCCCACATTGGGGCCACTAGTATCATGGTCACTTGTTCCTGGTGCATCTTGTGCACCACTTTGTTGAGAAGGGGAGTCGGGGGAAAAGCGTAAACAAATTTCCCTGACCATTGCATCGACAGACCGTTCCCCTTGGATTGGTTCTGGGGGTACCTGGAGGCGTAACTTAGGCATTGTGAGTTTTCCAGGGTTGCGAACAGGTCTATTTCTGGGAATCCCCATTGTGTGAAGACGTCGAAGACGATGTCTTCGTGCAGGCGCCATTCGTACTCTTCGGGCAGGGGGAAATCTCTGCTGAGACTGTCTGCCAGCAGATTGAGTTCCCCGGGTACATGTAGTGATAGTAGGAACATGTCCTGTTTGAGAGCCCACTTCCATATATTCTGGGCCAGTTTGGACAGGCCTGGAGAGTGGGTGCCCCCTTGCTTGTTGATGTAGTACATGGCTGTAGTGCTGTCTGTAAGGACCATTACCGTTTTGCCTTGTAGGTGTTCCTGGAAGGCTCTTAGCGCCTTGAACACAGCTAGTAGCTCCAGTAGATTTATGTGTTTGGATGCTACGTTCGGAGTCCACACTCCGTGAGCAGTCTGATGGGATAGGTGCGCCCCCCATCCTGTGAGGGATGCGTCTGTGGTTAGAGTGGCTTCCGCCGCGGGTGTGGCAAAGGGTTTCCCTTTTTCCATGTTTTCCTTTGTCCACCACCGTAGCGAGAGAACCAAGGCTTGCGAGACCACAACTAGATCCTCCCATAGTCCGCTGGCCTGACACCACTGGCTGTTGAGCCACTCTTGCATTGGGCGCATGCGCAGGCGCGCGTGAGGTACCAAATAAATACACGACGCCATCATTCCTAGCAAGCGCATTGCTTTGCGTACCGTCACCTCTCGACCGGTCACATATTGAGGGATTTGAAACAGCATGTTTTGGACCCTCTCTTTGGAGGGGAAGACGAGGCCGTCCTTTGTTTGAATTAGAGCCCCTAGGAATTGCTTGATTTGACTGGGGTCTAAACTGGACTTCTTTTTGTTGATGGAGAAGCCCAACTGGAACAAAAGGTCTACCGTCTTTTGGGTATTGGAGAAGCATGTTTCGTAAGAATCCCCTGTTATGAGCCAGTCGTCGAGGTAAGGGTAAACTGGGATGGACAACCTGCGCAGGTGGGCCGCTGCCACTGCCAGCACCTTCGTGAATACCCTTGGTGCTGATGCTATTCCGAAGGGTAGCACTTTGAACTGGTAGTGTTTGCCCTCTATCATGAACCTGAGGTATTTTCTGTGCGCTGGCAACATTAAAATATGAAAGTATGCATCTTTCATGTCTAATGTTGTCATGTAATCTCCCTGAGAAAGCAGTGGGATCACTTCCTGTAAGGTTACCATACAAAACTTTTGGGGTTTGATAAACTTGTTCGCTGGGCGCAGATCTAATACAGGGCGCATGGTTAGATCCTTTTTGGGTACAAGGAAGTACACTGAATAAATACCTTTGTTACCTGAGATAGAGGCACGACCTCTATGGCTCCTTTTTCCAGCAGTTGTTGTACTTCTTGGAGAAGGATGGCAAGATGTTCCGGTGTCATGCGACGTCCCCTCTGGGGTCTGTAAGATGGGGAACTGTTGAATTCGATACAGTATCCGTGGGCTACGGTGGAAAGTACCCAACGGTCTGACGTTATCTCCTCCCATGCAGGAAGAAAGGATGTTATCCGGCCCCCGACCGGTGTTGAATGGGAGGGGACGCGAATCTTCGCGTCACTTGGAGATTTTGGGGGCTTGGGAGCCTCTGGGGGTGGATCCCCGACCTCTCCCCTTACCCCGGCGTTGGCCTCTTTGGCTGTACTGCCCACTATTGGTCTGGTAATTGGTGGCAGGGTATTGTTGATGCTGACTTTGTTGTTGTTGTTGGCATTGGCCACGAAAAAAGCGTTTGTTGCCATAGCCGCGTCTGGTAGTGGGCTTAGAGATTTGGTCAAGAGTCTTGATAGTATCGAACTCTTTTTTCGCCATCTCTAGAGCTTCATCCACCGCTTTTCCGAATAGGTTAGAGTCTTCCACAGGTTTATTTATTAAAGACGCCTGTGTCTCTGGTTTAAACCCTGAGTTGCGCAGCCATACATGGCGTTTTAGGAGTATTCCCTGCACCAGGGAACGTCCCGCTGTTTCTGCCGCGTCCAGAGAGTTTTTTACAATGCTCTGGTTGACCTGGGTTCCTTCGCCAATAGTTGAAAGTAGGCGTGTACGTAAAGGCTCCGGTGCTTCCTCGGCGTCCTTGCGCAGTTTGGCCCACTGCGCGTCTGCATAGCTAGCAAGCAAAGAATTGTTGTTCGCAATTCTTGCTGAGAAGGCAGCCGAGGAAGTTACTCTTTTTGCAAGGGCATATAGCCTTTTGCCCTCCTTGTCAGGGGGTGCCTCACTGGTGGAAAGTGGTACCCCTGCCCTCTTTCTAGTATTAGATGCTACTAGGGAATCCGGAATGGAATGTCCCCTAATGTAGAGCGGGTCTGAGGGAGAAGGAGTGAAAAGTTTTTCAATTCTTGGATTGACCCCTTTGATCAATGCGGGAGTGGCCAGCGAAGGGATGATTCTTCTCTTCACTGAAGCTAGGAGGGGAATGGTCTGGCTGACCGGGGGTTTCTCTTTAATTACTTTTTCCACAAAGTCTAATTCTGGAGAGAGCTCCCCAGTGTCCAGTTCGAAATGTGCTGCTGCTCTGCGCAACAGTGCATTGAAAGTGGGCTGATCGTCAATCGGAGACGTGTTCCTAACCGGTGAATTGTCAGGAGGATTTAGGTTTAGGACATCAGTGTCGGAATACACTGATGGGGATTGCCAGGGGTGCGAAGGTCCTTCTTCAGTGTCTTCTCGGAAGCCTTCTTCTATAATGTCTGGCGTGTCTTCCAGACATTCCTCCCGGTTCTGTCCTACTTGATCGTCTATGAAATCATCCTCCTCCTCCAAGTATACTTCCTCCCCAGTGAGGTCGTATACGTTATGGAAGTCTGAGGCTGTGTCCACCTGGGGATCGACTAGCCTCGGATTTTTGGCCCTGGGGTCCTCCTGAGGCCCTTCTCTAGTCCTCTTGGGAGTTTGAGAGGTCTGGGTATTCATAAATCTTTCCATCCTCTCCATACAGAGGTGGAGTCTTTCCATGGTTTCATGGGGTACCCCAGAGCGGTCTGGCGGGGGAAAATTAAAGTCATCTAACTGGAAACGGCTCGACCTCTCCCAAAGCGTCGAGGAAAGTGTCCCGTCGCCCTCCGAAAAACCTTCAGGTGTGCTGGGTGACCCCCCGACTGAAGGGGGTAGTCCCTGCCTTTCTTCGGGCTCTTTCGGCGTGTCTTTCGACTTATGCGTAGCACTCGACGTGTTCTTCGGCGTACGCTTCTGGGCGTCGGCTACAGCGATCCTCGCTAAGCTTTCGGCGACTCGTTTGTCGGCGACTCGTTTGTCGGCGGAAGCTTGCGTTTTCGACGCTATGGGTGTCGAACGCTCTACGGCGGTATGCGCCTTCTGTTGATGCGCGCCGGCCGATGGTTTGGGGGCGGCGCCCTTATTTGCCGAAAGGCCAGTCGCTGGTCGCGGCTGCGGTTGCGAGAGGGGCTTCGAACCCGAACGGTCCGAGGAGGCCGCCGGTGGAACCTGCGTCTCCTTGGGCGCCGAAGCTCTTTTCGTCTTAGACGAAGAAGAGCCGTGGGTTGTGTGCTTATGTGAGTCTTTGTGTGCGTCAGTGTCGCCGGGGTGTTCATCCCCATAAGCAGGGCGTGAGCCGAGCCCGTCGGGGCCGGGGACAGACGACGAAGCGCGCAAGCGCTCCTTAGAGGGGGTTTCGACTTCCGTAGCGGAGGTCGTGTTATCGCGTTCCTCGTCACTGTCGGTGGTAGCAGCGGCGGGTGAACCTTCGGCCTTCGACATCGCGTAGGCCGCCCACCTTTTAACCCTACGGTCTTTTAGAGTTTTAGGCTTAAGAAGCCGACAAGCCGCGCAACCTTCCTCCTTATGATCGAGGGGCAAGCAGCGGTTACACCGTGAATGCTTGTCCTTCCAAGTAAATTTGCCTTTGCAAAGCGGGCAAAACCTAAATGGTGTCCTCTCCATAGCCGAGGCAATAAATCGCGATAAGCACCCCAAGGGAAAGGAAGGGGAAAGGGAAAGGCATTCTCAGAAAAGACCCAGAGATGTCCCACGACCCCACTCTCCCTACTGTATATGGCCTGCGAGGCCAGGCCACGTGTTCGGCAGCGCCGAAGGATTTCCTCCGCTCGACCCTCCGTCGAAGATTCTTTTCGGCGGAGAACAGCTTACAACTGCGTTGAGGGAGGGATTATTAATATTATGAGAAAAAACGACCAAAGGTCGAGGAGTTGCAATGTCTCTCGAGGAGCTCCGCGTGAAGGCGACCAGAAGCTGGGCGGAAAAAAACAATCTGAGGGACCTCGACGCGTGAGGGATTGTGGGTACAACGCACGTCACTATAGGGATAGTGTTTCAGACACGCCTTGTCGACGTCCCCTTTTCGACTACGAAAAACAAAATGCAATACTCCGCAGTGACCACTGGATGTCGGACCTATGCACAGCATGTGATTCTAAGCAGATTAACAAACATCAGAAACCTAGATTCAAGCTAAAGAAATCTTGAGGAAATAGTTTCCCTGTAAAAGCCGCCCAGTCCTGGAACGCACTACCCCCAGCCCTTAGAGCTGAACAATCCTACCTCAGCTTTAGGCGCGATACACTGCACTGGCTGCGCTCCAATGACATGAGCCATACGGGTCTTAACCCTGATGTATATACTTAGATATCTGCTTTATGTAACCCATTTTACCTTTTTGCAGTATTTCTTTGTATATTTCTTGCTGTCTACTGTATCTTTTATCGTGTAACCTAAGCTTTAAGTATTCCTGTACTCCGTGTGCCCAGTTACCTACGGGTTCGGAGCGCCCTAAAATCAATAAACAAACATACAAACAAACCCCACACAAGGGCAGTCCAGGGGAATGCCCGAGGATAGGTAAGTTGGGGTATTACCGCGCACCGCGCACCGCAAACCGCAGCATGAGCACGCCCAGGAGACCACAGTGCTGCGTGTGCAGTTGTTAGGCTACGTGCTGCTCCCTGTGGAGGCCCCACATCACTCCACGGGCCAGTAGATATAGGAAGGAGCCCTCGTGATGAGTGGGTGCCTGAATCGAGAGAGATAGTCGAGTGAAAGGCTCCGAGTTCCACCTGGGATGGGCAGTCGGAGAGAAAGGAGGTTAACCACGCCAGAGACTGATCTGCGATTCCCAGGGTGTCACAGAGACGTGCTATCTGGATGTTGTGATTAACCATGTCGAAGGCAGAGCAGAGGTCAAGGAGAATGAGGACAGGGGGAGTGTTAGTGTCAAGGTTTTCACAGTTGTTCAGAAGAGCAGTTTCCGTGCCTCTGGATGCTCTAAAGCCAGGCGGATGACCATGGAAGCCAACAGATTCAGTGTAGTGGGTCAGCTGAGAGATCGCTAGCTTCTCTAGGAATTTGCCCAGGAAAGGAGTGATCGAGACAGTATAGTAGTTTGTCGGAATGGGGTGGTCAGCAGAGGGTTTATTGAGCAAAGGGTGCACAAGGGAGTGCTTAAGAGCAGTTGGGAAAATTCCAGTGGAGGAGAGATTGCAGAGATTAGCCAAGGCTGGGGCAAGGAAATCAATATTGTTCTTAATGGTTTTGGAGGGGCGGGGGTCAACCTGTTTGGATGAAGCATTCATAGACTGGATTTGTCTGGCAGCAACCTCATCGGGTGAGAGAAGAGGGGGAGAGGGGGCCAAGGGAGGCTCCGGTGTTGGTGTATGCTGTGATATGGAAGAGAGGGCGGAAAGGATGTCTTGCGTTTTTGTAATGAAGTGTGCAGCCAGGGCCGAGCAAAGGTCCTGGATGGGTGTGACAGAAGAGGCTGCAGCAGGAATAGCCAGTTCCTTATGGACTTTGAAAAGTTCGGCTGTGTTGCTCGATGCCACAGAGATGCAAGCTTGAATAAAGACTTTTTGGAGCAGATGCAGTCTCGATATTGGCTTTGAAGGAGGCGCAGGCCCGTTTGTCGGATGGTTTGCCAGACGAATTCCATTTCTGCTCAGCAGCCCTAGATTTGCGTTTAAGGGATGTTGCTGGATACAAGGCTTGTCAGGCAGCTGCCATCTTGTAGCTGCACAACAGCACCACCTCCCTGGCTGAAACCAGTTCTAACTGGGCGCCTGGCTGTCCCAGAGGACAGCCAATCCCATGTGATTGACAGCTGCATGCCAGTGAATTAATGAAATTCCGCATAAAAGGCAAGGATGTTTTGACTACAGACAGTCAACCACTGGATCAAGGCATCCGATGAGGAGAGACGCCAGCAGCACCTTCCGGGACCGAAAAAGCATCAGTGAAGCCTTGCAGCTGTGCTGACCCCGTTTTCACATACGACGTGGAAGATCTGCCAAGGACAACTTCCTCCCATAGGCTTGTGGGAACAACTAGTCTCGAGGCCGTTTCATTTTGGCTCAACCCCCAACTTGCTGCGATCTTCCTGGGTTGCATTATCCCCGATACCCGGGGTACCTGGACCATCATTGAGTGCATCATCTTCTGAAGAACAATTCCATATGAAACTTCACAGGCATCCGTGGGGTCTACAGAAGCAGGAATACTTCATCAAAAGTCCCCTCTCAGGAGTTCAGCAATGAGTCACTGAGGAAAATCCAACCCGGAATATTCATTCCTTTTTGGGACTGAGAAAAAGGGGCCAAAATCATAAAGCTGCATAAGTTAGTGGAATCCGTTGCTGCCGAGTCAGTCTCCTGGGTGCTGCCGCAGAAGCCTGCCAAAGGTCCCCCCCTTTCGTCACCACGACCAAGGAACAGGAATCAGGATCTGCATCACTGCATCAGGAAGGAAACCAGCTGCAACAATATCTTCAATTTTAAGGTACTGTGGGACTTGGGGTGTAACTACCTTGTGCCATTTTCAGTGCTTTCTGGCTTGGGAAGTGCCGTTTTCACACATCTATAGTTGACCTGAACTTACTTGTGCAGGCCTTGCAGCTTGTGCACCATCAGGTAGGCCCCTCTTGAGCTCTTGTGATTCTTAAAGAACTGACAGTTTGGTGAATATTTTCTTTGAAGACCCGCATCAGAACTAGAACCATCCACTTGACTTTGGTTATCCAGATTCCCTGAAGACTCTTCTTGTCAACCCTATTGGCTTTGGCAGTGCTGGTTCCTCCAAAGGTTTTAAATTGTGTAACACTTTTTTCTGCAAGGAAATAGACTACCTACATACCGCTGGGAGAAAATAATATTTTAAGTTCTACTGGAAATCCCATCCCTATTGTGCCTATATGTTGGAAGCCGGAAATTGCAACATGCACAATGCCGATAATGGTACCTATACCACAAAGAATCCTCAAAATAAGGTATACATTGAGAAAGACCTATATGATGTACCTGCGGAGAGAAGACAGCCTCTTAAATGAGGTTCTTGAAGTATAAAGATGAAAGAGGAGATTGGTGACGTCGCACGAAGAAAAGACGCACCAAGAGGAGATGCCAAGAAAAAAACAAAATGGACCTGATAGAACGTGATTTTGAAAGAAAGACTCTAGTACCATTTCATGTGCGGAATTAAGTTTGCACGTGCGAATAACACTGAAGAAAATATAAGTCTAACTGTACAGATGCTGCAACGCAAGTAGACTAAGTAACCATGAAAGCTAGCTATACATAGTGAATAGATTGCAGGCGGTGCCGCCAATATATGGGATACATTACTCACCGTAATCGTATTTCTGATGCTTGTATCTGCTTAGATTCACATGCTGTGCATAGGTCGACATCTAGTGGAAGCTGCAGAGTATTAGTTTGTTGATTGAAACTCGAAAAGGGACGTCTAACAGGGCGTGCCAGTAATACTATCCCTAGTGTGAAGTCCCTTGTAGCCATGATGCCTCACGCGTGTAGGACCCTCAGATTGTATTTTTTCTGACATGAGTTAGAATGAGGAGTAGTGTGGGTACAGAGTATCCAAGCAGGTAAGATAGATAAGACTACAAGCATCCATACGCCTCCTCTCAGAGGGGAGGAAGCGTGGGCGCATGTGAATCTAAGCAGATACAAGCATTAGAAATACGATTACGGTGAGTAATGTATCCCTTCTGAGGCTTGTGGAATCTGCTTAGATCACATGCTGTGCATAGATTAGCAAGCAGTGTTCGAAGAAGAAGGTGGGATGTGAGAAGGGTCATGAGCAAACAAATGTCTTAGAACCGCTTGTCCCACTTGTGCATCTGTCTTGGAATGAGTGTCAATGCAGTAGTTTTGAGTAAAGGTGGGAACAGAGCTCCATGTAGCTTCTTTGCAAATACTGTCTAAGGGGACATTTGCAATGAAAGCCAGAGTGGCTCCAGTACCTCTTGTGGAGTGGGCCCTTGGAGTAAAAGGCAGTGTTTTATCTGAAAGGGAATAGCACAGTTGGATACATCTGACTATCCACCTAGAGATGGCATTTTTAGAGATGCAATCTCCTTCTCTGCATGGCCCTATGGAGACGAACAGTTGATCTGTCTCCCTTAGCGGTCTGGTCTTATCTACGTAGTCTAGGACCGCCCTCCTCACATCTAGTGTGTGGAGTTTAACCTCAGAGCTTTTGGGTTCCTGAAGGAAAGCCGGTAGCTCAATAGACTGGTTAACATGGACTTTGGAAATGAACATAGGTGAGAACCTAGGTTGAGTGCGTAAAACCAGTTTGTCCTTATGTATAGTAAAGAAAGGATCCTGCACTGAGAGCTTGGCTTTCACTGACCCTTCTGATGGAAGTGATGGCTACTAAGAAGGCAGTTTTAGAAGTCAGGTGTTTGAGACTAGACTTGTGCATGGGCTCAAAGGGTGGTCCCATGAGCTTAGCGAGTACCACATTAAGGTCCCAACCTGGCGGTGGGTTAGAAAGTGGAGGGTGGAGTCTCTTTACCCCTTCCATAAAAGCTTTGACTACTGGTACCTTCCACCATGACACCTTGTTATGGGAAGTGGTGTAGGCTGACAAAGCTTCCAGGTGTACTTTAGCGAGTTAAACACGAACCCTGCATCCAGTAAGTGGAGCATATAGGTTAGAACATTGTACTCCTTCTAATCAACGGGGCTGATTTGCTTATTCTGGCACCAAATTACGAATCGTTTCCATTTATCATAGTAACAGTGCCTTGTGTTCGGTTTGACTCTTTCAAGATATCCATACATCTCTGCAGTAAATTGAGATGTCCGAACTCTGACTTCAGGAGCCAAGCTGCCAAGTTCATCGAGTTGGGCTGAGGATGCACTGTTAGCACCTTGTGCTGGGAGAGTAGGTTGTACCGGCACGATAGTTTGATGGGGGTTGCACACCACCAGTTTGCGCAGGTGTGGATACCATGGTTGTCGCGCCCACATAGGAGCAACCAGGATGAGCGTAATCGGTAACCTGTGGATCTTGTTCACCACTTTCCTCATCAGAGGGGTTGGTGGAAAAGCGTAGGCAAATATCACTGACCAATTCATCCATAAGGCGTTCCCCTTGGAGCCTGGCTGGGGGAACCGGGATGCAAAATTTGGGCATTGCATGTTTTTGCTTGTGGCGAACGGGAACGCCCAGAGGACAAAGATTCGTTGGACCGCTCTTGTGGTGTCGTCCGGTGCAGATTGCGTGACACGCGTGTCAGGTCTCAGCCGGGGCTGATGTGCTCAGTAGTGGTAGAACGTGTAGCGCTTTTGCCGCCGGGTGTTGTCCCCACAACGTGGCCACCGGCCAGTCCTTTGCGGTCAGGGGCCTGCGAACGGGTGTCCGAAGTCAACCCTCTGCCCTCGTCGTCCGATTCGGCGGAGTTGCTGCCATCGCTGAATGTCCCCTCCATGTCCATGGCCTCTAGTTGCCTGGCATAGTGGGCCCAGCGCTTAGTTGAGCGGTCCATAAGGGTCTTCGGCTTGAAGAGCTTGCAAGCTCCACGGGTAGCCTCGGGGTGGTCTCGTGGGAGACCAGGATTGCATGTAAGGTGCTTATCCACCCAGGGAAACGTCCTATTACATTTAGGGCAGAACTTGCATGGCGTACTCGCCATATGGTACAATATGGCAGCGGGGCGAATATGTATATGAAAAAAGGGGGGATAGAGAACTTATGACCACCCCCCGCTCTGCGTACTGTATAAGGCAGAGGCCAGAGGCCTTCCAAGGACCGGAGTCCGCCATGGCAGTTCTCGACGGTTGATTTCTCTGATCTTCACCGGCGTCGGTGGAAGGGGTGGGGAATATTAATGTTAAAGTACAAAACGGCTTAGCGCCGAAGAACTCCGCAACATGCAGAAGACTAGTATGGCGGAAAAAAACTATCCGAGGGTCCTACACGCGTGTAGGATCATGGGTACAGGGGACGTCACACTAGGGATAGTATTACTGGCACGTCCTGTTCGACGCCCCTTTTCGAGTTTCGAATATGTGGGAAGACTCGAGAAGGCTTGTCTGGCCCAGTGTCAAGGGTTGAGGCAGCCAAGAAACTGGTTATCCATTCGAGAAGATGCAATGAACGTGAGCAGCGAGGCGAGCGCCTGTTGAGGTGCAATGGAAAAACACTAGGCGTGCCAGGTTTTATTCATTTGATAGTATTAATTACTAAGAAGGAGCTAAAACATGGTCTCCTGTCACATGGGGTAGATGGAAATAGACATTGGGCAAGCTACATCGAGATTGAAGATAAGAATGTGCTCGCACTCCCTTCTATTCTCAGACGCGGTGATGCTTTGCAAGGCCAAGTTCAAAGACAAATCGAATGGCAGACAGCAGGAGAGATGATGGGTGAATTGGTGGGGTGGCATGGTCAAGCCCACCCACAAGAAACTGGGGTACCAGCTTGCATGCTGCTAGCGAGCAGAATATTCCAGAAGAGTACCAGCGTGCCAACCAATTATAGAGGGCCACGTAGCAAAGGGCCCTATAAGTATGAAAGCCAATGAAACAGTGTATTTGATGACAATGAAGATGACTTGCACTAGGAATGGGCATAGTTGTACACCAGACTATAGAGACCTATCCCCCATTGAAAGTATACCTAGATGTTCCCAGTAGACGAACCACAATCCCAGATAGGTTTTCCTAGTTTGCCACGTCTTATGACGTCAATGACAAGTTTTTGTTATAAAAGTATTGTTTAATGTAAAACGTTGAGAGATATGCTATGAGGCGTCCATTGATGTCCGTTGTACTCCCTGTTTTAGACAACTGATATTAAAACAGTTAGGTTAAGAAGACCGGGCACCATTTTAGCAAAGATGGCTGGATGCCATTTGAAAAAGATGGCTGCTGCAGTTAATTTACCGGAGCCACGAACGGTCGCGGTAAATGCAAACCAAGTTAGTTAAATGGAACACACTGCCACCAGCCAGTCAATTGAGGAGGGTAACATGGAAAATGTTACATGGGCATTTAAACACAGGGGATTCCAAGCAACCCCTCCAGCACACTATTGTAAGATAGGGTGTGCTGGGTCTAGCAAGTACAATGCTAAGTAAAGTCAATTTCACTTTACTGCTCTGGGAA
The DNA here is from genome assembly GCF_040938575.1 of Ambystoma mexicanum. Classification (NCBI taxonomy): domain Eukaryota; kingdom Metazoa; phylum Chordata; class Amphibia; order Caudata; family Ambystomatidae; genus Ambystoma; species Ambystoma mexicanum. The sequence goes on from NC_090938.1 coordinate 477,257,143, forward strand.
ACAGTAGTTGATCCCAGAGAAGGTATTTAAACCTTGGGAAATCTGGAAGACTTCCCTGTGGCACTGCACTGAAGGTACTTTGTGACATAATTGTAAAAGAGGATGCCTTTGGAGTTGGTTAGACTCCATAACCAAAAAAAAGAAACAGTATATAAAATCACATTAAAATACATGAGTGGGAAAAAAGGGTCACATTCTCTTCAGGTAAAAAATCCAGGCCTCAAAATACAGCAAAGTTGCTGGGGGTCTCTAAGGTGGAAGGAATTGGCACTTTTGAGAATTCTTCCTAACAAACATGTACACAAAAAAGGGTTGCAGTTAAAGAGGGACTTCAAAAGTAGTCGCTCTCACCACATTAATACGTGAGAAATACTAGAAAGCGGGAGAGGTAAAAAAGCCATTAGGGGGTCCGATGAAATGGACAGCAAAACCCCCAACAAATAGAATTCTGCCATAACATCCTCAAGTTTTCTATTGAATGGTGCAAAATGTATACCAAAAAGCTTAAACAGTGAGCGATGTGTACATCTAAATAAAAGATAGAATCTTTTGCAAACAGCTGCCACTTTAAATTCAGACTAATCAAAAATAGTGCAGTAGTTGAAAACGTAGCCATTACTTTACCTGCTACATCTGTTGCCACTAAGAGAGGAATGCTCTTTTTCTTGAAATCGGAAATAACCTTATTTCTTTCACTTTGGTCCATATCTCCATGCAGAAGGCCGAGAGGATGGTCTTCAAGCTTTAGGTTAGTGGCCAACTCTTCTGCATTTGCCTTTTTAGTGACAAAAAGGAGAACACTACCAGTCGAGGTGAACTCCACAAGACGTCTGGTTAACCAGGCCCACTTATCAGATCCTGAAGGTAGGATCTCTACTATTTGAGTGATATCTTCATTAGCCTAAACAGGAGGAAGAAATTAATACAAATCAGAACAGGAGAACGCCAGACTTCTGTAACATTTTTCGAATCACAAACCTACTTCTGTCCAAACACTAGCACAATGCAACTACAAACAATTAACGCCATAACTGGATTCAATAAACATTTTCAAGTATAGGAGTGAAGGTGAAATGTCATAAAACCTTATTTGGAAGGAATTTAATGTGCTTACTGTTGTGATAAGATTTCCAAATTAAACTAGTGGTTGATTTGGGGGGGGGTGGAGGGGGACAACCTATTACAGAGAACAGGTGTGACAAACATCTAGCAAAATCCAATCAAGGTAAGGTAGCAGAGTGTCAAGGATTAGTCCGATGAGGTGTTAAGATGGATTTCCAAAAATCAGTCCTTTGGGGAGGATTTCAGGAGGCCACCCCATATATGGTAAACAGGGAATGCCCAGCGGTTAGCCAAAACCCAATCAAGGTAGGTGGATGAGCAGTTAAGACTTAGTCACAGGAAAAGTGAGAGAGTGGTCTAGGGCTAAAATGAGTACACAGAACACCACAAATAATTCAACTTAGTCATTAAGTATATGAAAATACAATTATTTGTTAGGCCTTTCTAAATACATTAAGCATACAAATCACAGAAGTACAGCGGAGTATTCCATCTCGTCTTTCGAGGATCGAAAGGGGACGGCGAAATGGGCATGCCTGTAACACTATCCCCAACATGTCGTGTAGTGTACCCAAAATCCCTCACGCATCAAGGTCCCTCCGATTGTATTTTTTCTGCCGTGAGGGAGCCTTATGACTATCAGGAGTGAGTACAGAAAAGAGAGAAGTAGTAGTAAGATATCTATGTTCCTTCCACCCGAGCACGGTGGAAGGGTGGGCCAATGTGAATCTAAGCAGATACAATCATCAGAAATGCTATTACGGTAGGTAATGCATGTCTTCTGATGCTTGTTAATCGGTTTAGAATCACATGCTGTGCATAGACTAGCGAGCAGTACCCAGAGTTAGAGGTGGGATGTGAGAAGGAACAATAGTGAAAAGATGTCTTAGTACTGCTTGTCCCACCTGAGAATCATACCTAGAGCGAGTGTCAAGGCAATACTGTTTTGTAAAGGTGTGTACAGAACCCCAGGTTGGTGCTTTGCAAATGGACTTGAGGAACATTTGCAATTAATGCTATGGAAGCCCCAGTGCCTCGCCTAGAGTGTGCTTTAGGCTTGAAGGGCAGATCTCTCTTGGCAAGAGTATAGCAGTGTGTGATGCAATTGACAATCCACCTACAGACGGCCGATTTAGAGACAGGATCCCCTTCTCTACCAGCTCCCACTGAAACGAAAAACGGGTTCGTTTTCCTTCGTGGTTTAGTTCTTTCCAGGTAGTACATGACTGCCCTGCACACATCCAGTGTGTCTAGGCATCTTTCCACCGCGTTATTGGGGTTCTGGAAGAAAGTTGGTAGTTCTATTGACCTGTATGTTAGGCAAAGTTTGTACGCAGTACCCTTTGGGACCACTACACACAAATAGGACTACAGGTGTAAGCAAAACCAAACTTTGGTATAAGTCTGTACTACACAGTTTTGGTAGTGGAGCTGAGCAGCCAGGCTTATATCAAGAGGGGAATGTGAGCAGTAATGATGTTACATATAGGTCTACAATCACAAGTGTTCAAGTAAACTTACACTCAAGGTTTCTTTGATAAACACTTAATAATTTATCTGTCAGTTATAAAACATTCATAAGGAGGCTAAGTAATCGGACACAAATATACTTCAATACTATTTCAGAATACTTTTCAAGAGGAGAAACAGGCAAAGATTATTAGAACATGAAAGGTTACAATTATTCTTAGACAATGCAAACACTGAGTTGACCAGAAGCGTCAATTCAATTCAATAGGCTAGGCCAAAGTCAATGGACTAAAGTCTTGGATAGGATAAAGTGGTTCTGGTAAGTAAACGATAAAGTCTCTGCAAAGGTCCTCAGAAATAGTTTGGAAAAAGAAGAATCATATGTTTGGGTCACAATCCGATTAGGCCTGCGATTTGCAAAAGCTTCAAGCACTTTCACTGCGAGAGGCAAGTACTCAGTCTCCTGCAGATCTCGCTTTTCCTCGGCCTCAGTCGTGGGGACAAGACAGAGGATGTCAGGGGACTCCTGCACTGCACTGGGACTGGTCAAAAAGCTGGCACTTGGACATCTTCAATTCCGGTGGCTGTGAGTAAAGCACACAAACTGGTGTCCCTCTCCCTGGTTATATGGATTCCTGCAGCACTCTGAGGAAAATGTAACCAGCTCCAAGATTGGGATCCAGCTGGCTTACTGTCGAGTTGATTGGTCCCACCAACTCAAAGGGAGAAGTCATCCTTGCAGGGGCTTCTCGTCGAGGTTAAGGAACAAGTTACTTACCCATAACTGTTTTTCTGCAGCATGGGTCTGGCATGGATTCACATGCTCATGAATATTCCCGGTCGTCAGGCTGGGAATCCTCGGTAAAGAAAAAAAATCAGTTTCACTTCTGAACTGTCCTTCTCCTAACAACCAATCACTGGTCTCTGGGTCATACTGCGCCAGCCAACGACTGCCCTCTACCTAAGCCCCTCCTCAGGCAGCCATCTTCAGATTTGGTAGCATGTAAAGTGGCAGTAGGACCAATAGAAGAGCCGCAGAGGGGTAGGCAGCAGGGTTCGCATGTGAATCCATGCCAGGCCCATGCTGGAGATCAACGGATACAGGTAAGTAACTTGTTCCTTCTCCAGCATGGGGTCTGGCATGGATTCACATGCTCATGAATAAAGAACACATAGCAGTACACACATGCACAACCACGGGAGGTGGCAAGGCTCAACATCAAGCACTTTAACATCTCAACATTAAGCATCTCTTACACCTCCTCACCAGGCTCACCTTCAAGCGAACAGGTTGTGCAGCACTGCTTAGCCGACTCTTGACTCCTCCCTGGAATCCCGGTCGACGCAGTATAATCTCGTGAAGTTGTGCGTCGAACTCCAGGTAGCAGCCCTGCAGATGTCCAGCAGGGGCACACCAGAGAGGAATGCCGTAGTTGCAGCAATCGCTCTGGTCGAATGGGCCCTCGGACGGCCAGGCAACAGTCGGTTTGCCAACCGTTGACAATGCGTGATGCAGCCGGAGAGCCACCTGGAAATGAAAGCTTTGGCGAGGGCCTTCCCTTGGTTCACAGGGCCAAAGTTCACAAACAGCTGTGACGTCTTCCGAAAACTCTTCGTGCGGTCCACGTAGAACTTCAGCGCTCTAGCCACATCCCGCGAGTGCAAAGTCCTCTCAGCCCGCGACAAAGGCAACTGGAAGAAAACAGGTAACACCATGGGCTCGTTGGGATGAAAGTCCGATGGCAACTTGGGCATGAAAGAGGGATGTGTCCGTAGCACTAACCTCGCCTCGTGAAAAGTTAAGTACGGAGGTTTACAAGAGAGGGCCTCTGGATCTCTCCCACTCGTCGTGCAGAGTTGATGGCCACAAGAAACTCTTCCACGATAAGAATTTTGGTGGCGCCGAATAGATAGACTCGAACGGTGGACCCATGAGCCTAGTCAGTACCACATTGAGCTCCCACGCCGGGGACTTCACCAGCTGGAACAAAACGGAAAAGTCATTTGATGAACTCCTTGATAAGGTGGTGTGACCACAGCGACGACCGCCCCAGAGTTCCGGTGTAGCGGGAGATAGACGCCAGATGAACCTTGATGGAAGCAGACAGCAAATACAGCAGCACCCGAGGAGCCGTAATCCGTAGAGGGTCTATCTTCTGTGCACGGCACCAGACGGTGAACCTCTTCCACTTATGTCCATAGCATTTCAGTGTAGATTAAGCCCTAGCCTTGGCAATTGCCTCCTTTCAGTCCGCCGGGATCTCGTATCCTCCAAACTCTAGCGCTGCAGGAGCCAGGCTTGCAAGTTCAGCAACCCTGGGTCGTGATGCAGGATTGTGCCTCCTTCTCTGGCGAGAAGATCTGAGACCACCGGAAGCTTGACTGGAGGGGACGCTGACAAGTCCAGAAGGTCCGGGTACCATATCTATCTCAGCCACACCGGTGCAACGAGGATCATCCTGCACCGGGACCGTCTGAGTTGATTGATGAGTCACAGAAGCAACGGCAACAGTGGGGAACGCCTAGAGAAACAGGCCATCCCAAGGGAATGAGAACGCGTCCCCCATGCTCCCCAGCTGGGGAAACCTGCTGGCGAACCTCCGAAACGGGTTTGTCTCAAACAAATCGATGTGGCGATTATTGCCCCATCATTGGAACAGAAGATTCACTTGGTCCTGCCAAAGCTCCCACTCGTGGCACGAGCGCAGCTCCCTACTGAGGGAATCAGCAATGTTCTTCACTCCTGCCAGATGAAACGGGAGGAACATCCCCTGGGCAACGGCCCAGTGCCATATGTTTTGGGCCTCTCTGGAGAGCGCTGGGGGATCTGCTGCACCCCTGCTTCTGGAAGTAGAACATCATGGTGGTATTGTCCATGAAGACCCGTATCACCTTGTCTTTGAGGGACGGAAGGAAAGACTTTAGGGCCACAACACTGTCCGTAGCTCCAGAACGTTGATATGCAATGACTTCTCCAGTAGCCAGAGGCTTCTTGCGTGAAGATTTCCGGTCTGCGCCCCATCCTTCTAAGGAGGAGTCTGTTGTGACATTCTCCTGATGAGGGGATCTGCGCCTGCCGACAGATCTGCGCGGATTCCCCTCCACCGTATCGCTCAACGGAAATCCTCGCCAAAAGAGATCTTGTCCTCAAAGCTTCCCGATACCTGGATAGAACAGGAGTTAAGGAACTCTTGCAGTGGCCGCACCTGCAGCCTGCACAGCCGAATGAGGTATATGCATGACATCATGCCGAGAAGGGACTTGAGGGACCTCACCCGTGCTATCTTACAGGGCCAACAGCTGTTGTACCTTGCCCAGGATGGCCGCTATCCTCTCCTCCAACGGAGACGCCAGGCATGACACTGGTTGAGTCGAGACCCCAGAAACAGTGCGTCTTGCGATAGCACCAAGCCAGACTTCGCATAGTTCACCGAGAACCCTAGCTCCGTCAGCAGCCGGACTGTCTCCACCGTGTGTGCGACAGTAGTCCCCCTCGATTTTGCTCAGATGAGCCAGACGTCCAGATAGGGGTAAACGTGGATCCCTCGTAGACGCAGCAGTGCCGCCACTGGCGCCAGGCACTTGGTGAAAACCTTGGCACCGACTTCAATCCGAAGGGAAGGGGCTTGACTGATAATGTTGCCCTTGAACCACGAAGCGCAGAAATTTGCAGTGCGCCTTGTGGGTGGGGATGTGAAAGCAGGCATCTTCCAAGTCCCGCGACAATTGGAAATCCCCTTCTTCCAGCAGTTTTAGCACGTGCTGAAGGGTGACAATCCAAAACTTCTGTGATCTGATGTAGTTGTTCAGGTCGCAGAGGTCTAGGATGGGTCTTCAGCCACCAGTCTTCTTGACGTGGAAGTACTGAGAGTAAACTCTGGAGCCTCTTTGGAACAAGCTCTATTGCGCCCTTCTTCAGCGTGGCCCGCACCTCCAGCAGCAGCTGAGAGACGTGGTTTTCCTTCCTGTCCACAGGTGGTATCCAAGGACACTTTCCAGTTCACCAGCTGCCCTCCCACCGTGGTGCCAGGGTGGGGGGCCAACGTCACAGCGGTTCATTCTTGCTTTGCTGCAGAGGCGTCGCTTTGGGGACCTTGGCGACAACAGCAACCTCCTCCGGACTTGCTGCGGCCCCTGCAGGCCTCCTGGGCCGAATAGCGGGAAGGTTGACGGTAAAACGATGAGCTCCCGCCAAAGCCCTTGAAGGAACGTTGGGATTTTCCTCCGGAGGTCCTCAAAGGACGGCCGTCGCTGTTGCAGCGTGCCCAAGGCACGAGCCGTCTCAGTATCCGCCTTGATGGCCTGAAGGGACTCGTCCACAGTCTTACTGAACAAATTATCCCTGTCGAAGGGCATGTCCAATACCCTCGACTGCACCTCCTGGCGAAAGTTGGTGGCCTTCAACCATCCCTGCCAAAGGCAAACGCTGTTGCCCATTAGGCAGAATCCTGTGTCAGCAATATCTGTGGCCACTGTAATGGCATGGTCCGATGCCACCTCGCCCTCCTGCAGGATCTCCAACGCTTCCACCCTCTTGTCATCGGGAAGTAAGTCCAGGAGGTGAGCGATCTTGAACCAGAGCTCCATGTCGTAGCGTGCCACAAGGGCGTTGGCCACCTTGATGGTCGTCGCTGCCGATGAGACGACTCGCCGTCCCATGGCATCCAATTCTTCCCCTCGCCGTCCAGGGGGGTGGGGGGTGTTCACTGACGCATCCGAGGCAGAGGATTTCTTCCTCGCCGCCGCCGAGACTACTGAATCCGGAGAAGGCTGGGACCTCAAACATTTGGGTGCAGAGTCCGGCACCATGTACTTCTTTTCGTACCGGTCCTTCGCCGAGGTCGAGGACGGGTTCTTCATAAGGGACAGACCCTTGTCCCAAATGTCCAACAGGGGAATAGACAGCACGGTCTTCCTCTTTGCCTCACGGCACTGGTACAGGAAACCCTCTTCTTTTCCTCAGGGTCAGCTGAAAAAGGTCCGAGGCCCTAGAGATCATGGCATGGAACAAGCCGATCGTCGGGCGGTGAGGCTCTGGGCGGCGGAGACGGGAGGTCTCCTAACCCGCTGTTGTCTGTGCCGTTGTTGCCGTGTCCGTACCCTCCCTCAGATGAGGACTGGGGGCGGGGGTTGCGCCACGGGTGAAAAGGCAGTGGAGGGTGAACTCTCCTTCTTGGCAGGGGGTTTACCTGATGGCCCCGGTGCCGCAGGATCTTCCAGTACGGCGGGATCCTCCACCAGCAGAAGGGCCATCCTCGTCCGAATCTCCGAACACAAGGTATGGAGTGCCTGGAGGATGTCCACCCAAATGTCAGCCGGGGGTTGAGGTGGTTGCTGAGGTGGCGGAAGTGGGAGTGCCGGAGGCGGTAGTGTAGGGTTCTCCCAACTCCTCCACGGCCTGCTCCTCGTCGGTCTCGTCGACGTTGCCCTCGTCAGGATCCCTCCCGTAGGCCTTGGCCTCGACAAATTTCTTCTCCAAAATGGTCTGGAGTGTAGAAAGCTCCTCCTCAGAGGAGATGCCCGTGCCCTGCAGGACCACCATGCCCCCCTTCTTTTCGATCATGGGAGACTGTTTCGAGGAGATGATGGGCATCACCTTCTCTGGTGTCTTCTCCATGGGCTGGAACGACCATTCCCTCCTGGCAGGAAAACTCTCGCCTTGGGGTCCGTACCCCGCGGCCTTCGCTAGGGACTTCAATGGAAGGCTTCGCTGGTTGAACCTGGCCCTGCACAACCTTGGTCGAGCTAGGGGCCTGCACCTTGGGTGGGGAGGGTCAGTGCCCCGCACCCCCTTGGCCTTCTCTAGAACCTTACCCGGGTGGTCTGACTTCCTCTTCTTTGCCGAACCGGAGCGTTGGCTTGTGGTTGAAGGTGCAGTAGATGCTGTGTCTGCCCTGGCCACCAGGGTGCCCTTTACAACAGCGCTCCCGGTGCCCGTGGACTCGCAGTGCTTTGCCTTCTGTTGGGCCCCCATCGCCAGGGGGCACTCAAAAGATCTTAGAAGACCACTCAGACTTCTTGTGGCTGGGGGAGGCATGCTGCAGAGACCCACCCGCAGAAGGGGCCTTGGCCTGGAGCCACTCGGTGAGGCGCCTGCGCCGGTCCTTCACAGTGCGGGGGGACCATATCCTGGCAAAACAGTCATCCTCCAAATGTGTTTGGTCTGAATGCAGGCAGTAGAGGCACACGGAGTGCCCATTGTCCAAGTAGATGTTCCGTAGGCCGCATCTTGGACAAATCCTGAACAGAGGCGTTGAGTCTTCCTTCTCTGCCATATCCACGCGGGGTAGGCCTGAAGAAGCTTCTGGAATCCTTCTAAAATGTGCCAATTCCTTCCACCATAGAGACCCCCAGCAACTTTGCTGTATTTTGAGGACTTCATTTTTTTTTACCTGGAGAGTGTGTGACCCTTTTTTGCCACTCTCACGTGTATTTTAATGTGATTTTCTACACTGTTACTTTTGCTTATGGAGCCTGACAAACTCCACAGGCATCAACTTTTACAATTGTGTCACAAAGCACCTTCAGTGCAGTGACACAGGGAAGTCTTCCAGATTTCCATGGTTTAGAAATCTTCTCTGGGTTAAGCTACGGTTTCCCAGAGCAGTAAAGTGAAACTGACTATACTTCTAGACCCAGCAAACACTATCTTACAATAGAGTGCAGGAGAGCTACTTAGTATCCCCTTTGTCCAGCTTCTTATGTAACATGTTTTATGTTACCCTTTCCTCACTGAATGGCTGGTGGCAGTGGTTTTCGTTTTGAACTACTGTGGTTTGCATTTACCATTCGCGGCTCTGGTAAAGCAACCGCGGGAGCCATCTTTTTCAAAATGGCGCAGAGCCATCTTTGATAGAACGGCCCCTGGTCGTCTTTTTTTTTCGCCACGTTTTTGTGGAAAGGTCCTTATAGAGATTTGTAGGACTCTAAGAGGATCTGAAAGCATTTGCCCTTGCTAAGAATATTGGTGATCTGTTGTGTTCTAATAACCTTTGCCTTTTACCAACTTTTAAGATACAAACAGTAAGATATCAATGTCCCCAGCACCCTTGTTATTGAAGACACCTGTGGGTGTAGGTTGTGTCTGTGGGCCATCCCAAAAGGGTCTTGTCGGATTCAGAAACTCAGCGTACAGTATTGAAGTGTATTTGTGTGTTACTATTATATTGCTCCCTTCTAAAAAGGCTTTATAACTGACTGATAAATTAATAATTATTTATACAAGAAGCCTTGAGTGCAAGTTTATTTGAATACCTGTAACTGTGAATCTTTGTGTAACTCCACTACTGCTCACATTTCCCCTCTTCAGATGAGCCTGGTTGCTCAACACGCTACCACAACTGTGTAGTACAAGTTTATACCAAAGGTTGGGTTGCCAATACCTGTAGTCATAGTTGTTTGTAGTGTTCCCAAAGGGTACTGCATTCAAACTTTGCCTAACACATAGGTTCAAAGGGAGACCTGTTCGGGAGAATTCTCAGAAATTTGCTAATTCCCTCCACCTTAGTGACCCCCCAGCAACTTTGATGGATTTTGAGGACTTGATTTTTTTAAACTGGAGAGAGCGAGACCCATTTTCCCCACTCTCCCATGTATTTTAATGCGATTTCTGAGCTTCTGAGTGTTTCTTTTGGTTGTGGAGACTGACAAACTCCATAGGCATCTTTTGCATTGTGTCACGCAGCACCTTCAGTGCAGTGGCACAGGGAAGTCTGTCAGATTTCCCTAAGGTTTAAATACCTTCTCTGGGATAAACTACTGTTTCCCAGAGCAGTAAGGTGAAATTGACTTTACTTATATTTGTAACTTTCCAGACCCAGCACACACTCTCTTACAACAGGGTGCCTGAGGGGTTACCTAGTATCCCCTTTGTTTAGCTTCTTACGTAACATGTTTTATATTACCCTTTCCTCACTGAATGGCTGGTGGCAGTGGTTTAGTTTTAACTACCCTGGTGTGCATTTACTGCGGGCTGCATTCGCAGCTGCAGTAAAGCACCCAAGGGTGCCATCTTTGTCACAATGGCCCGGTCGTCTTTTTTTGCCATTTCTTTGTGGAAAGGCACTTCTTGAGATTTACTCTGTGCGCCAAACCCAGTTTGATCCCATTGCTTTGCCTTTGGCAGGATTCACGAGTGAAGCCTGCCTCTGGCTCCAGGGTATCTGGGGTAGGCAGGAAGTGAAGGAGGTGGCTGAAACTCCCTGTGCTTCGTCTCCTAGGAGACCCAAATGCACTCTGTATTGATTGGCCGGCTGGCTGTACGGCAAGGACAGCCACTCTGCTGGGTGATTGACAGCTAGCCTGGAATGAATGGGAGAGAACTGAATAAAAGGTGATGTTTGTGGCTTGGAAGCCAGAGTCGACCACTGGACGAAGGAACCGAAGAAAACCTTGAAGGACGCCTGCTGCAACTCCTGGACCGTTGGCTTGCCCGGTGAAGCCCTGCTGCTGTGCTGAAAGTCCAAATTCGTATCGGAAGAGAAGCTCTTGCAAGGACGGCTTCTCCCCTTGAGTTGGTGGGACCAATCAACTCCAAAGTAAGCCACCTGGACATCCATCTCGGAGCTGGTTGAATTTCCACAGAGTTGCTGCTGGAAACCATATAGCCAGGGAGAGGAACACCAGATTGTGTGCATTGCTTTTAAGCTGGCCTAGAGCTTTAGGAAGATCCTCCAGACTCCAAGGAAGCAGGACTGGCCGAGCCTGATCCCCCTCAGAGTGCGGGACCCCAAAAGCAAGGAAAGCCCATCTCGACAGCTAGGAACCGCGGTGTTGCTATTTGCGGTAGAAGCGAGGAGCTGAAACACTGAACAGCGACTGATCTGAAGATTGCTGGTTGCGAGCTGTGATCGTCCCATTGCAGTGCAGGAGTCCCTAGAAGTTCTTCCTCTTGTCCCCACGACTGAGGCCCAGGAACAGTGAGATCTACACAGGAACAGAAGTCATCTGCTGCACCTTTTCCTCAATTCAAAGGTACTGTACAAAGTCTGAGAGAACTTACCTCTTGCAGTAGAGTTGCTTGCATCTTCTACCCCTCACAAGTCTAACGGCTTGTGGTCCTACATTTGATTCTTCTTTTCTTCAAAGACTTCTAAAACATTGTGCAAAGATGTCTTTACTTACCCACCAGAAGTCATTCATCCTATATAAGACTTTTCCCATTGACTTTGGCCTAGCCTGTTATACTGAATGACTCTGCTGTGGGGATCCAAATGTATTTGCATGCTTAAGAATATTTGTGGTCTCTTGTTGTTCTAATAACCCTTTTCTTTTACCAACTTATAACAGTATTCTAAATGCAAACAGTAAGATTTAATGTTCCCAGCACCCTAGTTATTGAAGTCACCTGAGGGTGCAGGTCGTGTCTGTGGCCTATCCCAAAAGGGTCTTTACTGATTTAGAAACTAAGTGTACAGTAGTGAAGTGTATGTGTGTTACTATTATATTGCTCCCTTCTGAAGAAGGCTTATTCTAACTGACTGATAAATTAATAATTGTTTATTCAAGAAACCTTGTGTGTAAGAGTTCATTTGAATACTTGTCACGGTGAATCTCTGTGCAACTCCCCTACAGCTCACATTGACCCCTCTTGCGGTAAGCCTGGCTGCTCAAGACGCTACCAAAACTGTATAGTACAAGCTTATACCAAAGGTTGCGTTTCCTACACCTGCAGTCGGAGTTGTTTTTAGTGTTCCAAGAGGGTACTGCATACAAACTTTGCCTAACAGCATGTTCCGTAGGATTCCCCTGTTATGAGCCAGTCGTCCAGGTAAGGGTAGAACGGGAAGGATTGTCTGCACAGGTGCACTGCTGCCACCGCCAGTACCCTCGTAAACACCCTTGGCGTTGAGGCGATGACGAAGGGGAGTACTTTGAATTGCTAGTGCTTGTCCCTCTATCATGAATCTTAGGTATTTTCTGTGCGCTGGCAACATTGAAATATGAAAGTATGCATCTTTCATGTCCAGTGTCGCCATGTAATCCCCGTTTCAGCAGCAGGATTACCTCTTGTAAAGTGACCATACGAAACTTTTGAGGTTTGACAAATTTGTTCGCTGAGCGCAAGTCTAGCACTGGGCGCATAGTGAGATCCTTTATGGGTACAAGGAAGTACACTGCATACATACCCTTGTTTACCTGTAGAATCGGGCCCACTTCTATGGCCCCCTTTTCTTGAAGGATCTCCACCTCTTGCAGTAGGATGCGCAGGTGTTCGAGTCAGGCATCTTGATTTTGATCATCTGAATTGGGGTGGTCGGCAAAATTCTATGCAGTACCTGTGGGCTACGGTCTTCAGTACCCACTGGTCTGTTACCCCTTCCCATGCTTGAAGGAAAGATGTTAAGATGCCCCCTGACCAGGGTGGCATTGGAGGGGACCTGGATCCGAAGGTCATTTCTGACCCGATGCCAGGGAGCCCTTAGGGGTGGAGCCTCGGTCTCTACCCTTTCCACATCGCTGTCCTTTAGGTGGCTAGGTGGTGGTGGTGGTGATATTGGATCCTTGACCTGAATTCCAGTTTATTCCAGAACTACACTGGTTTAGAAGGACCAGCGAGAGCCGCCCCCTCGCTGTTGCAAAGGTTTCTGGGTAATCTGTTTAAGGGACTTGAGTGTCTCATGTTCTTTCTTGGCTGTTTCAAGTGCGTCATCCACTGCCTTGCCGAACAAGTTGGTTTCTTCAACAGGCTTGTTTATCAAGGCAGCCTGGGTCTCCGGCTTAAACCCAGAGTTCCTCAGCCAAGCATGTCGCTTGAGCAAGGTACCTTGTGCCAGGGTTCTACACACTGTTTCAGCAGCATCTAAAGTGTTCTTAAGTACATTCTGATTCACTTGCTTGCCTTCTGATACAATGGCAAGTAACTTAGCCCATAATGGTTCCGGTACTTCTTGAAGGCCTTCTTGAAGTAGGTTCCACTGGACGTCTGCATAGCTAGCCAACAGGATGGTGTTATTGGCTATACGAGTGGAAAATGCAGCAGCAGTTGTGACCCTCTTCCCCAGTGCATAGAGCATGGACTCCTTATCTGACGGTGCCTCTACTGTAGACAGGGGTACACCCACCCATTTCCTAGTTGTGGCAACTACTAAATAATCTAGAGTGGCATGGCCCTTAATGTAAGCAGGGTCGGTAGGAGAAGGACGGAACAACTTCTCCAACCTAGGGTTCACTGCTCTGACCTGGTGTCAACAATGAGGGTGCCAATCTTCTCTTGATAAAGTTCAACAAAGGAATAGCCTGGCTGGCAGGAAGCTTCTCTTTGAGGATGTCCTCCATAAAAGTCCGGCAAAGCTTCTTGTGTGGCAATCTGAAAATGTTGAGCCGCCTTTTTGAAGATGTTGTTAAACGCCATTTGATTTTCCACAGGGGGAGGCTTGACGGACAGGGGTGGAGGTGGGGGTGGGGGGTATCCACACACAGGGCGTATGGGTCTGGGGTGGGAGTAGGGGGACGCCCAAGGTTGATCCACACCTGGCGGCTGTCTTCCCAATTGTCCATAGGATCTGCAGAGTCATCCATATTGTAATCGTCCCCGAAGAGGGCATCATCTTGCACATAAGTATCCACAGGGACCTCACCATCAGTGAGGTCATAGGTATATTCTTCATAAGGATCGTCAAAAGTCACTCGAAACTTGGCCATAGGTCCTCCCGAGGCGTCTTGGGAGCAAACTTTTCAGAATAAGAGACATTTCTCTAGTCTGTCCATACACCCCTCAAACTTCTCCTTGGTCCATGAGGATGAACCAGAGGGGCAATTGCAGTGCCACCGGGGCCTTAAGCAGTGACTGCGCTGTCTCCTGTAGTGTCTCGACAGCCGCATGTGTTTTAGTGCCAGCGCCCTTTACTTTAGATTGCCCAGTCACAGGCAGCTGCTGCGGTTAAGGCTGCCGATCATGACAATAAGCGGACCCCGTTGAAGCATTCGACGGGTCAGTTAACGCTTCGACTTTGCCACCATAGCAGAACCTTGGGTTGTGTTTAGTGTTTGAATCTTGTGCGCCCCTGTCGCCGGGTTTCTTCCCCATAGCATGACTTGCATCGTGCATGTCGGGGTCGGGTACGGGCGCTGTGGACCGATAACTATCCGCCGGAAGGTCATTGGCCTCCGAAATTGAGTCTCCAAGCCGCCTCGTTGTGGTTGAGGGCAAGACAGTTGTTGCACAGACGGTGCTAGTCTTTATACAGATATTTGGCCCTACACAAGGGGCAAAATCTAAAATTGTGTCTTGTCCGTAGTGCAAGACAAATACAGTGATGACAAAACACAGGGAACAAAGAGGGTGAAGGCATACTTGAAAGAATATGTCCACCACGGCCCCACTCTGGACAGCAGCGACGCCGGATCAACAAGACGTTGAAATGTCGCAGCAGTCTTCGGCGATGCACAGGATCCAACTGTCGAAGTGATTTAAGGGAATAAACGACCAAAGTTGATAACAATAACGCAATCTCCGTTTAAGAGCTTCGCATTAGGGCTACCAGTTATCTGGGCGGAAAAAAACAATCTGAGGGACCTCGACGCGTGAGGGATCTTGGATACACTACACGTGACATTAGGGATAGTGTTACAGGCATCCTCGAAAGACCAGATGCAAATACTCTGCGGTTGCTTACCACTGGATGTCGGACCATAGCAGATTAACAAACATCAGAAATTTAAATACTATTTTCATTTAGTGCCTGGCCACAACTGTGTGATTATTTTTTGCATGAAAAAACAGTGCTTAGAGAAGTCTTGCCTAATTGTAAAGTACTTGGGGTGAGGGGTGCAGGAAGGCGCTAGCTCGTCCCCAACATTCCCCCCCTTTCGTTACTTCTACAGTGACAAACTCATTCCCCACCCGACATAACCCCAGAAATATTAGTTTGAGTTTTGCCTTTTATTGTATGGCAAGGTGTTTCAGATCCCCAATTGATACCATCATCTTTGCACTATTAGGGACTATAGGAACACACCGGAGACCCAATTGGCGCGTGCAGAAGAGGACCAAGAAAAATACAATCACATGCACCAGTAGTTTTACTGCTGCCCGCAGCCATGATGGGAACCAATCAAAGGCAAGCGATAGCCAATCTGTGTTCTGAAGTCCACCTTCTTTCTTCATTTGAACACCTAGATTGTGCATCGCCTTGATGACATGGAATAGTGACCCAGTCTCTGCATCCTCCAGGTGTATAAAAGTGCAGCAGCTGATTGTACACCAGGAGCCAAAAAAGATGAAAAAGAAAGTGATGAGCTAAAAGGCCGGTACTCTTCGGGTATTCCTCAGTAGTGCGGAAGAGTATTTGAAGACAGTTTGAGCTCTTCTTTCTTCCCAGCCGTTGAAATCTCTTTTTCTGACAGCATACCAAATTCTTGTGTGATCTGCAAGCTTCTTTAGGTGCTAGAGTGGCTGTTGGCACCTTGACAGGCGTTCTTACAGGATTACTAGCAGCAGTGAGTGCAGGGTGGCCAGTGAACGCTTGCCTCTCCAAGATGGTAGGAGGTGCAGGTAGGCTCGTTGGCCACAAACCCAGCTGTAATCCATCACTGCTGCCGTACCTTTCGTCACATCAGGGACCACCAGGAACTATTTCTTCATTGAGTCTATGGCTCTATGTATTCGCACTGGCTTCTTCACTGTAGAAATCCGTGTCAACCATGCAATGTGTTGGGACCATATTTGAGCCTCCATAGTCTCTACTTGGGCTATTGCTTCTCCGTTGTACTCGATCAGTCCATCTGCCTGGCACGTCACTGTGGTGCCCTGCCATTTGTCGTCATTTGAGTAACCTCCCAAGGAAATATATGGTACTTTTAGACACTGGCGGTTTCTCGTGTTGCCATTGCAGCCGGGTATAGATCAATGCTCCTCAACTGCATGCTGTGTCCTTGGAATGTGCCCTTTATACTCCATAGTGCAAGATGTAAAAGGCATTGTGCCTCTGTAATTGGTACTGGTTGTCGAACTAAAACCTTAGGAGCCCCTGATGTGTGCGGGATAAGTGCACACACGTAACAGCTTTCATTGATTATATTACTTTCTGCAATGTGCATATCAGAGTACCAGCTATTCAATGTTTCTAAATGTTGGATGTCAGAAATAGTGTCAAAGCCCAACCCATTATATAAAATCATACGTCATTCATACTTAGTTTAATTAGTCTAAGAAAACGTGTAGGGTTGTCGGGCAAAAAGGGAGCCTTTTTGCATTTATTTTTTTATAGATTTATTAACATTATTTTCCAACTGTCCACCCCCCCTTCATATGGCCACACCATATAACAGATATATCTTCGCATCCACTCCAACAACCACGACCAGTGTCATACAAAACAATATCATACTTTATATAATATATAGTTTCTAGAACAAATTACTTTGGTCTTAATCTTATCCCTACATAATAGAGGTCGGTCAACCATCTTTGCTTATTCCTGGAGAGGAGAAAAAAAGGTTATCAAAAGAAAGAGTGCAAGGGACAGAGAGAAAAGGAGGAGAGAAGAAAAAAAGAAGGAAAGAGCAAGGGAGCTTGTGTGAGGGGAAGAGAAAGAAAAAGAGAAAGGAAGGCAAGAGGGGGAGGGAGGGAGAGAGACCCTTTTTCCACCAAGGCCGACTGGGTTCTGGACCTTCAAAAAATGTAAAATTCAAAACAAAAAATAAAAGGATAAAAAAGAAAAAAGAAAATTAAAAAGAAAAAATAATTAAAAAAAAAAATCAGGCATGTACCACTGCACACCACCCTGGCATGGATCCTCAAAAAATGTCTCTTCTTTGGCTATGCCCCAACTAAACTTTGCCTTGTCTCAGGTGCTCTTCACAAATCCGAGATATGCACCCACTATCGAACGCCTTCTTACGGATGGCGAGAGGATTACAGACCACCCCATACGAACCTTCAAACCTGGGTCTGATCAGTTCCCCAGGTAGTAATTAACCAGTTGGAATGTGGGCAATGCTGTGTATGAAACCATGGTCTCGCTTTCTACAGGGGTAGTCACTATTTCTCCACCACTTTACTGCACGCCACTACCGCCCCTGTGTGCTTCCGTCCCGTCCCCTGGTCAATTATTTATGACCCATCAACATGTCCCCTTCCGTCAATGCATGAGCTGTTCAGCAGAGTGGGAGAATAAATAAAACTCCTGTATATAATCCATAGTTGCTAAAACAGGGGCCGTGCAAATAGCTTAAGTACTCAAATTGTCTAGTCATTTTGTCAGTCAATTCCAATTTACTTTTAAGTCCTCTGTCCTTCCGTGAGACTTTGTAACAGTGGCCTTGTGTAGACTGCATAATCTAGGATCCATGCCCTACAATAATTACATAAGCCCAAAAAACTACTACATTTCCTTCACAGTACTGGGCCTAGGGGCAGCGTGTACTGTCGCCACTATCTGGTAATATTTTTCCCCATTACAGCATGTAGTAGGCCCTATGTATATATGCTGCCTGACTGCCACCTCGCCTATTGCATCTAGGCCTTATGTATGTATGCTGCCCGACTGCCACCTCGCCTACTGCATTTAGTAGGACCTATGTATATATGCTGCCTGACTGCCACCTTGCCAATTGCATTTTGTATGCCCTATGTATATATGCTGCCCGACTACCACCTTGCCAATTGCATTTTGTATGCCCAATGCTTCGTTGCCTCTGTATAGCTGCAGTCTGACTCATCTAGCCAATTGCATTTAGCAGGCCCTAAGCTTAGTTGCGGTCTATACTGCCTCCATTGCCACCTAGTCAATTACATTCTGTATGCCCATTGCTTAGCTGCGGTCAATCTGCCACTTTCACTTTGCTTGTCCTTTGCTTCCCACATTGGAGCCTAACATACCACATTGGAGCCTAACAAAGCATATTACTGCCGCTCTGTCTGTCTGTATTACTGACATTATGCTGGTCTCCCTCTACCAGCCACGGCTTCCCCAGGTTGGTATCAGTTACATGCTGCAACTAAGTACTACTCATTAGCCATACCCGACCCAGTTAGTAGCCTGATAGAACGCATACGGCACGCATAGCTTCAATATCATATCATAATATGCAGCTTGTCCACTGTTGGGTAAGATTTCCACAGAGCTGGTAAATCTTCCTTTCCTGGTTCAACTCCAGAACTTTTTGCTTTTCTAGTGGGATATTTTTCATTAAGAACTCTGAGTGGGAACCTTTTTCCACACTCACCTAATCTTTAACTCTTTTTATGGGTGTCATTTTTAAGACTCTTCATAGTGTCTTTTTAAAGTTATCATGTCTAACAACTTATTGGCAATAAGTGCATGTTTTTGCTGGGTATTTAACTTTCTTGTGCTAACCTTGGGTCAACTACAGATCTCCAGGGTGGAAAGGATCTTTGGATCCCTTTTACATTTTATTCTGTGAAAGCAGCACACCCCAACGAGATACAATGTATCCCCTTTCACATTAAAACTAACTATTCTGTTACAGTGACAAGTTTACCTTTAATGGCTGGTGGCAGGGATACCTTTTACTAATTTGGTGCACCTTTACCGCGGGCTGTGATCACAGCTGTAGTAAAGGCACCTAAGGGTCCTCATTTTACCAAAATGGCCCCGTCTTTTTCTGCCATTTTAGTGTTTGTCGTTTCTTGTTCATTCCCCTGACATCCAGGGTGGGAAATTACTTTGTTTGAGTTTTGTCTTTGGTGGGAGACACCCCGCCCAGGCTCCAGTCAGTCTGCAAGCACAGGAAGTGGGGGAGGAGTCCAAAACTTTCCCTCCTTTGTCTTAGGCCTTCCTTCAACTGGGCCAAATCCCAGTGGGGGGTTGGCTGTCCTGATTGGACAGCCAGACGCCCCTTTCTAGTAAAATGCGGGGAGAGAATGCAGAGGTTGTGTTGCAGTTCCTGATAAATACTGGAAACCTGGAAGCTGAAATCATGTCGACCACTGTAACAGAAAACCGAAGAGGATGACGAAGGGAAAGCGGCAGGAATGATTTCCAGCGGCCGGAGAGCCTGCTGTGTAACCGGAGCCTGCTGCAGCCCTGCTTTCCGATCGACCTGGTGTCTCCGAAAACGACGACCCGAACCCAGAGCATGGCGAGACCCACTAGACTCAAGAAGACCTGCATTTTGAGCCATCCCACGGGTTTCTGCGACCTTGCGTTCTTGCAATACCCCAATACCCTGGGACCTCCAGCCACTGTGCGGTGCACGGTCTTCCGAATTCCGCTGAAACCTCGTGGGCATCCTGGTGTATCTCCAGAGACACGAATCGAGTCCAAAAAGTCCCCTCACAAGAGTGCTTGACCTTTTAAACGACAAGAATTCAACTGCGATTTCCTGTCTTCTTCTTCTGTGCTCCTTGAAAAGGCGCCAGAACCGCATTCAGCCGCGAGAGAAATCTTGCCTGGATCCTTCTTCATCGATTCCTGCTGCAAAGTCCCTTCTGAGGTCTTGTGTTCAGTCTCCAGGACAAGGAATCCACTGACCGGGTATTTGGCTGCAGTCCCTGAAGTTCTCCTGCTGCAATCTCTTCATTGCTGAGGTACTGTGTTGGCTTGGGTATATACTTACCTTAAGCCTGTTGGGATTTCTGTGTAGGCCTGGGGTGTTTTCTGTGATTGGGAGGTCCCTCGTCCAGTACACCCAGTCCCACTGCTAGAATCCTGCTGGGGTGTCTTCTGTGAAGCCCCTGGACCCTCTTCTAATCCTAGCGGTAAAGTACTCACCTGTTTGCCAGTTTTCCTAAGGAAACAGACTTTTGCTACTAAAGAACTTATTCTAACACTGCCTGTTGGTCACTAGTCCTAGTGACCCCCCCTTCTGCCACTGAGAACACTCATGCTTTAAGGGAAAGACTTTGAAGGGATTAGGACATCTGCCTAGAAAAGAAATCAAGTGTTTTTACTTACTTGTAAAGAGTTGGTGGGTAACTGTAATTCTAAGAGTTAACAGTTACAAAAGTTCTTACTGATCTTGAATGTGTGATGCACTATTCTTAAAAGTATGGTTAACATCTTTCCTTCCTTAGCCACTGTTTTACCAGTCTAAAAGAAAGTAGATGTGAAGGTATTTTACTCTCCTGTGATTAGGTTGTGCCTCTTTACAAAAGTAATGTGTTGTTTTCACCAGATTATTCCTGTAAGGTAATTGTATGAGTGTCCTCCAACTGTTGGTATCACCAGGTTAGTCCTGTTAGGATAACTGTATGAGTGTCCCCCAACTGGGTCTTGCTTCCCCTGACTTGCTGCTAGCCTGTCCTTAATAAGTCTACATTAGGTTGTTGCCTACCTAGAATAAATAACTATTCAGTAAAGTGTGACGTTGGGTTTTACTTTCCCCTTCATTGTGAAGTTAAAGTATGTGGGTTTTACTTACCTTGTGTTAGCTGTGTGCCATCCAAAACAAGTTACCAGAGTTATTGCTTACCTCAATCTGGGGTTCCCTGATTTCCAAAACATTTGTAATTGTATGTTACATCCTTAGGTTTTACTCATCTGGTATAACTGTTATGACAAAAGTAGTTATAGGTTTTTACTGCACCTAGAATAAGTGTTTCACTATTCACCAAAAGTATACTGTCCAGTTGACTGTATGTGATTTGTTCCAAGAGTCACTGTACAACTGGAAGGACCTACTGTCTTTGTATTACCAAAAGTAATCTAAAAGTAACCATTGGTCTTTTACTCCCAAAGAATAGGCTTGACCTATACTAAATGTGTAGAACAAGGTTTTGACTTCCCTAGAACTACTGTTAGGTGTTCCAAATAAGTTCTATACTGGGGTCTGTGTACTTTCAAGTATAGTGTGTTTTATATTGTGATTTTATATAATGTGTTAATACTTACTTAACCCCTAGATTTATCTGGGCGTACTTGTATTTAAATAAATCCTTTATTGTTACAATACATAGTGTTTCAGTGTTTCTTTGGATCATTTGTATTACAATTTCACTTGTACTGTATCTACTGCACTCTCTCCCTCCTAAGATAAGCCTGGCTGCACCGTCTACGCTACCCCGAACTCAGGTGGTACAGCCTTATACTAAGAGTGGAGTCTTGTACTGCCTCAGTAGAATGGTTTTGCTAGGCCCTTAATTGGACTTCAGAAAAACTGTCCCAACATCCACCACCAGATCGTTATTCCTCTCCTTAGCAGCTGTACAATACTACAGCAAAAGCGGTAGCTGCTCCAAACAGGTTAGTAAACACAAGCCAGTAAAGACAAAGGCCATGACGTCTCCCACTAAGATTAAACCCACACATGTTCTCCCACCATGCAAGTTTACACTTCCTCACACGTCCATTAAACCAACCTTTATTCTTACCAGTTTTAAACTTAAGTACCAAGCCTCTTAATATCGACCGACTCTGCCCTACTAAAGCAGCGGAAACATCACCCAGCCAATGGATTACTCCATATGCCTCTAAACCTACACCCAATCAGCCCTGCCCTACTGAAATCAGAACAGTAGGCTTGGCTGTAGACTTGCTAGTCACCTCTCTTCCCAGGCCAAACACACTGTTGACTCAAGTACCCCTCGGGGAACCAACACCTCTATACCCAAGGCTAGTTATAAGACAACTACAAGAAAGAACCTACCATACTGCCCCACTGCTGTAGCTCAGGCACCAAAGGCGTGCTACTAAATGCCAGAACTATGGACGCTCAGGCCACAGACATTGCTGATCTAATCAAAAACAGAGACCTAGATTTCCTAGCCATATCAGACACTTGGCTACATGCTGCAGCTGGCCCGTCCTTGTTACTGTCCATACCGGACACATACACCATCGCGAGAGCAGACCGAACAAACTCGAAAGGGAGAGGTATCGCTCTTATACTGAAGTCTCACTTATGGTTCAGAGCAGCCATATCCCCTACCGTAAAGTTGTGCAAACTTCTCACGGTCAAACTAACTACCTCCACCTCAAGTACTTTAACAGTACACCTAATCTATAGACCACCGGGCCCCATTGGATCCTTCGAGGAAGATATCATGACCATATTTTCAGAAACCAAATGCACCTCGCAAATCCTACTGTTAGGCGATTTCACTCTGGGCTTCCTTGACCCAAACGACCTACATGCCAAGACCCTAGCTGAGACCCTTACTGAAATAGGCCGCACGCAAAGAATCAACCAGCCTACCCACGAGTAAGGCAGAATACTTGATTGGGTAGCAGATTTAGATTGCGAGGCAGCAATTACATCTGTTGAACCTCAATCATGGTCAGACGATCATTTAGTCTCATTCACACTTGCCAAAAACCAGTAACCAAATCCACCCCAATAGCTCCACCTGTGCTCACCAGAAATAAAAAGGAACATAACAGCCGAGAAGCTCTTGCCCATCCTACTCCCCTTACTGAACGCGGCTCCAGAATCTCTAGACCCTGCTGCACTAGTAGACCTTTATAATTTGTCTATTACACAAGCATTAGACATCATCGCTCCCCTTAAAATGCGCATAGGCAAACCCAGATCCCACCTTAACTCGTGGTTCACACCTCAGCTAAAAGCGGTTCGAGCAGAGATAAGAAAATTGGCTTGTGGAAAAATGTGCCCTCCAAAAGGAACAAGTTACTTACCTGTAACGGTTATTCTCCAGCATGGGTCTGGCATGGATTCACATGCTCATGAATATTCCCCGTCGTCAGGCTGGGAATCCTCGGTAAAGAAAAAAAAAAAACCAGTATCAGTTTCGTTTCTGATCTGTCTTTCGTAGTAATAACCAAACACTGGTCTCTGCGTCATACTGACCACAGCCAATGACTGCCCTCTACCTAAGCACCGCCTCTGGCAGCCATCTTCAGATTTGGAAGCACGTGAAGTGGCAGTATGACCAAGTGAAGAGCCGCAGAGGGGTAGGCGGGAGGGTTAGCATGTGAATCCATGCCAGACCCATGCTGGAGAAGAGAATGCATTACTTACCGTAAAAGCATTTCTGATGGTTGTATCTGCTTAGATTCACATGATGTGCATAGGTCCGACATCCAGTGGTCACTGCGGAGTATTGCATTTTGTTTTTCGTAGTCGAAAAGGGGAGGTCGACAAGGCGTGTCTGAAACACTATCCCTATAGTGACGTGCGTTGTACCCACAATCCCTCACGCGTCGAGGTCCCTCAGATTGTTTTTTTCCGCCCAGCTTCTGGTCGCCTTCACGCGGAGCTCCTCGAGAGACATTGCAACTCCTCGACCTTTGGTCGTTTTTTCTCATAATATTAATAATCCCTCCCTCGACGCAGTTGTAAGCTGTTCTCCGCCGAAAAGAATCTTCGACGGAGGGTCGAGCGGAGGAAATCCTTCGGCGCTCCCGAACACGTGGCCTGGCCTCGCAGGCCATATACAGTAGGGAGAGTGGGGTCGTGGGACATCTCTGGGTCTTTTCTGAGAATGCCTTTCCCTTTCCCTTGGGGTGCTTATCGCGATTTATTGCCTCGGCTATGGAGAGGACACCATTTAGGTTTTGCCCGCTTTGCAAAGGCAAATTTACTTGGAAGGACAAGCATTCACGGTGTAACCGCTGCTTGCCCCTCGATCACAAGGAGGAAGGTTGCGCGGCTTGTCGGCTTCTTAAGCCTAAAACTCTAAAAGACCGTAGGGTTAAAAGGTGGGCGGCCTACGCGATGTCGAAGGCCGAAGGTTCACCCGCCGCTGCTACCACCGACAGTGACGAGGAACGCGATAACACGACCTCCGCTACGGAAGTCGAAACCCCCTCTAAGGAGCGCTTGCGCGCTTCGTCTGTCCCCGGCCCCGACGGGCTCGGCTCACGCCCTGCTTATGGGGATGAACACCCCGGCGACACTGACGCACACAAAGACTCACATAAGCACACAACCCACGGCTCTTCTTCGTCTAAGACAAAAAGAGCTTCGGCGCCCAAGGAGACGCAGGTTCCACCGGCGGCCTCCTCGGACCGTTCGGGTTCGAAGCCCCTCTCGCAACCGCAGCCGCGACCAGCGACTGGGCTTTCGGCAAATAAGGGCGCCGCCCCCAAACCATCGGCCGGCGCGCATCAACAGAAGGCGCATACCGCCGTAGAGCGTTCGACACCCATAGCGTCGAAAACGCAAGCTTCCGCCGACAAACGAGTCGCCGACAAACGAGTCGCCGAAAGCTTGGCGAGGATCGCTGTAGCCGACGCCCAGAAGCGTACGCCGAAGAACACGTCGAGTGCTACGCATAAGTCGAAAGACACGCCGAAAGAGCCCGAAGAAAGGCAGGGACTACCCCCTTCAGTCGGGGGGTCACCCAGCACACCTGAAGGTTTTTCGGAGGGCGACGAAACACTTTCCTCGACGCTTTGGGAGAGGTCGAGCCGTTTCCAGTTAGATGACTCTAATTTTCCCCCGCCAGACCGCTCTGGGGTACCCCATGAAACCATGGAAAGACTCCACCTCTGTATGGAGAGGATGGAAAGATTTATGAATACCCAGACCTCTCAAACTCCCAAGAGGACTAGAGAAGGGCCTCAGGAGGACCCCAGGGCCAAAAATCCGAGGCTAGTCGATCCCCAGGTGGACACAGCCTCAGACTTCCATAACGTATACGACCTCACTGGGGAGGAAGTATACTTGGAGGAGGAGGATGATTTCATAGACGATCAAGTAGGACAGAACCGGGAGGAATGTCTGGAAGACACGCCAGACATTATAGAAGAAGGCTTCCAAGAAGACACTGAAGAAGGACCTTCGCACCCCTGGCAATCCCCATCAGTGTATTCCGACACTGATGTCGTAAACCTAAATCCTCCTGACAATTCACCGGTTAGGAACACGTCTCCGATTGACGATCAGCCCACTTTCAATGCACTGTTGCGCAGAGCAGCAGCACATTTCGAACTGGACACTGGGGAGCAAAGTAACTTGTTCCTTCTCCAGCATGGGGTCTGGCATGGATTCACATGCTCATGAATAAAGAATACATAGCAGTACACACATGGACAACCACGGGAGGTGGCAAAGGCTCAACATTAAGCATTACATCAAACTAAAGATTAAGCATCTTACCTCCTCACCAGGCTCACCTCAGGCGAACAGGTTGCGCAGCACTGCTTGGCCGACCCTGGACGCCTCCCTGGAATCCCGATCGACGCAGTAGAATTTCGTGAAGGTGTGCGTCGACCTCCACGTAGCAGCCCTACATATGTCCAGCAGGGGCACACCAGAAAGGAACGCCGTGGTAGCTGCGATCGCTCTGGTGGAATGGGCTCTCGGACGGCCAGGCAGCGGTCGGTTTGCCAACCGGTGACAGTACATGATACAGCCGGAGAGCCATCTGGAAATGGAAGCCTTCGAGAGAGCCTTCCCCTGATTGACAGGTCCAAAGTTCACAAAGAGTTGCGACGTCTTCCGAAAACACTTCGTGCGGTCCACGTAGAACTTCAGCGCTCTAGCCACATCCAGCGAGTGCAAAGTCCTCTCAGCCGGCGACGAAGGCGACGGGAAGAACACAGGCAACACCAAGGGTTCGTTGAGATGGAAGTCCGACGGTACCTTGGGCATGAAGGAGGGGTGCGTCCTGAGCACTACCCTTGTGTCGTGAAAAGTCAAGTACGGGGCCTTGCAGGAAAGGGCCTGGATCTCTCCCACCCGTCGTGCGGAGGTGATGGCCACAAGAAACGCTGTTTTCCACGACAGAAACTTCAACGGGGCCGAGTGCAGAGGCTCGAACGGAGGTCCCATGAGCTTGGTCAGCACCACGTTGAGCTCCAACGCCGGGGCCGGAGCCTTCACCGGCGGGAACGATCTGAACAGTCCCTTCATGAACTCTTTCACCAGACGATGAGACCACAAGGACGTCCGCCCCGTGGTTCTGGTGTATCGGGAGATCGCAGCAAGATGAATCTTGATGGACGCGTGTGCCAGTCCAGCTTTGGCCAGCGTCAGCAGGTACGGCAGTACCTGGGGAGCCGTAATCCGTAGAGGGTTAATCTTCTGTGCGTGGCACCAGACAGAGAACCTCTTCCATTTGTGTCCGTAGCATTTAAGAGTCGAGGACGCCCTGGCCTTTGCAAGAACCTCTCTGCAGTCGGCCGGTATGTCGTATTCTCCAAACTCTAGCGCTGCAGGAGCCAGGCCTGCAAGTTCAGCGATTTCGGGTCGTGGTGGAGGATGGCGCCTCCTTCCCTGGAGAGTAGATCCGCGTCCACCGGCAGCTTGATTGGCGGGGACGCTGACAAGTCCAGAAGGTCCGGGAACCATATCTGCCTCGGCCACGCAGGTGCGACGAGGATCATCCTGCACCGTGACCTCTTGAGCTGGTTGACGAGCCGGATTAGCAGTGGCAAAGGAGGGAACGCATAGAGGAACAGGCCCTCCCAGGGGAACGAGAAAGCATCGCCCATGCTCCTCGCCTGGGGAAACCTGCTGGCGAACCTCCGGCACTTGGAGTTCGTCGCCGTCGCGAACAGGTCGATCTGGGGTGTGCCCCACCGTCGGAAGAGGCGATCCACTAGATCCTGCCGTAGTTCCCACTCGTGGCACGAGCGCAGCTCCCTGCTGAGTGAGTCGGCGATGGTGTTTTTTATCCCTGCCAGATGAAACGGCACCAGAAACATCCTTTGGGCGACGGCCCAATGCCACAGGTCCTGCGCCTCCTTGGACAGTGCTGGGGACCTGGTTCCACCCCGTTTCCTGATGTAAAACATGGTGGTGGTGTTGTCTGTGAAGATCCTCACCACCTTGCCCTTGAGGGACAGAAGGAAGGACCTGAGGGCCCAGAACACTGCACGGAGCTCCAGGACGTTGATATGGAGGGACTTCTCCGTCGGGAGCCAAAGGCCTCTCGCGTGCAGATTTTCAGTGTGCGCTCCCCACCCTTCCAGGGAGGCATCCGTGGTCACTGTCTCCTGGTGGTCTGGGGTCTGGAAGTCCATGCCCGCCGTCAGATGCGCGCGGGTGCCCCACCACCGGACCGCTCGGCGGAAACTCTCGTCGAGTGTGATCCTCTCCTCGAAGCCGCCCGTCGTTTGGATCCAGCGCGCGTCCAGGAACTCCTGCAACGGGCGCATCCGGAGCCTGCACATGGGAATGAGGTAGATGCAAGAAGACATCATTCCGAGGAGGGACTTGATGGACCTCACCTTGGCCGCGTCGGAAACCAACATCCGCTGTACCTTGCCCAGGATGGACCTGGTCCTTTCCTCCGACGGGGAGGCCAGAAGGGACACTGTGTTGAGCTTCGCTCCCAGAAACAGTGCGTTTTGCGCGGGTACCAGGTGGGACTTGGCGTAGTTCACGGAGAATCCCAGGTCCGTGAGAAGTTGGAGGGTCCACGGCGAGCTCCCTCGTCTTGGCTCGGATGAGCCAGTCGTCCAGGTAGGGGTAGACGTGGATCCCCTCGCGGCGCAGCTGCGCCGCCACCGGTGCAAGGCACTTGGTGAATACCCTGGGTGCCGACCGTAGTCCAAAGGGGAGGGCTTTGAACTGGTAGTGACGCCCTTGGACCACAAACCTGAGGAATTTTCGGTGCCCCTTTAGGATGGGAATATGGAAGTAGGCATCCTCCAAATCCAACGACGACAGGAAGTCTCCTTCCTCCAGCTGACCCAGGACGTGCTGGAGGGTGACCATCCGGAACTTCTGCGCCTTGATGAACTTGTTCAGACGTCGCAGGTCTAGGATGGGGCGCCATCCTCCCGTCATCTTCTTCACGAGGAAGTATCTCGAGTAAACTCCGGAGCCCCGAAGCCTCTTTGGGACGAGTTCGATGGCGCCCTTCCCGAGCATCGCCTTTACCTCCAGGAGAAGCTGAGGGACGTGAAGCTCCTTCCTGGCCACGGGGGGGACGCGTGGGCACCTTCTTTGAAACTCGAGCGCGTGGCCCCGGGCTAAGGCGTCCAGCACCCAACGGTCGGTGGAGATGGACTCCCACACGCTGACGAAGCTCGCCAGCCGGCCTCCCACCGGGGTGCTTCGGTGGGGGCCCGACCCCACGGCCGGTTCAATCCTGTTTCGACGAGGCTTTGCCGCCTTGACCTCCTTGGCGACGACGGCGGGGTCCGCCAGACTTGCCTCGTCCTCTGTAGGCCTCCTGAGACGACGAGCGGGCCGCTTGACGGTAGGTGGAGAAACCGCCGCCGGAACCTTTGGAGGCGCCCTTGCCTCCGCTGCTCCGAAAGGGCGTCCGTCGTTGCTGCAGAACCCCAAGGGCCCGGGCCGTCTCAGTGTCCGCTTTAATGGCCTGAAGGGAATCGTCCACTGTTTTCCCAAACAGGTTGTTCCCATCGAACGGCATGTCCAGGACTCTGGTCTGTACGTCTTGACGGAAGTCCGTAGCCTTGAGCCATCCACGCCGCCTAAGGCACACGCCGTTGCCCAACTGGCGAAACCCAGTGTCGGCGATGTCCGTCGCAATAGTGATGGCGTGGTCCGACGCCACCTCACCTTCCTGTAGGATCTCCAGGGCATCCGCCCTCTTGTCGTCCGGTAGGAAGTCCAGCAGGGGAGACAGTTTGTACCATAGCTCCCTGTCGTAGCGGGCCACGATAGCCAAGGCGTTGGCCGCTTTAATCGTCGTCGCTGCAGACGAGATGACCCTGCGTCCCATAGCGTCCAATTTCTTTCCCTCGCCGTCCGGTGGGGAAGTCGATGTGGAGGCCGCACCCCCCCCCGCTTTCTTCCTGGCCGCCGCGGAGAAGACGGAGTCCGGGGTAGGCTGCGCCCAGAGGCACAGGGGGGCCGCGTCCGGGACCCGGTACTTCTTCTCGTACCGGTCTCTTCTAGCTGGCGTCGTGGAAGGGTTCTTGAGGAGGGCGAGGCCCTCATCCCAAATGTCGTCCAGTAGAGGCACCGCGAGGACCGTCTTCCTCTTGGCCGCGCGCCGTTGGTAAAGGAATCCTTCCTTTTTCTTCTCCTCAGGGCAGAGTTGGAAAAGCTCGGATGCCCTGGCGATCATGGAGTGGAACGATCCAATCTCGTCGGGCGGAGAAGCCCTGGTGGGAGGTGATGACGGTAGATCCTCGTCGTATACCTCGTCGTCCGTACCCGTCGCTGCCCTGTCAGTCCCCGTATCATCCCCTCGGGTGGACGGGGAGGAGGGCTGGACGGGGCGCGACGGCTGAAAAGGAGGTGGAGGGTGAATCCTTTTCTTGGGCGGGGGAACACCAGAAGGTCCCGGTTCAGGATCCCCCGACGGGAGAGGTTCCTCCGTCGGCAACGGTAGTCTCGTCCTTATCTCTGAGCATAAGGACTGTATAGCCAACAAAATGGCCGCCGAGTTGTCTTGCGGCGCTGGCAGAGGGGAATCCGACGGGCGATCAGGGGCCCCGTCGGCACCCTCGATGTCGTCGTCACC
Organism: Ambystoma mexicanum; assembly: GCF_040938575.1. Lineage (NCBI taxonomy): Eukaryota > Metazoa > Chordata > Amphibia > Caudata > Ambystomatidae > Ambystoma > Ambystoma mexicanum. The sequence goes on from NC_090938.1 coordinate 477,286,928, forward strand.
TGCGTCGGGATCCATCCCGACGGGCCGGTCTTCTTCCACGCCAAGGCCGTGGCTTAAGACCTCGATCAGCTCTTCCTCCGAGGTTGAAGCCGAATCTACGACGACGCCCTGCCCCCCCTTTTTCTTCCCCGCCGGGGATTTCACGGGGGTCCTATCGATGGGCACAAAAGAGGACTCCCTCCGAGGTGGCAGGGAGAGACTGAGCCCCGAGGTCGCCACCACTGGTGTAGCCTCCACAGGCTGAGCCAGGGCCGCCGCGACAGTTTCGATAGAGGGCTTGGCCGGATGGATTAAGGCCTTCACCACCTTAGGTGCGCTCACCGCCTTATCCTTGAGGGGGGGGGGCACTGCCTCGCTCCCCCTCCGATGGGGCCTTCGAGCTCGACCGGGGCCTCTCCAGGAGCTTCGCCGGGTGCTCGCCCTTCCTCTTACCCGACCCAGAGCGTTGGCTCGTGGCTGAAGGTGCCGGGGAGGGTGCGCCCTGCCTGGCGCCCGTAGAGCCAGACCGTTCGGCGCTCCCGGTGCCAGCGGACTGACGGTGCTTGGCCTTGTGTTGGACTCCCGTCGCCGGGGCGTCCTCAAAGGTCTTAGAAGACCGCTCGGATTTCTTCCTCTTCTTCTCGCCTGACGGGCTCTTCCCTTCCAGCCAGTTGGCGAGAAGTTGATGGCGGTCCTTCATGGTCCGCTCCGACATATTGCCGCAAAACGCACAGTCCTTCTCCACGTGCGTCTTGTCCTCATGTAAGCAGTAGAGACAAAAGGAGTGTTCGTCCTCAAAGACGTTCTGCAGCTGGCATCCAGGGCAGACCCTGAACAGCTTTCCGGGCGTCGAGCTTCCCTTCTCCTGGGCCATGTCCGGGCCTGAGAAGCTACTGGAGTCCTCCAAAAGCGTAGCTCGACGAAATCTTCACCCTTGAGGGGCGCAGACGAATCCGACACGGGTCCCCGTTGATCGGATGGAGAGTCGGTGGAGCTTGAGGCTCTTTTGACCGAAAAAACGAAGTTTTTGAGAAAAAACGTGAAAAAATAGCACTAACGCTCGAGAGCAATAGCACGAGGATCCCAACACATGAACATGCGGTAAAAATCTGAAGATGGCTGCCAGAGGCGGTGCTTAGGTAGAGGGCAGTCATTGGCTGTGGTCAGTATGACGCAGAGACCAGTGATTGGTTATTACTACGAAAGACAGATCAGAAACGAAACTGATACTGGTTTTTTTTTTTTCTTTACCGAGGATTCCCAGCCTGACGACGGGGAATATTCATGAGCATGTGAATCCATGCCAGACCCCATGCTGGAGAAAAAATATAAACACAACCTGAATGAAATTACCTCAAAGTACAAATTGGAAATATTACTGCCTAAAGCGAAACGTACGAGAGGATAAACAAAGCTAGTTCCAGCACCAAGGAACTCTGTGATCCAGAGGGACATGGAATTCCCTATTCTCCCAGAGAACACGTGTACCAAGGATAAAGTATGGTGTACAAACATACAAAATGCCCTGTCCAACGAAATTGGCCTCCTCCAAAAGAAAATTGAAGCCAAGAAACTCACCTGTCAAAACAAGAGAAGACAACCCGCAAAAATACTCCAACAAATCTGTACAGGAATTCAAATTCTCTCTGGTCACTACACAAGAGGTAGAACACATCGCCTTGCTTAAACGATCGAAAATGCCAGGGAGACACTTGCCAAGCTCAAATTATCAAAGAAGCTGCCAGAGACCTAGCACCTTTTATCACAAAACTGATGGATGCCCCATTCCGTGCCTCCAATGTCCACACTAATCTCAAGGATTCTTGGATACTACCTCTACTAAAGAAATCATCTTTGGACCCAACCATCCCTACCAACTACATGCCTATTACCACTGTCCCGTTTTTATTCAAAATAATCGACAAAGCTGCACTCCAGATCCAGCGATACCTTGAATCCAATAACCTATTAGGACTAAGACAATCAGGCTTTAGACAGACCTCTTCACGGTACAGAAACTGCCCCGATTGATTTAAAAATGCAAATCGACCAACTCAAAGACAGAATGTGCCTCATTACTCCTACTGGATCTTTCGGCCGCATTTGATCTGGTCAATCAAATCAAAGTGCTTTGCAAACACCTGTCCATAGCTGCCAATTTCTCCCAGGAAGCCATCAAATGGATTCAATCTTTTCTCAACAGGTCATTGAGAGTCTTCTCGCCCTCAGCCGCCGCTGACCCATCTCCTATCACATGCGGTGTCCCGCAAGGCTCGTGCATCTCACTGACCATATACAATATATTTACGAAGCCACCGTTCGATGATCTGGATCACCTGGGTGTGACATACACAAACTATGCAGATGACACCCAGATACTCTTACCCCTCTCGGGTGATTACGACACAGACGCAGCTCTAGTCAATGGAATATACTCAATCATTCAGGCCTTAATGGCTGCCTATGCCTGAATGACGACAAAACCAGAGAGCCTGATCCTAGGTGCCCAGACCAACCTCATCAAATTGGGAAGCCAATTCACCTCGTTTAACATTCATGGCATCAACACCAAAGACACTAAAACGCTGGGATTCTACACAGACAACCTTGAACATGCACAAACAAGTCAATGCAACGGCCCCGGCAAACATGTACACGTGCAAGCTGATACGGGCTTGCAAACCCTTCTCATCTTCCAACAGCTGCATCACACTAGCGAGAGCCCTAATCTGGTCTAAACTCGATTACTGTACTGCCCTCTACGCAGGCGCTGAACAAATTCTGAACAAGTTAAACATTTTAAAAAACAATGCCCTAAGAACACCACTTAGCATCCCGAAGAGAGAACACATCTCCGAGGTTAGAAGACTACACAATTGGCTTTCCATCAAAGATGGGATCCAACTCAAAATTGTCTCCATCACTTATAAATGTCTAAACACTGCATTGCAGTACCTAAAAGATAAAATAAAAAGTCTCTTCTCGTCCCACCAGCTCTGCAAACTTGCATTGCAGTTCCGAGATTCAACCTGAAAAAAGCTGGGGGCTCAAGCTTTCCTGTCCAGGCCTCCCATTTCTGGAATGCCCTCCCCATTCACCTGCGAATGGACCAGTTGTTCCCTATGTTCAGAAAAAACACCAAAAAGTGGTTAATCTCGAATGACATCTGACTTCTGCTTGCTCTTCACTTCCTATGCTCTTTACTCTATTTGGATTGTATTTACCTCTCTTAGAACTGAAACACTTGCATTCCTCTGCAATGCACCCAGATACCTATGGGTTGAGTGCGCAATACAAATAAACAAACATACTTGTGCTGGCACATAACGCATGTCCTCTTAAAAAAATAAAAATGGCTGGGTCCCCACTGTCATCAGGGGGCACTGTACCTTCCTATACTGCACCATGATATCACAGGGGATGCAGATTCCCAAAATAATCTCCCCATTTTGCTCATTGTCCATCTCATAAGGAACAAGTTACTTACCTGTAACTGTTGTTCTCCAACATGGGTCTGGCATGGATTCACATGCTCATGAATATTCCCCGTCGTCAGGCTGGGAATCCTCGGTAAAGAAAAAATCAGTATCCGTTTCGTTTCTGATCAGTCTTTCTTAGTAGTAACCAATCCCTGGTTTCTGGGTCATACTGCCCCCAGCCAATGACTGCCCTCTCCCTAAGCCCTGCCCCTGGCAGCCATCCTCAGATTTGGTAGCACGTAAAGTGGCAGTATGACCAAGTGAAGAGCCGCAGAGGGGAAGGAGGGAGGGTTCGCATGTGAATCCATGCCAGACCCATGCTGGAGAACAACAGTTACAGGTAAGTAACTTGTTCTTTCTCCAGCACGGGGTCTGGCATGGATTCACATGCTCATGAATATAAGAATACATAGCAGTACACACATGCACAACCACGGGAGGTGGCAAGGCTCAACATTAAGCATTACATAAAACTCAACATTAAGCATCTCTTACCTCCTCACCAGGCTCACCTTAAGCAAACAGGTTGCACAGCACTGCCTGGCCGACTCCTCCCTGGAATCCCAGTCGACGCAGTAGAATCTTGTGAAGGTGTGCGTCGACCACCACGTAGCAGCCCTGCAGATGTCCGGCAGGGGCACACCAGACAAGTAAGCCGTGGTAGCAGCGATCGCTCTGGTCGAATGGGCTCTCGGACGGCCGGGCAACGGTCGGTTTGCCAACCGATGACAGTGCATGATGCAGCCGGAGAGCCATCTGGAAATGGAAGCCTTCGAGAGAGCCTTCCCTTGGTTCACAGGTCCAAAGTTCACAAACAGCTGTGATGTCTTCCGAAAACTCTTTGTTCAGTCCACGTAGAACTTCAGCGCTCTAGCTACATCCAGCGAGTGCAAAGTCCTCTCAGCCGGCGACGAAGGCAACGGGAAAAAGACTGGTAACACCAAGGGCTCGTTGAGATGGAAGTCCGACGGCACCTTGGGCATGAAGGAGGGGTGTGTCCTCAGCACCACCCTCGTCTCGTGGAAAGTCAAGTATGGAGGTTTGCAGGAAAGGGCCTGAATCTCTCCCACGCATCGCGCAGAGGTGATGGCCACAAGAAACGCTGTCTTCCACAACAGGAACTTCAACGGAGCCGAATGCGAGGGCTCGAATGGCAGCCCCATGAGCCTGGTCAGCATCACGTTGAGCTCACACGCCGGGGCTGGAGCCTTCACCGGCAGGAACGATCGAAACAGTCCTTTCATAAACTCCTTCACAAGGCGATGAGACCACAAGGACGACCGTCCTGCAGTTCTGGTGTATCAGGAAATCGCTGCCAGATGCATCTTGATGGAAGCATGAGCTAGTCCAGCTTTGACCAGCGACAGTAAGTACGGTAGCACTTGAGGGGCAGTAATCCATAGAGGGTTAATCTTCTGTGCACAGCACCAGACACAGAACCTCTTCCACTTGTGTCCGTAGCACGAGAGTGGAGGACGACCTGGCCTTTGCAAGAACCTCTCTGCATTCGGCCGGGATATCGTACCCTCCAAACTCTACTGCTGCAAGAGCCAGGCCTGCAAGATCAGCGACTCCACGTCGTGATGAAGAATGGCGCCTCCTTCTCTGGAGAGAAGATCTGCATCCGTCAGCAGTTTGACTGGTGGGGACGCTGACAAGTCCAGAAGGTCCGGGAACCAGATCTGTCTTGGCCACATCGGTGCGACGACGATCATCCTGCACCGGGACCTCTTGAGCTGGTTGATGAGCCTGAGCAGCAACGGCAACGGAGGGGACCCAACAGGAACAGGCCGTCCCAGGGGAACGAGAAAGCATCGGCCATGCTCCTCGGCTGGGCGAACCTCTGCCACTTTGAGTTCATTGCCGTCGCGAACAGGTCAATTTGGGGTTTGCCCCATTGCCGGAAGAGTTGACCCACTTGATCCTGGTGTCGTTCCCACTCGTGGCACGAGCGCAGCTCCCTGCTGAGTGAGTCGGCGATGGTGTTTTTTTATCCCTGCTAGATGAAAAGGCACCAGATCCCCTGGGCAACGGCCCAGTGCCACAGATCCTGGGCTTCCTTGGACAGGGCTGGGGATCTGGTTCCTCCCTGTTTCCGGATGTAGAACATCGTGGTGGTGTTGTCGGTGAAGATCCTCACCACCTTGCCCTTGAGGGACGGGAGGAATGACTTGAGGGCCCAGAACATGGCTCGGAGCTCAAGTATATTGATGTGGAGCGGCCTCTCCTCCGGGAGCCACAGGCCTCTTGCGTGAAGATCTCCGGTGTGCGCTCCCCACCCCTCCAGGGAGGCATCCGTCGTCACCGTCGCCTGGTATGCTAGGGTCTGAAAGTCTGTGCCCGCCGCGAGATGCGCGCGGGTGCCCCACCATTGGATTGCCTGGCAGAATACTTTGTTGAGCGAGATCTTGTCCTCGAAGCTGCCCGTCGCTTGCATCCAACGTGCGTCGAGGAACTCCTGCAGAGGGCGCATCCGAAGCCTGCACAGGCGCACCAGATAGATGCAAGAGGACATCATCCCGAGCAGGGACTTGATGGACCTCACTCTGGCCACGTTCGTGGCCAGCAAACGCTGTACCTTGCCCAGGATGGCCTGCGTTCTTTCCTCCGACGGCGAGGCCAATCGCGCCACCGTATGGAGCTCGTCTCCCAGAAACAGCGCGACCTGCGACGGAACCAGGTGGGATTTGGGGAAGTTGATGGAGAATCCAAGGTTCATGAGCAGCTGGACGGTCTTCGCTGTGTGTTCGACGGCGAGATCCCTTGTCCCTGCTCGGATGAGCCAGTCGTCCAGGTAGGGGTAGACGTGGATCCCCTGCAGGCGCAGCCGCGCCGCTACTGGTGCTAGGTACTTGGTGAATACCCTGGGCACAGACTTCAATGCGAACGGGAGGGCCTTGAACTGGCAGTGCCGTCCCTGGACTACGAACCTGAGAAACTTTCGGTGACCTCTTAGGATGGGGATGTGAAAGTACGCATCCTCCAAATCCAACGACGATAGGAAGTCGCCTTCCTCCAGCTGGGCCAGCACGTGGTGGAGGGTGACCATCCGGAACTTCTGTGCCTTGATACATTTGTTTAGCCGACGCAGGTCCAGGATGGGACGCCAACCTCCTGTCTTCTTCCCGACGAGGAAGTATCTTGAGTATACTGCAGAGCCTCTTTGGGACGAGCTTGATGGCTCTCTTGAGCATCACCCTTACCTCTAACAACAGTTGAGGGACGTGATTTTCCTTCCTGGCCACTGGAGGAATTTGGGGGCACTTCTTTAGGAATTCCAGAGTGTACCCGTGGGCCAGGGCATCCAGCACCCAACGGTCGGTGGAGATGGACTCCCACACGCTAACTTCGCCAGCCGGCCTCCCACTGGGGTGCTTCGGTGGGGGCCCGACGCAACGGCCGGTTCAGTCTTGTTTAGAAGCAGCCTTGCCACCTTGGCCTCCGTGGCGACGACGGCGAGATCCACCCGACTTGCCTCGTCCACCTGTAGGCTTCTTGCGACGAGGAACAGGCCGCTTGACGGTAGGTCGAGGAGCCGCCGCCGAATCCTTTGGAGGCACCTTGCTTGCCTCCGGAGTTCCGAAAGGGCGGCCGCCGTTGCTGCAGAACTCCCAAGGCCCGAGCCGTCTCCATGTCAGTCTTGATGGCCTGCAGCGACTCATCCACTGTCTTTCCAAACAGATTGTTCCCATCGAAGGGCATGTCCAAAACCTTGGCTTCACATCCTGGCGGAAATCTGTCGCCTTGAGCCACCCCCGCAGTCGAAGGCCAGCGCTGTTGCCCAACTGGAGGAAACCGGTGTCGGCAATGTCTGTGGCCACAGTTATGGCGTGGTCCGAAGCCAACCTCACCCTCCTGTAGGATCACCAGGGCCTCTGCCCTCTTGTCGTCCGGGAGGAAGTCAAACAGGGGCGAACTTGTACCACAATTCCCTGTCGTAGGTGGCCACAATCGCTAGGGCGTTGGCCGCCTTAATCGTCGTCGCCGCCAATGAGATGACCTGTCGTCCCATGGCGTCCAGCTTCTTTCCCTCGCCGTCCGGTGGGGAAGTTGAAGATTAAGCCAATGCCACCACCACCCCCCCCCCCGCTTTCTTCTTGGCCGCTGCAGAGACCACCGAATCCGGGGTCGGCTGTGCCCCAAGGCACAACGGGGTGGCATCGGGGACCCAGTACTACTTCTCGTACCGGTCCCTCTTGGCAGGTGTCATGGACGGGTTCTTGAGGAGGGCAAGTCCCTCGTCCCAGATGTCATCCAGCAATGCACCGCGAGGACCGTCTTCCTCTTGGCCTTGCGCAGTTGGTAGAGGAAGCCTTCCTTCTCTTCGGGGCAGAGCTGAAAATGCTCGGATGCCCTGGCAATCATGGCGTGGAAGGAGCCAATCTCGTCGGACGGGGACGCCTGAGGGATCGGAGACGGAAGGTCAGTCCCGTCACCTGTCCCCGGCGTGGCCGTGTCGTCCCTCGGGATCAGGGAAGGCGACAGGCTGAGAAGGGCTTAAGGGACACTGGATGAATTTTCTTGTTTGGAGGGCTTCCCGACGGACCCGGTTCAGCTGGGTCGTCCGTCGGGGGTAGCGGCAGTCTCGTCCTTATCTCCGTGCATAAGGCTTGGATTGCCGTCAAAATGGCTGCCGAGTTGTCCTGCGGCTCGGGCTGCGAAGGGCACAATGGTTGCTCCTCATCCACGGGAACCTCGTCGTCATTGCCACCGTCGCTCGCGTCGTCCCCCTCGTCGGGATTCCTCCTGTAGGACCGGGCCTCTTCCAAATTCTCAGTCAGTTCCTCCTCGGAGGTTGTGTCCGTGTCAGTAATGGCCAACGCGCCCCCCCCCTTTTTCCACTGGGGTCTTCACAGGGGTCTTCTCAATGGGCTTAAAAGAGGATTCCCTTCGCGGAGGCAGGGAAACTCTGGGCCCAGAGGTCACCTCCACTGGGAAGGCCTCCACAAGCTTTGCCAGGGCCGCAGCGACTCCCTCGATAGAGGCCTTAGCCAGGTGAATCAAGGCCTTCACCACCTTGGGCGCGCTTGAGGCCTTCACCTTAGGGGGAGGGTCACTGCCGTGCTCCCCTTTGGCTGGTTCCTTCGAGATCGACCGGGGCCTCTCCAGAAGCTTAGCCGGGTTCTCGGATTTTCTCTTCCCTGAGCCAGAGCGTTGCCTCGTGGTTGATGGCGTCTGAAGGTGCGCCCTGCCTGGCAGCCGCAGAGACCGACCGTTCGGCGCTCCCGGGGCCTGCGGACTCGCAGTGCTTTGCCTTCTGCTGGGATCGCCGGGGCACCCTCACAGGACTTAGAAGACCGCTCGGACTTCTTCTCACCTGCTGGGCTCTTGCCTTCCAGCCAGTTTGAGAGACGGTTCCGACGATCCCTCATAGTCCGATCTGACATGTTCATGCAAAACGCACAGTCCTTCTCCATGTGCGTTTTGTCCTCGTGGAGGCAGTAAAGGCATTTCGAATGCTCGTCGTCCTTGAACACATTTTGTAGGTTGCATCCCGGGCAGATCCTGAACAGTTTGCCGGGAGTCTAGCTTCCCTTCTCCTGGGCCATGGTCCTCTCGTCCGCAAGGTAGGCCTCAGAAACTTCTGGAATCCTCCAAGAAGCGTAGCTCGACGAAAACTTCACCCTTGAGGTGCGTAGATAAATCCGAAACGGGTCCCCATTGATCGGATGTAGAAACTGTGGAGCTTGAGGCTCGATTAAACCGAAAAATTAGATAAATCTCCTTGAAAAAGCGCAAAACGCAACAAAATCGAGAACTCCCAACACTTGAACGTGCAGTAAAAATCTGAGGATGGCTGCAAGGGGCGGGGCTTAGGGAGAGGGCAGTCATTGGCTGGGGGCAGTATGACCCAGAGACCAGTGATTGGTTACTACTAAGAAAGAGATCAGAAACGAAACTGATACTGATTTTTTCTTTATCGAGGATTCCCAGCCTGACGGCGGGGAATATTCATGAGCATGTGAATCCATGCCAGACCCCATGCTGGAGAAGCCATTTTCTTCAATTATACTGTAGGGTCTACACATAGGACTGTGTGCCACTCGCACCCGTCGTGGTCTGTTCCAATCAGGACTACTCTTTTGTCTGATACTACTAGTCCTTATAAATCTAATGACAATATTGTCCCTGCCACCATCTAGGTGGAACCATGGGTTGGAAAACGAAATCTGTAGACACTCGCCAACACTTTCTCGCAATTTGAAGCACTGCTTTTACTAATGCCTTAATACCATATAAAAGATATCTGGGACCACAGGAACCCCACGGACTGCCGACTCCCTCCCCATTACCGCCAACACCACAACAGCACAATACCGTTAATTACCTGGATATCCTATTCAACAAGAGCAGTCTAGCTCTGTCTGCGGCGTTACCGGATGCCAATTCTATAGTACCCACTTACTTCCTACCACAATGGCCACCACAACCTCACAATCACTGACACAATCCCTATGTCATTTACTGATACCATTGATCTCTCACCTCTTCAATGGATCCAACGCTTTGCCACCCGAACAACTGCTAATCAACCTTGCGCGTAATAACTAGAAACCCGAGACCAAGATCTAGATTCACTCAACCTCACACCGATACACAGACCAGCAAAACCTTAACCAAGTCTATTACGGCTATTCCTACTGGCAAAACTAGAAAGAATACTGCCAATAAGGATACCCATTCCTCTACTACCAACACTGATGGCTGCACCATCCTCACCAATCATCTCACGCCTATCAACGGTGCCCTTATCAACGCAAGGTCACCGACAGCTCACGCCTTAGAAGAGGCCGACCTTATCACCACCAACCAACTAATCTTCCTAGCCATCACAGAGACCTGGCTGCATGCTGCAGCTGGCCCATCTCTGGCATTAGCTGTCCAACACAACTACACCATCACAAGATATGACAGAATCTTCCAAAGGTGGTGGTGGTGGTGTCGCCATCAGTAAAATTGACCTAGGAATCGGAGCCCTCCCACAGCTCCCATTCCCTTCAGCTGAACTGCCTCCATCTGCTACTCATACCCTAAAGATCCATCTTGTCTATAGACCACCTGGCCCCATCTCCACATTTAAGAAGATTTGCAACAACTCCTCGCCACCGACATCAAATCTGGCTCACAAATACTACTGATAGGTGATCTTAACCTAGGCCTCCTAGACCCCAAGGACAGCCTTGCCACATCACTAGCTAACACAATCTCAGAATTAGGCTTCTAATTCTGGACTTGATTGCCGACCTTAATTGTGAAACCAACACCCTTACCAATACGCCATGTGCGTGGACTGACCATCATGCCATCACATTCACCATTCAGCCTCGCTCGCATCTCAACTAGAGTCCTGGCTCCCCTGGCATTAACAAGAAAAAAATATAAAAAATATAACAATTGAAAACTTATTACCTTTACTTCAACCTATCCTAAACTACTCAGACGAATACCGACCAATCCACCTGTATGGATTTCTACAATCAAACACTGTCAAGACAGACACCATAGCCCCTCTGAAATGAAGGAAAGGTAAGCCCCAAGGTCATCTTAACAACTGGTTCATCCCCAGCCTAAAAATTCTACTTGACAGTAAAAGAAAGGTAGCATCTGCCTGGATAAATCACCCCTCAGCCTCTAATAGAGCTACCTTCTTAAAAGCGGCAAAGGGATATAAACTAGCGATCATTCAAACGAAAAGCGAAATCTACAATAATAGAATTGCCAATGCTTTATCTGGCTCAAAAGAATTATTCAAGATCCTTAGAGAGCTTGAATCACCTACTCCCCCTACCAAGTGCTGCGCTAAAGATCAAGATTGTTGCAACAAAATCCAAGCAGCCTTATTTAATAAAATTTCACAACTTCAAACTAAAAATTAAATGAAAAAACATATCAGCTAAGACGCTAGACTACCTAAGTCTCAACACCTAGCAGAGAATCCCTGCAGCCTCTTCAAATTCTTCCCACTATCCATTTCAGAAGTGAAAAATGTTAGGCAGAATTGTATGCAGTACCCTCTAGGACCACCACACACAATTAGGACTACAGGTGTAAGCCAAACCAACCTTTGGTAGAAGTCTGTACCACACAGTTTTTGGTAGCGAGCTGAGCAGCCACTCATCTCAAGAGTGAATGTGAGCAGTACAAGTCATTACACAGAGGACTTTCAATCACAGTGGCTCAAGTAGACACATACTCAAGGTTTCTTGGTAAAACACTAATGTATTACACAATCATTTAGAAAACATTACACTAGAAGGAGGCAACTTATTATATACCAATACACTTCAATACAAAACTAAGATTTTGAGACAGTTTGAGCTCCACCTGAAATAGGAGCCAAATAGCAGTTCAGTTACTTAGAAGTGAGCAAAAAAGGCATAAGGTAAGTAGAATAGATCACATATACTTGTTAGACAGTGCAAATAGTTTCAGTTCACCAGAAGAGTTCAATTCAAGTCAATAGGCCGTGGCCACAGTCAATGGGCTAGTGTTCTGGATAGGAAAGAGCAGTTCTGGTATCAAACGGTAAAGTCTTTGTAAAAGTACTCAGAGTAGTTTAGGCGAATAAGAATCATTTGTTTGGTCACAAGCTGTTTAGGCCTGCGAATTGGGAAAGTTTCACAAACTTTCACTGCGAGAGTGGTCTTTTCTCAATCGGGTTGGAACAGTAACTTAGTATGAAGAAACAAATGCAGTGGAAGTCATTGGTTCCTGCAGATCTCACTGTTACTGAGCCTCAGTCGTGGGGACAAGAGGGAGGACGTCAAGGGACTCCTGCACTGCATGGGATCGGCAGAAAACGCAAACAAAATGGAGTCACTTCAGTTCGAGTAGCTGTTTTTCAAGCACACACGCTGGTGTCCTTCCCCCCTGGTTAATTCTAACCAGCTTCCAGAATGGTATCCAGGTGGCTTACGAGTTGATTGGTCCCACCAACTGAAAGGAAGCAGTCGTCCTAGAAGGGGCTTCTCTGTCGAGATGAACTTGGAAATTTGGACCTGCAGCAGGGCTTCACCAGGCAAACCAACGGTCCAGGAGTTGCAGCGGCCGTCCCCTTCCAGTTCGTCTTCGGTTCTTTCGTTCGTGGTCAACTGCTTTCCAGTCCAAAAGACTCGCCTTTTAAAATGTTCTTTCCCTTTCATTCCAACCTAGCTGCCACTCACCCAGCAGGGTGGCTGTCCTTGCCGGACAGTGAGCCAGCCAATCACGCCAAAGTGCATTTGGGTCTCCTAGGAGACCAAGCACAGGGAGTTTCGGGCACCTGCCTCACTTCCTGCCCACCCCAGACACTCAGGTGCCAGAGGCAGCCTTCAGTCCTAAAGGCCGCCAAAGGCATACGAATAAAAGGGACCCAAACTGGTTTGGCGCGCAGAGAAACTCTAGAAGGACCGTTCCAAAAAGAAATAGCGAAAAAAGAAGACCGGACCTGTTTAAACAAAGGGGCTTAAGGCGCCATCTAGAAAAACAAGGCTCCTGCGATTTTTAGCTACTGGTGTTCGCGGTCGGGAAAAATCATTGTAGTTTGTTCTAAAACCACTGCCACCAGCCTTTTCAATAGGAAAGGGTAGCATTTGACTGCTACATGAGTATTTAGACACAGGGGATACTATTTAACCCCTCCAGCACTCCATTGTAAGATGGTGTGTGCTGGTCTAAGAATTTGGAAAGACTACTAAAGTCAGTTTCACTTTACATTCTCTGGGAAACAGTAGTTTATCCAAGAGAAGGTGTTTAAACCTTTGGGAAATCTAAAAAGACATCCCTGTGTCACTGCACTGAGGGTGTTGTGTAACACGCATGAAAAGATGATGCCTATGGAGTTATCAAAAACTCCATAATCAAATAAGTGTAAAACACACATCAAAATACATGAGTGTGGGGGAAAAAAGGCTCACTCTTTCCAGGCAAGAAAATCAAGTTCTAAAAATCCAGCAAAGTTGCTGGGCTCTCTAAGGTGAAGGGAATTGGGGAGAATTCTCATAAGTGTGCTAACAGAAAACAATCACTAGCCTAAAACCTTCCCGTTGCCAAGGTGACATATGTCCAGCGACTGTCATTAAAGAGGCAGCTAAAGCATTTGCACCAGCCATCACATCCTTCATAAACTGCTCTTTTGAATCCAGAACAGTTCCTACCAACTTCAAAGATGCCTGGGTCCTGCCGCTCTTTAAAAAAAAAAAAAACCTCGACCCAGCCATTCCTAGAAACTATATACCTTTCACCACTGTGCTGTTCTTACTGTAAATTCTCGACAGGGTAGCCTATCTCCAAATACACACTCATTTGGAAACAATCTGCTGGGCCTACGACAATCAGGGTTCAGGCCAAGACACAGCACTGAAACTGCACTCAGATTTTAAAACACAAATTGATGATCAAATAGACAAAGGAAACATCACGCTCCTCCTACTGCTAGATCTATCAGCCACATTTGAGCTTGTAAGTCATGAAGTCTTCTGTAACCACCTAGCCTCTTCAGCCTACTTCTCTAAAGAAGCCACAGCATGGATTAAATCCTTTCTAGAAAACAGAGCGATGAGAGTTCTTCCCTACCTCCTCAGCTGACCCAGCCCCGGTGACATGTGGTGTACCACAAGGATCATGTGCGTCACCAACGCTCTACAATATGTTTACCAAGCCATTGTTTGATCTGGACCGTTTGGGTGTCACCTACACGAATTAGGCAGAAGACACCAAAATCCTCATCCCGAACTCTGGCAATCATGACGACTCTAAACTACTGAATAAGATCTACCTCATCATTCAGGCATGGATGGCCACACATGGCCTTTGCCTCAATGAGAAGACCGAACTATTACTAACTCGCCATCAAGCCAAACTAAATAAACTCGACACTACTTTCAATTCCTTCCATATTGATGGTATCAACATCCCCGTCAGCAAATGCGTCAGGACGTTGGGCGTCCATCTCGAAACCTCATTAACGCTGACGAAACAAGTGAACGCCTCAGCCTCCGCTATGGCCTACACTTACAAATTAATAACGCCTGCAGACACTTCATCTCACCTACAAGCTGTTCCACCGTAGCTAGAGCGCTGGTGCTATCCAAATTCGATTACTGCAAAGCGCTCTACCTAGGAACTAGCAAAAGAAATTGAAAAAAAAAATTCAGCAGCCTTCAACATACCTCATTCTCACCACATCTCCGAATCCAGACAGTGCAGGTTGGCTGTCCATCAAAAACAGAATCTCCCTCAAAACATGGACCCTTATGAGTAAGTGACTAAAAAATTCAGCACCTAATTACCTGGTCCACAGATTCACCAAAAGCCAATCATCCAGTCCCACCAGATCAGCCCAACTACATTCCCTAAAAGTCCTGAGGTATAATCCTCAGAAATCTGGAGGCAATAGTTTCCCTGTATTAGCGTCCAAACTTTGGAACTCCACGGCCACAGCCCTTAGAACTATACCATAGTTTTCTCAATTCAAGATTAGTGTCAAAAGCTGGCTTGCCTCATCCGAAATGAATTAATCCCCCCCCCCCACCCCCAAGATATAATTGTGGAGCGACTCCTTCCGCGTACACATGTATTATATGCTGTCCATGTAAATAATCTTTATTACATCCTATTCATGTAAAATGCCTATGATGTAAATATTATCTGTAAACATTTTGTGTTATGTATATGCCTATGAAACCTGTAACTGTACAAATGTAACTGCCATGACGCACCCAGATACCCGAAGGTTTGGTGCGCTACACAAATAAAAACAAACATTGCATTGATTATTACCATTGCTCGAGCCACACACATCCTTGGAGTGGAACACACTACCCCTTGGTCTGTGAATGATATAGTTATATTTAGTTTACTGAGCAGCTCCCTACCCGACAAGTTCACAGGGGAACACTCTGGATATAACAAGGGGGCTCGTACTACCCCCCCTCCCAATTTTATATCCAGCTCCTCAGTGTATGGCAGCGTAGAAATAGCCCCAGAGAATCCCTGCGTATAAAGAGTTTTACCCGATAATGGAAAGTTCCCCTCCATGATGCATGATTTAGTTGCACCTGTATCTAACATACAATATAAATTGCCTGTTTCCCATTTCCTCTTCCACCAAGAGTTTCTCTTCAGGGTGTGAGGTTATCAATGGGATTGGACATGTGAGTGCTCTCTGTGGGCTATCCTAATCAGAATATGCATTTGTCACGGGGAATGAAAAAGGGCCGCCCCGCCATTGCAACTACTTGGAATTGGGCGCGTGTTCCCCCCTGCCATCCTGTTAAACTGTATTCCTTCACCCTGCTGTAGTTGTTGCCCTTGCCCGTCGGTCCCATAAGGTAACTGATTTGAATCCCCTCGCCAAAATTCCTGTTGTCCCATTCCTTGAGGCCCCTGGAATCCCTGCCCTGGAGGTGATGGCCCAGGCCTGTTCCTGCATTCCCTTTGCGAAATGCCCCCATTTCCTGCAATACCAGCACAGTGATGTTCCCAATCCTCCTCCGCGAGGCCCTATCCTCCCAAGGACTCCTGCTCTCGCTCCTCGAAATCCTCCTTTTCACCTTGCTCCTTCATTCTGCCCCCCACCCCATTCTGTGTCCTCCACCTCGTAGTGCTGCAATTGTGGCTTTCCCAATTTGGTGAGCATCTCCTGTCCTTTCCTCACTGGGCTGGTAACGTCACTGGTGTTTGGATGACAACCTTACTTAGTTTCTTTTACAAGCAAAGAAACGTGCTGGAGGTAGATCTCGGTCTTCGGCTGGGGCCTCAAGACCTTACTCTTTACTTTTGCCTTTGCCCCGCTTCTCCCCTGCTGATCTGCCTTCTCCCTCGGCACTGTTCACCTGGCCACCCTCTGTCCTTCAAGCCCAGGTACCCGCTCACCCTGCCACCCTCTTGCACTGCCTCCGGGCCACCCCTTACACTGGGGCCTCTACCTGTACCCATACAGTTCCCCACCCACTTTTCTTCTGCACTAATCAGATACACCCTATCTGACTATATCTAGCACCTTTGCCTCTTACAGGTTGCACTACCACTGCTAACACCCTATATTATTTATTTACTTACTATTTATTGTGTTCTCTCCTATGCTCTGCATTTTCTCCCTTTTTCCCTTCCCCATGCACTTTCCCCCTTTCCGTTCCCCATGCACTTGCACATTTTCAATGTCACTGGGCCTAGTAAGACTGTTTTTGCTTCGCCCCTGTTCCCCTCGCTTCACCTGGTCGCGCTCTGAAATACCTGTGTATGAGCGCGATATAAATAAGACATGCATTACTTCCCGTAATAGCATTTCTGATTGTATCTGCTTAGATTCACATGCTGTGCATATGGTCTGACATCCAGTGTTAACCGCAGAGTATTGCATCTTGTCTTTCGGGGACGTCAGCATAGGCGTGTCTGTAACACTATCCCTATCGTGACGTGTAGTGTAGTGTACCCAAAAATCTCACGCGCTGAGGTCCCTTTTTCAGCCATGAGGGAACCCAAGGCTATTGTGAGTGAGTACATGAAGAGAGAAAGTAGTAAGACGTCTATGTTCCTTCCACCCCGAGCGGGGAGGTAGGGAGGGCGCATGTGAATCTAAATGCAACATTTTTGAGGCTTTATGAACTTGTTCGCTGGGCGCAGGTCTAGAACAGGGCGCATGGTTAGGTCCTTTTGGGTACAAGGAAGTACACTGAATAAATACCCT
This sequence comes from Ambystoma mexicanum, assembly GCF_040938575.1. Classification (NCBI taxonomy): domain Eukaryota; kingdom Metazoa; phylum Chordata; class Amphibia; order Caudata; family Ambystomatidae; genus Ambystoma; species Ambystoma mexicanum. The sequence continues at coordinate 477,304,055 of NC_090938.1, forward strand.
TGTTTATCTGAAGAATAGGGACGGCTTCTATGGCGTACTTTCCCAGCAGCGCTGCCACCTCTTGATTCAGGATCTCCAGATGGTCCGGTAAAAGGTGCCGTGAGCATGGTGGTCTGAATTGTGGAGGTCGGGCAAATTCCATGCAGTCCCCTTGGGCGACCGTCTTTATGACCCACTGGTCTGAAGTTATCCCCTCCCATGCCGTGAGGAAAGAGGTTAATCGCCCCCCGACCGGGGTGACATGGGAGGGGATGTGGATCTGATGGTCCTTTCTGACCAGAGGCCGCAGCTCCTCTAGGATTGGGGGCTCTACCTCTGGCTTTGCCACGTCACTGACCCCTTGGGTGGGTAGTAAGCTGGGCTTCCAGATGCTTGTCCTGTACTGAAATTTCCCATGCTATAGTTCTGGCTTGCACGGGACTGCCCTCGAAAGGACAGCCAAGAGTTACTTCCTCTCTGGGGGGACAGTCTCAGTGATTTGCTGCAGGGATTTAAGAGTTTCATGCTCTTTTTTGGCTGTTTTCTAGGGCCTCTTGGACCGCCTTTGCGAAGAGGTTAGCTTCTTCAATCGGCTTATTGATGAGCGAAGCCTGTGTTTCGGGCTTAAACCCTGAGGTGTGCAGCCAAACGTGTCTTTTGTAAGGTTCCTTGGGCCAGGGACCAGCCTGCTGATTCGGCCCTGTCGAGAGTGTTTTTTGATCACATTCTGGTTCACATCCCTTCCTTTGGCCACTATGGAGAGCAGTTTGGACTTAACGTGTTCTGGGACCTCCTGGAGGCCTTCCTGGAGTAGGTTCCACTGAGCGTCAGCATAACTCGCCAACAGCGTAGTATTTGCTATATGCAGCAGCCGAGCTGACTCGCTTGCCCAATGCATACAGCCTCTTGGATCCCCTATCCGGAGGTGCTTCACCCGTGGCAAGGGGTACTCCTGCCCGTTTCTGGGTGGTAGTCACTACCAGAGAATCGGGGGTAGCATGCCCTTTAATGTATAGGGGGTCCGAAGGCGCTGGTTGAAATAACTTTTCAACTCTTGGGTTCACTGCCCGAGTTTGCGCTGGTGACACAAGAGAGGGAGCCAAACTTCTCTTAATAGAATTAAGGAGGGGGAATGGCCAGGCTAGAGCGAGGTTTCTCCATAAGAATATCCTCTACAAAGTCCTGTTCAGGTACAGCCTCTTGTGTAGAAATCTGAAAATGCTCAGCTGCCTTCTTTAACATGGTATTGAAGACCATCTGATCATCTACAGATGAGGCCTGGCGAGCTGGGGTGGACGGAGCGGAATCCAGGCACAATACATCAGTGTCCTGATCTTGCTGGGGGAACGTCCATGGGTCCGTCTCCACCTGCTGGGTTTCTGCCCAATTGTCTGTGGCATCCGCCTGGTCCTCCTCATAATTCATTATAAATGTCTCTAAGTGTCCATCTGGACAATGTCTTCATGCTGGACAGGGACAGAAGGCTGATCTTGTAGATGTGTCGATTGAAGATTGGGCTCTCCACGAGATCTTTTCGGGGAAGGATGCTCAGAAAAACTAAATTCTTTCCAGGCCGTCCATACACCCTTCAAATTTCTGCCTTGTCCATTTAGAGGACCCAGAAGGGCCTACGGGTGGAAAAACGTCATCTTCCGCCCGATAGCATCGAAAATGGTCTCTTAGGGTGTTAGAAAGAGGCTCTTGACTGTCTAGTAATCATGAGAATCTGGATGCCATGGCATATCCGCGGCCTGTCCCATGCTTTTCAGAGGAACGGGAATAAGCCCAACCGCCGAAGTAATTCTCTCAATGCTTTCTTCGATAATCACCGAATCCGCATGATACAAAGGTTCCGAAGAACTAGCGTTAGATTTATTGCCTTCTGCAGCGTTAGAGGGCCTAGCAGTCGTTTTTTTAGACTTGAGGCCTAGTTGTGATTTTTGGCCCTACCGCAGCCTTCGAGACCGTCTTAGCGTCAGATTTCGGCGCTTCAACATGTGCACCTGATTTAGGGGTAGCACCCTTGTTTGATTTAAAATGCCCAGTCGCAAGACGCTGCTGCGGATGCTGGGAAGGCTTTGGATCTGTCGATCCGAGGAATCCGCAGACATTTTCGACTGTCTTGTTAGCGCTTTCACCTTTTTCGACGTACCCGTCGAAATAAGTGTAGGGGTTGTGTGCTTAGTGATTTTATGCAAATGTATGCCCCTGTCGCTGGTGTTGTCCCTGAAGAGAGACCAGAGTCAGGCCTTGAAGGGTCGGGGACGGACGTGGCAGACCCAGAAGTGTCCGCCTCAAGGTCTATCACATCCGCAACGGATGCTTGGTCATCAGAAGTCCCCCTGTCACTTTCGGCAGGTGTGGCAGTGGGGGAATGGGGGGTCCACTCGCGACATACTGTATGCAGCCCACCGTTTTACCTGGCACTCCATAAGGGTCTCAGGCCGAAGGAGTTTACACGCCGCACACCGCTTCTCGCTGCGATCTAAGGGGAGACAGGCGTTGCACGTACTGTGCTAATCTTTCCAAGGATATCTGACCCTACACTTAGAGCAGAACCTAAAAGGAGTCATTTCCATAGGAAAAGGGAAAGATGACCAGATCTAAAGGTTAAAGAGGGGGAAAGAGGAAAGACATACCGAAAATATGGCCACCCCGACACCACTCTTCCTACTGTAAAGGTCGGCCGGAGGGCGCGACCACATGGAAGTTGCGGCCGCCGGATCTTAGGCGCCGAAATCCACCGCCGTAGACTATTCCCCTGCCGCCTTCGTCAAAGTTGTTCTTGTCAAAGTGACGTAATGGGGAAACTGACAAGTCGGTTAAAGATAAACAATGGCTCTTATGTAAGAACTCCGCTATAGGGCGATCAATTATCTGGGCGGAAAAAAACAATCTGAGGGACCTTGGCGCGTGAGGGATTTTGGGTACACTACACGTCACGATAGGGATAGTGTTACAGACACGCCTATGCAGACGTCCCCCTTCGGTCCCCGAAAATCAAGATGCAATACTCTGCAGTTACCACTGGATGTCGGACCATATGCACAGCATGTGATTCTAAGCAGATTAACAAGCATCAGAAAATATAAGATTTGCGTTGTCCGTTTGTGGCTTCTGGGCCGTCTCCCTGTTAGCGAGAATTCTCAGGAATGTGTCAATTCCCTCCACCTTAGAGACCCCCAGCAACTCTGCTGGATTTTGAGTACTTGATTTTTTTTTAACCCGGAGAGACTGACCCTTTTTTCCCACTCTCTCAAGTATTTTAATGTGATTGTGTACACTGTTTCTTTTGGTTGTGGAGTCTGACAAACTCCATAAGCATCTTTTACATTGTGTCACACAGCCCCTTCAGTGCAGTGACACAGGGAAGTCTTCCAGATTTCCTAAAGGTTTAACTACCTTCTCTGGGATAAACTGTTTCCCAGAGCAGTAAAGTGAAATTGACTTTACTTACCATTGTAACTTTCTAGACCCAGCAACACTATCTTACAATAGAATGCTGGAGGGGTTACCTAGTATCCCCTTTGTCCAGCTTCTCATGTAACATTTTTTAGGTTACCCTTTTCTCACTGAATGGCTGGTGGCAGTGGTTTCGTTTGAATTACCATGGTGTGTATTTACCGCAGGCTGAGTTCAAAGCTACAGTAAAGCACCCATGGGAGCTATCTTTATCAAAATAGCCCCCAGTCTTTTTTCGCCAGGTCTTTGTAGGAAGGTCCTTCTAGGGAGAGTTTCTCTGCACGCCAAACCAGTTTTGGTCCCTTTGTTAATTGATTTGTGTGGTTGTGAAGGTTGGGCTTGAGGTTGTTCGGCAGCAAGGCAGACTAGAGTCTAGAGAAGCTGCAGTGCTCCAACCTCAAATAAACAACCCAATTCAGGCTCCTCTTCCTGGAAGGGTCGTCCTATTTGTTTATATTCCTCGTTTGGAAAGGGAAGAGGACAAAGGGTACAGAAAAGATTCCCTCGTGGTGGATGAGGAAGGGGTGTTAAAATCAATCCCAGCAGCGGCATCTTTACCTTCAACCGCTGCTGCAGCCGCCTCTAAGACACTCGGAGGCCTTGACCCACAAAACCACGGTGGGAGGATGAATCTATCAGCATCTGAATAAATGGCGGGGCATTACTTCAGATGCTTGTGCACTGGAAACAGTAGCCCAGGTTGACTGCCTTCCTTTTCAAAGAAGGCCTCAGAATCACCCACCCCTCATCATCAACCATTACCTGCAATACCTTCCTTTGCATCTCTAGTGTATACTGACTAAACGTATCATGCACTTCTATTGGGGTAATGGTGACGTCCGTAATCCATCTAAGCGCCTCTCGCGTACACATTTTCATCTCTTCATTAACATGTTTTAACAGCGGCAAAAATCGCTGCTGGACATATGGCACTACCTGCGGTTTCTCTCTTTTTATCTCTTCAGTCAATTGATCAAGCTCACTTCTAAACACAAATAGCCGGCCTACATGTTATTGTATTTCTGACACACTATCCCGCATACGAGAAAACATTTAGATTCCGAAAACTCCTGCGGTGCCAATGTACCAGTCAATTTTTTCCATTCCTCATCCAGATACTCCCCCATGCATTCTAACAATAGCTGTTCGCCAAGCCTCAGTCATACATGGAACTCTGCACAGATTCCTCATCGTTGCCTTCATTATACATCTCTGCCCACTCTTTCAGCTGCTCTTTCTTGTCTCTGCTAACCGTTCTATGAGTTACTCTGGTGCTTTCTTTCAGCGGAGGCCCCACCTCTGTAGAACTGCCTCCTGCGGCGGCTGCTAACTCACGCTGTCGGCAGTGGAGGAAATTGGGTCACGTGTACAGGGGGAGCTGGTGCAGATGGAACAACAGGAGTGGGGGGGGTGGCAACAGAGGTGGAAGAGCAATGGGTAGAGGTGCAATAGGGTCAGTACTAGCTTGAGGACGTTAATTTCTTCTTTCATTCAAACTTTTGTCTATTCCATCAGCTCATCTGATGTATGCAAATCTTGTTGGATATATTTTTTGTACCCCTAATTGAAAGGCACTGTCCATTCTTCTTAGATCCTCTCACTTTAAGCTCATCAAGTTCTAGCCCTTTCACTGTATTTGATTTGTGCCTACATGCATTTTTCTCCCTACTTCTCAGACGGAGGTTTCCTTCCTTCTCCATTCTCTTGCAACATTGAATGCTGGACGTGCTTTCTTGCGTAGCAATACTGAATCTAAGTGTTCTATTTGTTCTAATTCAAAAGTCCCCTCGTTAGGCCACTGCAAGTCTGATTCATCTCTGGTCTGCTTATGCCAAATTGTGTTAAACATTATTGCCCCTATTCCATACTTCACATACATTTCGAATGCTGGCGCCCCTACAGGTGGTGCAACCTGGCCAGTTTCCAAAGATTGTCTACCGCAGTGGAAAAATCCCACTAGACGGGAAGACAATTTCACAGGCATAATTGATCTTTACTCGTACCTTACCCTGGGCGTTTGATCTTGCAAGAGCAACACTCAATCAAAATCAGGGCGATTAAGAATCGGGGCACCACTCACCTGATCAATCAGTTTTGTCACTCAAGATGCAATTTGTCCATATACAGACGCAACCAAGAATCGTCGTGACTGCGTATCTTGCTCAATCTACCTCGTTTTTGGACCCTCGCCTCGATGCCCTCTGGACGCTGCTCGTCGATCAGGGACCGGCTGTGTACAGATCTGCAAAGGAGTCTCATCACTTTTACAGGGGCGCCCCGAACACCTTTCGATCCACACTCTATTCGTGTTCGCCTTCTTCAAACTTAACTTATACGATGGAGCAAAGGGGGAGGGTCCCTATTCGGGCTGGAGAGTTTAACCCTGCTAGAGAAAGGTGCAATAGAACATATACCTGTGGCGGGGAGGAACAAGGGTTGGTATTTGTTAGGCAAAGTTTGAATGCAGTACCCTTTGAACACTAGAAAACAACTAGGACTACAGGTATAGGCAACCCAACCTTTGGTATAAACTTGTGCTACACAGTTTTGGTAGCGTGTTGAGCAGCCAGGCTTATCGCAAGAGGGGACCTGTAACACACAATCTGGTGTCCTCTCCCTGGCTATAAGGTTCCTGCAGCAACTCTGAGGAAATTCAACTAGATGGGTGTCCAGGTGGCTTACTTTGGAGTTGATTGGTCCCACCAACTCAATCCTTGCAAGGGATTCTCTGTCGATGCGAACTTGGCAAGTAGTCACTGCAGCAGGGCTTCACCGGGCAAACCGACGGTCCAGGAGTTGCAGCAGCCGTCCTCTTCAAGCTGCTCTTCGGTTGCTTCGTCCAATGGTCGACTGCCTTCCAAGCCAAGAGACTCGCCTTTTATTCAACGCTTTCCCATTCATTCCAGCCTAGCTGTCACTCACCCAGCAGGGTGGCTGTCCTTGTCTGACAGTCAGCCAGCCAATCGTCAGAGTGCATTTGGGTTTGCTAGGAGACTAGGCACAGGGAGTTTGGGGCACCTCCCTCACCATCCCCTCACTTCCTGCCTACCCCAGACACTCTGGAGCCAGAGGCGGTTTTCACTCCTGAAGCCCGCCAAAAGCGAATGAACAAAGCGCAGATCTGGTTCGGCACACGGAGAAAGACTCAAAAAGGACCTTACCTCAAAGAAATGGCGAGAAAAAGACTGGGAACCATTTTAACAAAGGAGGCTCAGGCGCCATCTTGAAAAACATGGCTCCGGGGATTTAACATTACTGCAGCTGCGAACAGTTTGCGGTAAATCATGGTAGTTCATTGTAAAGCAACTGCCACCAGCCATTCTGTGGGGAAAGGGTAACATTTGAATGCTACATGAGTAACTAGACACAGGGGGTCCTAAGTAACCCCTCCAGCACTCTATTGTAAGATAGGGTGTGCTGGGTCTTGAATTTTACAGGACAAAGTGAAGTTAATTTCACTCCACTGTTCTGGGAAACCGTAGTTGATCCCAGAGAAGGTATTTAAACCGTGGGAAATCTGAAAGACTTCCCTGGGTCATTGCACTGAAGGTGCTTTGTGACAATTGGAAAAGATGATGCCTATGGAGTTGTTTGGACTCCATAAACAAAATAAAACTGTATAATCTCACAGCAAACTACATGAGAGAGTGGGAAAAAGGCTCACACACTCTCCAGGTAAAAAAATGAAGTCCTAAAAAGCGAGCAAAGTCGACTGGTCTCTAAGGTAGAGGGAAATTAGCACATTTTTGAGAATTCTCCCTAACAGTTCGTCAACACCCTCAACACCGATCCACGGAAGAAATGACTTTAGGGCCCAGTGCACCGTCCTCAACTCGAGCACATTGATGTGGAACATAGTCTCCATCCGAGACAACAGGCCCTGCACCTGCGAGCCGTCGAGGTGCGCACCCCACCCTACCTGGGAGGCGTCTGCCACAATCATATACTGGAACTCCGGCTCCAGCAAGGGCATTCTCCTCACAAGATTGGCTGTGCACGCCCACCAGTGAAGGGCATCCAACAGGCTTTTGTCGACCCCCAACTTGTCTGACCAAAATCCTCAACTTTGCGAGCATCTGTCCGCGAGGAACTCTTCCAACGGCCTCATGAAGAGGCGGCATTGGGCAGAAGAGGGATACACGATGCCAAGGCCCCCAACAGCAACATGTAACCTCGGACTGATACAGCTGTGCCCTCTTTCTACTCGCTTGCTTTGGCCGGCAACTTTTGCACCCGCTCGCTGGAAGGCTTCACCAGATTTGGCCGGGTAAGAAACTGCGCCCCAAGAAACACAAACTCCCTGGATGGCGTCAAAAATGATTTCTCCAAGTTGACGGCGAATCCCAGCCGTTGCAAAAGCTGCATGGTCGCCACCAGACTCTCGTGCCCTTCCCTGCGACAAACCCCTCACCAACCAATCGTCCAGGTAGGGGTGCACAGGATGACCTTCCCGCCAGAGGAGGGCCGCCACCAGCACCAGACATTTTGTGAACATCCTGGGGGACGGCTTCAGCCCAAACTGGAGGAGCCGAACCAGATAGTGTTTCTCTCCGACCACAAAACGCAGGAACTTGCGGTGCATCCGCTGCATAGTGATGTGAAAATAGGAGTCTTGCAGATCCAACAAAGCCAGGAACTCGCCCGACTACACCGAACGGGTGACATCTTGGAGGGTGAGCATCTTGAACTTCAGGCATTGCAGAGACATGTTCAACGCCCGAAGATCCAGAATAGGCCTTCACTTGATGTTAGGCTTTTTCACAACGAAGTACCGGCAGTAAACCCGCTGGCCCCGCTCCGCCACCGGAACTCGTTCCATTGCATCTTTCTCTAGCATGAGAACGACCTCCTGCCGCAGGATTGGAAGATGCGACTGCAATGCACACCGGCAGGATAGGGGCCAGAGGACGCTGGAACTCCCAACGAGTGGCCCAGACGCACCGTGCCTAGCACCCAGCAATCTGAGGTTTTCTCCACTCGTCGACGTGGATGGCGACCCTGCCCCCCCCCAGCAGATTGTCCATATGGCAGTCACTGTTGAGGTTTAGTTTGACTCCCTTTAGACTCAGAGGAGTGCAAACTCTTTTTCGCTGAGTCTGGAAATCCCGGCCTTTCTGCCACGACTATACAGACCACCATACCCTTGAGAGGAGTAGCTAGAGCGCCCGTAACCACAATCTCTGATGGAAGCAAACCGTGCATTTCCTGAGGCTCAACGGGATAGCCCGAAAGGAGCGAAAAGAGCACCCACTCTGCAAGGAACGCAAAGATTTTGCGGTTTCCGTATCCTCCTTCATTCCTTTTAGGGCTTCATCGATTCTCACCGAACAAGTGTTCACCCTTCACAGGGTTTGTCGATTACCTTATATTGTACCTCCGGGCGGAAGTCAGTGCACTTCAACCAGGCCTAGCGCTGAAGCACAACCCCATTGTTAATCTGTTTAAAACCTGACTCTGCAATGGAGTGCTGTGGATGGAGGCCTCCTTTCCCCTCACGCAACAAAAGCATTGCTTCCTTTTGGTGTTGCTCCGGCAGATGTTCAAGAATTGGGGCCAGCCAATGCCACATTTCACAATCATATCTGGCCATAATCGCCGAGGAATTTGCAGCCTTTACTGTCTTAGCCCCGACCGTCAAGACCTTTCCAAAAGCGTCCTGCTTCCTGGCCTCACTGTGCGGAGGCGCAACGCATTTATGTTGAATCCTGGCCTTCCGGCTGGCAGCCACCGACACCATAGACTCAGGCGTGGGCTGCGACACCAAGAATCTAGGGGTAGACTCTGGTGCTTTGAATTTCTTTTCAAGGCGACCCTTCACAGCCGGTTTTCAAAACGGGTGGCGCATCGTGCACAGGCCCTCCTGCCACACGTAGTTGAGAATTGGCACAGAGAAGACTACCTTCCTCCGCTTGCCCATATGGTCGAAGAGGAAGCAGTCCTTCCGTTACTCTTCAGGCACCAGTCCACACACCAGACATGCTTTCGACATCATGGCGTGGAACGCCCCAATATCATCGAGATGTCAAGGTTGCTACGGGGCTGCTCCACCTCCGCGTCCGTGTCCCATGCGTCATCCGTCGGCGACGATACAGTAGAAAGGGTGTCCCGCGGAACATTCAGGGTCTGATTCAGGTAGTTTGCCTTCTTCTGGATGAGATCATGGACGGCCCAAACCCACCGGCAATGGCAAACGTGCCGGAGGACACTTCCTAGGAGCCTCGCCAGACAACACCTCGACCACCGGTACTCCCGGATTCAGAGGAGGGGGCAACCTCGCATCCAACTGCCCCAACAAAGAGTGAAGCGTAGACAGCACTTGCAATGACAGCAGAGATTGCGGGTTAACCAGCGGATAACCGGGCGACACAGCCCACATTCCACTCGACGTCGAAGGCCTCACACTCTGCAGACCAAAGCAGACGGGTCAAACACCTGCTCCTCCTCCACTTCCGAAGAAACAGAAAATGTAGTCGGATCCTGCTGCAAAATGTTCTCAGGGAGGGTAGACTAAAAGGCGGCAGACTGCCATGCCCCACCCGTCGACAACAGCCTTTCCGATTCCATCTGCGTGGACGATAACAGACCACTATCCGTCAGTGTCGTGGAGAGCGACGACGACCCCACCATAGACGACGGGATTGTAGACTGCAGCACTACCGTCCACGATGGAGTAAACGTTGACTAGTTTGTCAGAACCACGTCCCCTAGTTTCGATTTCACTGGAGACCCGGATTTTATGGAAGAACCGGACTGGTGCTTCAAAGACTTCCAGATGGATGAAGACCTGTGATGGTCCCTGGATGACGAGTGCTTTGACCAAGACTCCTTTGGCTTTGCCAAGACTTTCTCCGACACTGAAGCCTTCTCAGGCCTAGCACCAAACCCCCTAGAGTGGTCCGACCAACCATGCGTGGACAACGAATAGCCAATCTCCTTCGACTGCTGCGGCCTCGACGAATACTTACTGCCTTTCCCCACCTCCGACTAAGGCAATGAGGCCCGATACTTCTTTGCCGGAAGTTCAGCCGACGCCGCTCAGCGATGGTCCGTGGACTTCTCCGCTCTTGCCAAAGACTGACTCCCCCGGGCCGAACTCACCTCAGAAGCCGGGTACGTGCCCTCATTAAGCAAACATATGAGCCGCTGATTACGGTCCTTCAAGGTCTTCTGCGAAAACTCCTGACATATCTCGCAGGTATCCGCTGGGTGATGGGGGTAGAGACAGTCCATATGACCATCCCCCTTCGTACACCTTCAAGCCGCAGGTAGAACAAGGCCAAAGAGGAGACTTCTTCAGGGCTACAGAGGACATCCTAGCCCACGATACCAAACGCACGTGCAAAACACGAAGAAACAAGGTGATCCCAACAGTTTGGAGATGGATGAAATCTGAAGGGAAGCCGCGGGGCTATTTATACTAGACGTCGTATTGGTGGGGCCTAAAACACCCAAAAAGGATGTTGATAGGACACTAAAGTGTCAAAGTTCTCCATAGGAAAATGGTGAGTTAAAGTTAGAGGTTCCCCAGCCTGACGACAGGGAAATATTCACAGCATGTGAATCCAGGAAAGACCCAATGCTGGAGAAATGCATTATCGTACAACCTGGTGAAAACGGCATGAGGGTACAATTATCGATTATGCGATAACCTTGTCTTTTCTCTTTCTAACGTTGCTACAAATGCAACCGCAAACCAACAAAAGTGAAAGTGACCTTTGAAGGTCATCTAGTATTCCTACGTGTTCTACTGTAAACGTCTGAAGCATTTAAAGTGGTTCTGGTGTAAATATAACATACATATATTTTATATAAATAGATGTGCAAGTGCTTCTTTGTTGTGCCTGTCTAAGATTCAGAGTACTTGCATACAGCTCACATCTTCCTTTCAAGATAAGCCTGACTCCTCTGCCACACTACCAGGGTCCTGAGCTAGTACAGACTGATACCAAGAGTTGGGGATCTACAAACCACTGGGATAGCTTACTAAAGTCTTACTGCCAGTAGGACAACTTCAGAGGCATAAGCAGTAAACATGAATGAGCCAACTAAAAATATAGCAAAAATGTATCAAAAATTGTACTGCTGCCCCCAGCTGGACATTAGGCACATTTAAAAGTAAGAGGGACCACAAATCCCTTTGGTGCAAGTCTAGGGTGATACAAAAGTATGCCCATTACACTGCATTATAAGATGTGTGGAATATGAAATTGTTACCTAAACAGATAACATGTCCAAAGACAAAAAGTAAGACGTGCATTACTCACCGTAATAGCATCTGATGATTGTATCTGCTTAGATTCACATGCTGTGCATATGGTCCGACATGCAGTGGTAACCACAGAGTATTGCACCTTGTCTTTCGGGGACCGAAAGCGGACGTCGGCATAGGCGTGTCTGTAACACTATCCCTATCGTGACGTGTGTAGTACCCAAAATCCCTCACGCGCCGAGGTCCCTACGATTGTATTTTTTCTGCCATGGGGAACCCAAGGCTATATTGAGTGAGTACATAAATAGAGAAAGTAGTAAGAAGTCTATGTTCCTTCCACCCAGAGCGGGGAGGTAGGGAGGGCGCATGTGAATCTAAGCAGATACAATCATCAGAAATGCTATTACGGTGAGTAATGCATGTCTTCTGATGATTGTTAATTTGCTTAGAATCACATGCTGTGCATAGACTAGCGAGCAGTACCCGGAGTTGGAGGTGGGTTGTGAGAAGGAACAGTAGAGAAAAGATGTCTTAGTACTGCTTGTCCCACCTGAGTCAGACCTAGAATGAGTGTCTAGGCAATAGTGTTTTGTAAAGGTGTGTACAGAACTCCAGGTTGCCGCTTTGCAAATGGACTCTAGGGGAACATTTGCAATTAATGGTATGGATGCCCCAGTGCCTCGAGTAGAATGTGCTCTAGGCTTGAAGGGCAGTTCTCTCTTAGCAAGAGTAACAGTGTGATGCATTTGACAATCCACCTCGAGATAGCCGATTTAGAGACAGGATCCCCTTCTCTACCAGCTGCCACTGAAACAAAGAATTGTTTAGTCTTCCTTAGTGGTTTAGTTCTTTCCAGGTAAAACATGACTGCCCTGCGCACGACTAGTGTGTGCAGGATTCTTTCGGCCATGTTAGAAGGGTTCTGGAAGGAAGTGGGTAGTTCGACTGACTGGTTCACATGGAACTTCTAAATGAATTTAGGCGCAAACCTGAGATGTGTGCGCAGAACTACCTTATCTTTGTGGACTGTAACAAAGGGGTCTAAAACAGAAAGAGCCTGTAGTTCGCCAACCCTTCTGATAGAAGTGATAGCCACTAGGCAGGCTGTCTTACAAGTCAGGTCTTTCAGACTTGCTTTATGCATAGGCTCGAAGGGAGCTCCTATGAGTGGTCAAAACCACATTCAGATCCCATCCAGGGGCTGGGTGAGAGATGGGAGGATAAATCCTCTTAACCCCTTCCATAAAGGCTTTAATTACTGGTATTTTCCACCATGATACTTTTTGTTGTGATATGGTGTAGGCTGACAGAGCAGCCAGATGAACATTTAGGGAATTGAAGACTAACCCAGAGTCCAACAGGTGGGTTAGGTACAACACAATGTGTGAGGGTGAGCAATCGATGGGATTGACGCGGTTGGAATTGCACCAGATGACACGACGTTTCCATTTGCTGGCATAGCAATAATGTGTATTCGGTTTTCTCCCTTCCTTAAGTATGACCATGCATCTCTGAGGGAGTTGCAGGTGTCCAAATTCTATGATCTCAGGAGCCAGGCTGCTAAGTTCAGAGTTTGTGGCCATGGCTGTAGGGTCTCCCCACTGTCCTGAGACAAAATGTTGTATGGGCAGCGCAGCTTGACTGGTGGGGAGAGGGACATTTCTATCAGGTGCACGAACCAGGGTTGGTGGGCCCACATGGGGGCTACCAGTATCATGGTAACTGGTTCCTGGTGCATCTTATACACTCTCTTGTAGTGAAGGTGAATCGGGAGGGAGGGTGAGGGAGGTGCGGGAGGGGGGTTTGGTGAAGCGTAGACAAATTTCCCCAACCAAGTTATCTACAGACTGTTCCCCCCCCCCCCCCCCCGGATCGGTTCTGGGGGTACCTGGAGGCGTAGTCTTGCCATTGGGCGTTCCCCTGAGTAGTGAAGAAAACGATTTCTGGGAAACCCCATTCTGCGAAGACGTTGGACACAATGTCTTCGTGCAGTGCCATTCGTATTCTTCTGGCAGAGGAAAATCTCTGCTGAGTACATCTACCAGCCGATTGAGTTCCCCTGGAACATGTTGGGACAACAAAAACATCTTGTGTTTGAGAGCCCATATCCAAATGTTTTGGGACAGCAGCCCTGGAGAGTGAGTGCCCCCCCTGTTTGTTCAGGTAGTACATTGCTGTAGTGCTGTCGGTTAGGACCAGCACTGTCTTCCCTTGTAGTTGCACCTGAAAGGCTTTCAATGCTTTGAACACTGCTAGTAGCTCCAGTAAGTTTATATGGTTGGACACTACTTGAGGGGACCACACTCCGTGTGCTGTCTGCTGAAGCAGGTGAGCCCCCCACCCCGCGAGAGATGCGTCTGTCGTGAGAGTAGCTTGCACTGCAGGGGTGGTGAAGGTCTTCCCCGTCAAGAGGTTTTCTCTTGACCACCACTGCAGCGAGAGAACGAGGGCTGGCAAGACAACTAACCGATCTTCCCATTGTCCGCTGGCCGGACACCACTGGCTCTTGAGCCACTCTTGCATGGGACGCATGCACAGCCATGCGTGGGGAATCAAGTATATACATGACGCCATCACCCCTTGCAAGCGCATCGCTTAGCGTACTGTCACCTCCCGACTGGCTTCATAATGAGGAATCTAAGAGAGCATGTTCTGAACCCTCTCGCTGGAGGGGAAGACAAGGCCGTCTTCCGTCCAAATTAGTGCTCCCAGAAATTGTTTTACTTGGCTGGGGACTAAGCTGGATTTCTTTTCGTTGATTGAAAAGCCAAGGCTGAAGAGGAGATCTACTATTTTTTGGGTGTTCGAAAAACAAGCGAACCAGTCCCCTGTAATGAGCCAGTTGTGGAGGTAAGGGTAAACTGGGACTGATAGTCTGCGCAGGTGTGCTGCTGCCACTACCAGGACTTTGGTAAACACCCTTGGCGCCTAGGCGATTCCGAAGGAGAGTACCTTGAATTGGTAGTGTTTGTCCTGGATCATGAACCTTAAGTATTTTCTGTGCGCTGGCAATATTGAAATACGAAAGTATGATATTATATGATATGGCATTTGTAATGCGCCTATACACAAGTGTTTCAAGGCGCGACGCGGCAGGGATGGGGGAACAAGGGGAAGACCGACAACAATCCTACTAGGCCAGGTATTATTCAGACCGCGCAAGTGCCGGGGTAGGGGAAGGGAAAAGTGCAAGGGGAGGGGGAAGTGCAGTACAAGTAAGTAGAATAAAAATAAATAAATAGGGCCAGCTGGTGGCAAGTGCAAGGTAAGTGCAGACAAGTGCTGGGAAGGGGGGCTGTAGGGATACAGAGACAGTCCTGCAGTGCAGGGGATGCCAGGGAGGCAGTGCAAGTGGAGAGTGGCTGGGCCGAGGACCGAGGTCGGTGAGAGTGGCCCAGTTGCAGATTCAGTGCAATTTCAGTGTAGAATTTAGCAGGGAGAGGGACAGAGAAGGCAGAAGCAAAGAGGAAGGTTTTGAGGTGCTTCCGGAACCGGAGATGGTTCTCAAGTTTCAGGGAGGCTGTTCCAGAGGGAGGCCCCTGCCGCGGAGAGAGGTCTACCCCCAGCTCGTTGTTTTGAGAAGCGGCTGACCCTGAGGGAGTTGGAGACGGATGAGCGAAGGGCTCGGGAAGGAAGATATTTAGGAAAAGAGAGTTGAAGGTATTTTGGCCCCAGGCCCCAGAAGGCCTTGTGGATAATGCAAAGGGTTTTGAACTTAATCCTCGCAGCCACTGGGAGCCAGTGTAGAGATTTCAGTCCTGGAGAGATACGGTCCCTGGGCTTGAGGCCAAGGACAAGTCTCGCAGTTCTGTTCTGGATGAGTTGCAGAGGGCGGAGAGTGGAGGCAGGCAGATTAAGATAGAGGCTGTTACAGTAGTCCAGCTTCGAGAGAACCAGGGCTCGGGAGATAGTGAGCTTCTGGGGGAAGGAGAGTAAGGGAAGAATACCTCTGAGGAGGTGCAGCTGGTAGTGTGACTTCTTAGAGACGTCAGATATGTGAGGAGAGAAGGAGAGTGTAGAGTCGAAGATGACCCCGAGGTTTTTAGCCTTGCAGGTAGGAGCAGGAAGAGTGCCAAGAGAGGACGGCCAGAGAGCTGCAGGGAAGGAGGCAGTGGGTGTGCCAATGAGTAGAATCTCAGTCTTACTGGCATTAAGGCAGAGGTCATTGGTGGCACACCATTCCTGGATAGCAGACAGTCAGATGCGGGAAGGAGAGGAGGAGGCCGAGGGTAGCCTGAAAATGAGCTGGGTATCGTCCGCATAGCACTGAAAGTTGGGGCAGAGGGCGGCGATGCAGTGGGCAAGGATTGACAGATACTGGTTGAAAAGCCATGGAGAGAGATTAGATCCCTGGGGAACACCATAGAAGACGACGTCAGAGAGGAAGGACCCAAGTTGGACCTGGGAGGGTCGATTGGAAAGGAAAGAAGTCAGCCACGCCAGAGCCTGACCAGTGATACCCAGGTTATCACGGAGACTGTTGAGCAGGATGGCATGGTTGACAGTATCAAAGGCAGAAGAGAGATCGAGCAAAATGAGAACACAAGAGTCAAGGTTGGAGAGCAAGTCTTCACAGATGTTCAGGAGAGCAGTTTCCGTGCTTCTGGCAGCTCTGAAGCCAGACTGATGGTCATGAAGGCTACCAACAGATTCAGCATGGAGGTTAAGCTGGGAGATGGCCAGTTTCTCCAGGAGCTTGCCCAGGAAGGGAGTGATGGAGATTGGGCGATAGTTAGACGGGCAGGAGGGGTCGGAAGAGGGTTTCTTAAGAAGAGGGTGCACAAGGGAGTGCTTGAGGGGGGGATGGGAAGACTCCAGAGGCGAAGGAGTGGTTGCAAAAGTCAGCCAGGGCGGGAGCCAGGGAGTCGATGTGGTCCTTGATAGTTTGAGGAACAGGGGTGAACCTGTTTAGACGAGACAATTATAGATCGGACTTGTCTGGAGACCTCGTCAGCAGAAAAAAGGGGAAAGGCAGAGGAGGGAGGAGGGGTGGCTGCAGAAGGGCCAGAGGAAGAGCCGGGAATAGAGGGAGGGAGGTGATAGGAGGAGAGTGAGGACAGGATGTCCTGAGTTTTAGAGATGAAGTGAGAGGCCAGTGCCGTGCAGAGGGCCTGGGAGGGGACAGGAGAGGTAGAGACTGCAGCAGGGTTGGCAAGCTCCTTGCAGATTTTAAAGAGTTCAGCCGAGTTGTTAGATGCCGCAGCGATGCGGGCTTGGATAAGGGCTCTCTTCTTGATGAGAACGAGAGACAGCATTGTCTTTGGAGCAGGCGGCAGGCCAGTTTGTCAGAGGATGAACACAAAGCACACCATTTCCTCTCTGCCACCCTGCACTTGCGTTTAAGGGTGACGAGATCCGAGTCATACCAGGAGTTACATTTGGCTTTGGGCTTCAGGCGGATTCTCATGACAGGGGCAAGGATATCAAGAGTATCAGATATAGCCGAGTGGAGCATGGAGAGGGCTGTGTCAGGGTGGGAGTCAGCCGAAGGGGGAGGGGGAGGCGAGAAGGTGGAGCGAAAGCCTCAACTGACACGCTATGCATCTTTCATGTCCTATGTTGCCATGAAGTCCCCCTGTTTCAACAATGGGATCACCTCCTGCAGTGTCCATGCGAAACTTCTGGGGTTTTATTAACTTGTTCGCTGGGCGCAGATCTACAACAGGACGCATGGTGCGATCCTTTTTGGGTACAAGGAAGTACACTGAATAAATACCCTTGTTTTCCTGAAGAATAGGGACGGCTTCTATGGCGTCCTTTCCCAGCAGTGCTTCCACCTCTTGGATCAGGATCTCCAGATGGTCCAATCACGCAATAACCGTGGGCGACCGTCTTTAAGACCCACTGGTCGGAAGTTATCCCCTCCAATGCCTTGAGGAAAGATGTTAATCGCCCCCTGACTGGGGAGGAATGGGGGGGGGGGACCTGGACTTGGCTGTCATTTCTGACCAGAGGCTGTGGCTCCTCTGGGATTGGGGCCTCTGCCTCTACCTTTGCTGCGTTTCGGACTCTTGAGGGGTAGTACGTAGGGCTTCCAGATGATTGATTTATGTTGAAGTTACCCGTGCTGTAGTAGTTCTGACCAGCACAGGCTTGCCCTCGAAAGGACCGCAGAGAATTATTACCCCTCTGGGAGGAGGGTTTCTGCGTAATTTGGTGCAAGGACCTTATAGTCTTGTGCTCCTTCTTGGCCGTCTCCAACGCTTCATCCACTGCTTTCCCGAAGAGGTTAGTCTCCTCAATGGGTTTATTAATGAGGGAGGCCCGAGTCTCAGGTCTGAAGCCCAATGTACGCAGCCAGGCGTGTCTTTTCAGAAGAGTACCTGCCTGCTGTTTCTGCAGTGTCGAAGGTGTTCTTCCAGTGTTCCCTCTGAAACAATGGCGAGAAGCTTTGTTCTGGCGGGTTCAGGAACCTCCTGGAGGCCTTCTTGGAGTACGTTCCATTGGGCATCAGCATAGTTTGCTAATAACACAGTATTATTAGCAACCCGAATGGTGTATGCAGCTTCTGATGTGACACGTTTGCCCAGGGCATACAACCTTTTAAACTTCTTGTCCGGTGGTGATTCTCCCGTGGCAAGGGGTACCCCTGCCCTCTTTCGAGTGGTAGTCACTACCAGCGAGTCTGGGATGGCGTGCCCTTTGATATACAGAGGGTCGGTAGGAGAAGGCCAAAATAATTTTTCGACTCTCGGGTTCACTGCCCGTGTCTGACCAGGTGTGACCAATGATGGAGCTACCCGTCTCTTAGAGTTAAGGAGGGGGATGGATTGACTCGCCAGAGGTTTTTCCTTGATAATATCCTCCACGAAATCCTGCTCAGGAACCGCCTCTTGAGTGGCATTTTTGAAGTATTCAGCTGCTTTTTTCAACATGGAGTTTAAAGCCATTTGGTCATCCACAGGGGAGGCCTGGCGAGCCGGGGTGGACGGAGGAGAGTAGTCACAAAATATCAGTGTCCTGATCTTGCTGTGTCCAAGGGTCTTGACCTTCCTGCTCGGTTTCCTCCCAGTTGTCCGTCATATCCTGCTGATCTTCCTCAGTTTGAGAAAAGAAGCTTCTTCTTCATTATAGATGTCTCTATATGTGTCCATATGGACCACGTCTTGTTGGAAAACAGGAGACTGAACTTCTTGAATTTGGGGGTTAGGGTCTACCCGAGCCCATTTCGGGGGAGGATGATCAGAAGAACAAATAATCTGTTCCAGCCGATCCATGTAACCCTCAAATTTTTCCATGGTCCACTTAGAGGACCCAAACGGGCCCAAACGAGAAGAAACAACGCTCTCCGCATTGTGGCGTCGCAAGGAACCTCTCAAGGTGGCGGAGAGGGGCTCTTGACTATCTTCGTAAGTCATCGGAATCGAGGATCAAATCAGTCGAAATCTTTTCCGCGGCTTGGCCCATAACTTTAAGCGGAACCGGAGTAAGGCCCACCGCCGCTGCGATTCTTCCAATGCTACTCTAGATAGTCGCAGAATCGTCAGGGGACAAAGTCTCTGATAATTTGTCGGTAGTAGAAAATCTGTCCTCGGCACCAGGAGGCCTAGCTGTCGGTTTTCCTGGTAGAGGCCTAGCCGTAGTTTTCGGGCCTACTGAGGCCTTGGAAATCGTCGAAGCGTGGGCTCCCGAACTTCGACGCGTGTGGGTTTAAGAGTAGCGCCCTTGGTTTGTTTTGGATTGCCCAGTCGCAATACGCTGCTGCGGATGCGGGAAAGGCTTCGGATCTGAGCGATCCGAGGGAACCGGCAAAGTTTTCGGCGGCCCCGCTGGCGCTTTCACCTTTTTCGACGAAGACGTCGAAATTGGCATAGGGGTTGTGTGCTTAGTGCGATGTGCTTGTACGCCCCTGTCGCCGGGTGTAGTCCCTGTAGCAAGACCAGAGTCGAGCCTGGAAGTGTCCGCCTCAAGGTCTATAACATCTGTGTTGGACGTTTGGTCATCTGAAGTACCCGTCACTTTCGGCTGGCGTGGCGGTGGAGGAAGGGGGGTGGGGGGGGGGTGGGGGTCCACGCGTGACATACCGTACACGGCACACCGCTTTACACGGCGCTCCTTCAGTGTCTTAGGCCAAAGGAGTTTGCACGCCGCTTCTCGTCGTGCTCTAGGGAAAGACAGGCGTTACACATCCTGTGTTCGTCCTTCCAAGCATATCTGACCCTACACTTAGGGAAGAATCTAAAAGGAGTCCTTTCCATAGCATAAGGGAAGGATGACCAGACTGAAAGGGAAAAGAGGGGAAAGGAGGAAAGACATACTAAACAATATGGCCACCACAACCCCACTCTCCTACTGTATAGGTCGGCCAGAGGCCAGACCACGTGGAAAATCCGGCCGCCGGATCTTAGGTGCCGAAATCCACAGCCGTAGACGATTCCCCCGTAGTCTTCGTTGAAGATGTTCGTATTGGCGAAGTGACTTAACGGGGAATAATCGACAATTCGGTAAAGATAAACAATGTCTCTAAGAGCTCCGCTATAGGGCGACCAATTATCTGGGCGGAAAAAAACAATCTGAGGGACCTCGGCACGTGAGGGATTTTGGGTACTACACATGTCACGATACGGATAGTGTTACAGACACGCCTATGCCGACGTCCCCTTTCGGTCCCCGAAAGACAAGATGCAATACTCTGCGGTTACCACTGGATGTCGGACCATATGCACAGCATGTGATTCTAAGCAGATTAACAAGCATCAGAAACAGTTGACTAGTACTGACAATCTGAATGAAGGACTAGTCAGTTCCCCATATCAAATTGAGCAAAAAGGCCAGTGAAGCAAAGCTGAAGGCTTCACTTCTCTGCAAAAAGTCAACACAGAGGGTAAAACAAAAGCAACATGTTTGGGGGCCATAGAATATGGAGGAAAAATTGCATCAGAGGAACTTACCCAACAGTGGGCTCAAACACAGTGGTGGTCTTTGTGTGGGGGATGGCATAGTTTGAAGCCACCAGTCTTGCTGATACGAAAGCAAAACCTTTGTTTCCTATGCAGGCTCTAGCCCATTTACAACTGGCCTTGCACCGTTGTACTGGGGCAGACATGCCTAGGTTTTAAAATCAAAGAATTAGATCTCTCTGTGTACGTGTGTGTGAGACTAAGTGTGCTATGTTCATTTGTAATGTTGCATCACCATCTAGCAGAATATTCAAAAACATAGTTTTATATGTGTTTAAGAACATTTCCCGTGATTTCTTTGTTAAGAAAAGGTTCCAAAATAAACCTAAAATGTTTGGCTTATTTTGCACACCTCAAGTCAGCGTACCTGTGATGAAAGTTAGTACTGCGAAGGACTTCCAACCTGCCAGCATCCTGGTCTGAATCACTTAAAACGCTATAAAAACACATCTCTGCAGAATGTTTGGAATGTGCATACAGCTCCAATTAATTTGTATTTGTTTTATTTGTATAGCGCACCTGGCCCACAGACATCTGGGCACATATCGTAGGTTACATTGACATAATCAGACAGCAAGAACAGTAGAACACACAAACACAACAAAATACTTACAGGATATACATTGCAATATAATTACAGAATACTTTACAATGTATATACAAAGAGAATGCAGGGTAATTGGAGCGTGAATCTGGAAGGTGAGTTTAATGTTGAAGAGGTGGGTAATGGTTATGAGTATCTTGAGCCAAGAAGCATAGTTTAGCTTTGCTCTTGAAGGAGTGGAAGGAAGTTTCTGATCGAAATGGGTGGGGAAGCGAGTTCCACAGTTTGGGGCAAGGACCGGGAAGCTGGCGCCCCCAGCTGTCTGAAGTTTGAATCTAGGTAGCGAGAGGCAGTGTGCTTGGGCTGCCCTGAGGGCGGCTGGAGGTGTGGGGGCTCCAATGGCTGGCCAAGTAGCTGGGTGCCTGATTGAGCAAACATTTATACGTGAGCGCAAGGGTTTTGAAGGAGACTCTTTGGGCTACTGAGAGCCAGTGAAGGCTGCGTCTAGTGTTTGATATATGCTGGTCCTGGGAATATTTAAAGTAGCCCTAATGGCATTGTTTTGGGTGACCTGGAGCTTGTTGAGATTGTGTTGACTCGTTCCTAAGTACAGCGCATTGCAATAGTCCAATTTGGGCATGACCAGGGTTCTTGTAAGGATGGTACAATTAGCCGTGGACAGGAAGGGACGGTAGGCTGTGATGAGTTTGCACATGTAAGCGGACGCTGAACTGACGGAATTGGTTTGTCTAGCAAGAGATAAGGTGGAATCAAGATAGATGCCAAGAGTTTTAGTATCATTTGAAACCTTAATGATGTTGCCATCAGTGATAAACAATTTGAAGAGAGGGTCAAGTCTGAGTCGGTGCTGAGAGCCCAGGATGAGGAGCTCTGTCTTCTTATCATTCAGACAGAGCTCGTGTTGAGCCATCCACTCCTGGATGACTTGATAATCATTTAAGGCTTTGGTATCAACTAGGTGATCTCTGGTGATAGGGATTAGTATCTGGGTGTCATCTGCATAGTTGGTGTAGATGACACTCAGTCAAAAATATGGCTTTGTAAACACGTTGTAGAGCGTAGGTGAAACGCAGGATCCTTAGGGGACCCCACATAGTACTGGAGATGGTTCAGCAGAAGCAGCAGAGGCGAAGACCCTCAGATCTATTGGCAAAGAAGGATCTAATTCAAGTAGTGGCATTGTCCGAAAATTGGGCTGCTGATTTAAGGTGCTGGCAGAGAATTTAATGGTTCACCAAGTCAAAAGCTGCCGAGAGATCTAGCAGTAATAAGATGGCTAACTTTCCGTTGTCTTTCAGGTCCTCAATTTGAGTTTTAAGGTCGATGAGGACAGTTTCGGTTCCGTGCTTGGGACGGAAGCCCGATTGTCTGAGCCCTAGAAGTTTATTGGATACCAGGTAGTGCTGGATCTGCAGATGTTAAATATTTGTACTGCGCAATACCACCACCGGAGTGATCCTCTGGCGCTCTGGTGGTTCTGAAAGAAAGGAGGGGTGGGGAGTTGGTGGGGACGAGCTGGAGAAGTGCAAGAGAGCAGTGATGTGCTGTTGGCAGCATATAAGCCGTTCGGTCCAGGATTTTGAGCAGAAATGAGACGGTGGTGATAGGCCTTTAGTTTGTAGGGATGCTCGGGTCTAAGGATGGTTTTTTGAGAAGGGGGATAACCCAGGCATCCTTGAGGTTGTCTGGGATGATGCCAGTGCTGAATGAGGTATATATGAGGGCAGTGATGAAAAGGGCTAAATCAAGGGTAGCCTCCTTGATGGGAGCTGGGCATGTGTCGCCCTGGCAATTGGAGGGTTTAAGTTTGCTCATTTTTTCAACCTCTGAGATAGAGGAGAAAAGCTGAATGGTTGAGGAGTGTGCTCTATCCGGGAAGTTATTCCAATGGGAGAATTAGGCTGTGAATCAGTCTGAAGGCTGCTTTTTCTGGAGTTGATTTGAGATTGGAGTGTTGTGATTTTGTTGAGGAGTGCCTTTTGTATGTTATCACACCATGTACTGTCTTTGCTACAGGTGTCAGGCGGGGTGGTAGGAGATTCAAGTTCTTTAAAGATCTTGAAGAGCTCTTTGGTACTTATAATAAGCAGAATATGCTTATTATAAGTAGAGCCTAATCTGAGGTTCCATGTCTTAAAATCGTGGCAAAAATGGCATTGAATACAAAATATTGCGGCAAAAATGCAGTAGTTTTGCCGCCACAATCATGTAAAGGATGCAGGGGACACCCCTGCAACCACCGGACCCATTATACCATTTAAAGGGAGCAGGCGTGTCCCCCGCTCCCCTTAAATGGTTTAATGGGGTACACCTTTACCGGGTCAAACCACAGCATTTTTGCTGCGATTTTTTTGCCGTCGATATTTTTGCCGCAATTTTATTACCCGATACCATAGGGCGCATGGTTGGTTGGGGGTGGGTTTGGCAGTAAAGCGTACCAGCCATAGGACAGGGGCGTTGAGGTAAAGGTTTGGGTGTGGTGTCATGGGCATAGTTGAGGTGCTCAAGATGTGCTGCGTGCTAGTGGGAGGGCAGGAAATAGGGGAGTGTGTACTCCAATATGGTGGCAAATTAGAACGGTAATTAGAGCAGTAACTGACTAAACATAGCGAGACTGGTAAAGGATTTCTCAATAAAGGTGTGTTGGGTTGGTAGAGCAATGCAATAGTGGGTAAGTGTAGAAACCACAAGAGTTGATAAGCAGACTAGGAGGAGAGCGCAGCAAACTAAGTCAGAGGTGTACATTATGGGGTATAAATTAGACAGATGGCCAAGCAGTATGAATCGAGTAGAGCCAGCAGGGGTGTACGACTAATAGTTACAATGTGCAGTGTACATGATTAATAGCATGCAGGTCATAAATTAAAAAGATAATGACCGGGGGTCACCAGTCATTGTTGGTACACACGGGAGACAAAATGTAAACTAAAGTACAATGCAGATAGCAGTCTAATCAGTCTGTACAGGCAAAGTGCAGCGGAAAACCTGGAAGAGGAGACGAATCCTGTCTATTAATAATGTAAATAGGTCTTCGGTTTGGCAGAAGGTAATGAGAAAATACCATCAAACGAGATACAGAGTACAGACATGCATCATGATACAGCAAAGCTACAATATGTGGGATACCATGTGCTAGCAATCATAGGAGAGCAAGTCTAGCACATAGCCAGTGGAGTGCATATCAAGCAGGGAGTCAGAGTGCGCGCAGACACGGATATGAATATGAGCGACTCTGGTGGGGCTCGTGCACGGATAGCATTAGTCAATATACAATTTAGGGTGTGACAGTTAACCATTGCACTCGGTCAGTCACAATAAGCAACGCATTAAATACAGGCGTAACGCAGCACAAGTGTTTGATAGTACATGTGATTACTGGCGTTTACCTGCTTGCAGCGCATAACGCAGTGGTGAGGAAAAGGGTTCTGGAGCAGCAGACTAGTCAAGCAATGCGGTATCAGGTCCAGTGGGAAGCCGCATCAACTGTCTCTGAAAGAGTTACGTGGCCGGCGGCAAATATTTGGGCAGAGTGAGTGGGCCACTGCCTGCGGCAGTGACAGGCAAGGCCAGGCACTGGGCCTTGGTCACTGGGCCTTTGAAAGCGAGGCAGGCTCGCGCATTCCGGTTTCGGCGCTCCTAGGATGTAGGAGGTGCCGGCCTATCGTGCTGAGGGAGGTTGCCTGGCAACCACAATACACCAAAATAGCAATCAGGCCGCCATTTGCAGGAGACAGAATCTTGTGCAGTTTGTTGAGAACGGGTGATCTGAAAAGTGCAAAAGGCTCAGAATAAGAGCGCACAATGGAGATGATGCCTCGAGTAGACGCTCTCCACACTGCAGGTCTTACCCTGGACAATGGGTACAGCAGCTGACTAGCTGCAGCAGATGATGTTGCGCTCCTCCTGAAGCCGATTGTAGCAGGGACATGGGGGGGACTCCTGCTACAGCTGCTGCTGTAGTGTAATTGACATGACTGTGCATCATGTTAGGCTATTAAAATGGTTATGCAATAAATGCACACACTTCTGTTTTGCTGAACAGGTCAAATAGTGACGTTTCCAGAATAAAGATAAAATGTTTATGCATATTTGAATTACTTGCACAGCTCAAAATGCACATGGAGCAATACTGATGGTTTACCACAGCGGTTCTAGCCGATGAGACTTTAATACTGCAATTTTGAATGCATAGATTATGTCAAGAACAGAAAAAAAAACATGTTCTAAGCTAAGAATGGGGCACTAAACCATCTCTTTACAGAACAACATTTGCCTTCGACCTATTCCTCCCCCCCCCGCCCCCTCGACACCCTGGTGGATATCTTTTGAGATTACCTCGCCGATATCTCCTTGCACCACACGGATTGGGTCAATCAGAATGTCTCTGGCCAACTTCTCAATCTTCTTACGGAAAGTCGCACTGAACAGAAGTGCTAAGAAACAGAAGTCTGATTAAACACACTGGAACAAGATGTTAAAGAAATAAATAAGATGGCACAGGATTTAGGGCACAAGACTAGATTGGCGAATACATCATACTTTATTCGGTGAAAGCCGTAAAGTGCACAATAGTGCAACTCTTACACAATATTAATCACTAGCAAGAACAACAAATGTTTAAAACCTAAGCCTTGGCAATAAAAGCATTATAAGTAGTGTTTCTGGATGTTTCAGTCAAATCAGAAATAACCATGCAAAAATCCCGAGAGGTTTTTATTTCTCTTCCAGAACACATCGGTTTGGGTGAAGCGGTGTGCCTCCGAGCATTTTCATTGTTCCTGGCATAGGGAAGCCTGCAGCGAGGGCCAAAAATGAGGGGGCCATTAAAGAAGATCAGCATTGGTCCGATTGGCTGTGTGCGTGTCTCGGTTTAGAGAGGGGTTTTGGGGATAATGTTCATGTCTTGTGCCAATTCCCCTCAACCTGAGAGACCCCCAGCACTTTTACTGGACTTCCAGGATTTTATATTTTATTTTTATTTGTTCTTGTGAGAACAACTTTTTCCCACTCTTGCATTCTTTTTGCTCCGACTTGGGAAGCCTGTTTTACTGCTACTGTAATTCTTTTTACTTTAATGGAGTCTTGCTTTCCTCCATGCATTTCATTACAGGAATATGCAAGTGATCGTTGCAGCACAGCACCCTTTGGCATTTCCTTTTTTTAAAAAAGATTTTGCATGAGGACTACTGTTCAAGGATAGTAAGATACTTTTTATCGTACTTACCTTTTCTTTTGTGGAATAACACACCAACGAATGTGGGGTTGTTAGGCAAGATTGCATGCAGTACCCTGTGGAACACTGCACCAGCCTTGTCCTCTTGGAAATAGTTAAAGCAATGACGGGGAATATTCATGAACATGTGAATCCATGCCAGATCCCATGCTGGAGAACCATGGTTAACAAGTTTCTCAAACAGGTAAGCACTTTTAAACCCCTCCCAACCCCCCCCCCCATGCAATGTAGATTAACCCTATCCCAGCTATACAAGTAAAGAAGGTATGACTTTTTGGAGGGACAGATCAAAACACAAAGTCAGGTTAGAAGGGTCTTTAGGGAGCCAGGACAGCCAATGTTAATTGAGCAAAGTCTAGGGGAGCTGAGGCACTTCTAGAAGGTAAGTAAAACATCTTGCACAATGTTAGAGAGCTTTGTAGAAAAAGAATTCACTGTTGGGCAACAAGCTGGTAGGCTTGTGAGGGGCAAAGCTGTAAGCAACTCTGAAAAGAACAAGTTACTCTCTTACCTGGTAACATTCTTTCAATGGGATGGTCCGACGACGTATTCCATATCTAAGACAGATAATGTCCACAGCTGTGCCGCTTCGGAAACTTTTCGGCGTCTGCGTCCTGCGTCGATGAACCGTCCCCGAGGACCTCAGACGGCCGACGTCACCCGATGTGATAAGTAGGACGCACGACGCCCGTAGCCTCAGTTGTAGTTTTTTCCCCCCCA
Organism: Ambystoma mexicanum; assembly: GCF_040938575.1. Classification (NCBI taxonomy): domain Eukaryota; kingdom Metazoa; phylum Chordata; class Amphibia; order Caudata; family Ambystomatidae; genus Ambystoma; species Ambystoma mexicanum. Next base: position 477,331,123 of record NC_090938.1, read on the forward strand.
GAACGTGTGACACCAGTTTTCTGCCAGTCAGACACACAAGGCCTTGCGGAACGCAAGCTGCAATCGCATAAGAAATTCTGCAGCGGGGAAGGTAGGGAGGGAGCGATATGGAATACGTCGTCGGACCATCCCATCGAAAGAACGTTACCAGGTAAGAGAGTAACTTGTTCTTCGAGGGGATTGGGTCCTCTGACGTATTCCATATCTATGACAGACTCCCAAAGCAGTACCAAGCAAGGAGGTGGGAAAAGAATTTAGAACACAAATTTAGCATGCCCAATCAAATTGCGGAATAAAGGACTGCCTTGCCAAAGGCCAGATCCTGCCCTCGGATGGAATCGAGGGAGAAGTGACCTACAAAGGTATGTACCGAAGCCCAGGTGACTGCATCACAGATGTGACGAATAGGAACACCCCTCTGTAGGGCAGTAGACGCAGCCACTCCCCTGGTAGAATGGGCCCGCAAGCCAGCCGGAGGGTCCTTACCTGCCAAGCGGTAACACTCAGAGATAGCTAAAATGATCCAACGAGACAAAGTCTGTTTCGTCACAGCTTGTCCCGAACGCTTTTCAGCGTAACCAATGAAAAGTTGATCGTCCACTCTGACCAGGGACATGCGCGAAATATAAAAGCTCAACGCTCTCCTAGAATCAAGCCTATGGAGCCTCTCCTCTTCCTTACCAGGAAGTGGAGGAGAGTAGAATGCCAGAAGAACCACCTTCTGGCTCAAATGAAATTCCGAAACCACCTTCGGAAGGAAGGACGAACTCGAAGGACAACCCTGTCCTTATGAAACACAGTGAAGCGTGGCTTAACTGAAAGTGCCTGTAACTCACTCACTCTGCGAGCGGAAGTAACCGCAACCAAAAACACAGTTTTAAGAGTTAACAGTCTCAAAGGGCAAGAATGCAAAGGCTCAAACGGAGCACCCATAAGAAACTTAAGAACAAGGTTCAAATCCCAACCGGGCACCAGAAAAGGTGACGGAGGAAACACATTAGTGAGCCCTTTTAAAAACTGAGAAATTAAAGGAATCTTAAAATAGGAACATTCTTCGGACGAGCGCTTAAATATGGAGAGCGCCGCCAGGTAACCTTTAATGGTACCCACTTGCAAGCCCCTGTGGGCCAAGGAAAGCAAAAAAGACAGAACCATGGGAATGTCACACTCAAAAGGATCCACATTCTTAACTCTGCACCAGTCGCAGAATTTACGGCAACGGCACGGAGACTTTGTTGCCGGCCCCCTGGCCGAGAGCAACTCCTCCAACAAGTCTTCAGGGAGGTCCCAATCCTTATACCTCAACCTTTCAGAAACCAAGCGTGAAGGTTGAGGGATCTGACCTCTGGATGGAGAACCTGACCCACCTCCCGTGAGAGCAGATCGTCTCGGTAGGGAAGACGATGGAGGGCAGATGGACAAGTCGAGAAGGTCCGGGTAACACGTCCTCAGAGCCCACGCCGGAGCAATGAGGATCATCCGGGAACCGAACCTCCGTAACCTCTGCAGTACTTGCGGGATGACGGGGACTGGAGGAAACACGTACAGCAGTGGGAACGACCACTCCACCACAAACGCGTCTCCTAATGCTCCTTTTGGAGGAAATTCCCACGAGCAGAACCCCTCGCACTTCCGGTTGACACTGGAGGCGAAGAGATCCACTTGAGGGGTCCCCCAAAGGGCAAAGATCTCCAGGAGAATCTCCTGAGCCAGCTCCCACTCGTGAGAGATCGTGCTCTGCCTGCTCAGAGTGTCCGCCGTCTCGTTGTCGCCCCCGGCCAGATGAACAGCCGAGATCGAAACTTCCTGCTGGATGGCCCAGAACTCGTGCTGCATCGCCTCCCTGCACAGAGGAAGTGGCCCTGCCCCCCACTTTTTGTTGAGGTAGTGCATGGCCACCGTGTTGTCCATTAGGATCAGGACACTCTTTCCTCGCACAGTCGGCAGAAAAGCCTTCAGGGCTAGCCTGACGGCCCTCAGCTCCAACAGATTGATATGGAGTCTGGACTTCGACGGAGACCAACGACCGCTGACTGTCAACTCGTTGGCATGAGCTCCCCATCCCGTGAGGGATGCGTCCGTCACGATCGTCACCTCCGGCCAGGGAAGCCAAAACAGGGCCCCCTTCATCAGATTGCCTTCGACAGCCCACCACAGAAGGTCCTGGGTGACAGGGCGGCACCTGAACAGGGTCCGACATCCTGCCGGAAGATTGCAACCACTGCTTCTTGAGTGCCCACTGCAAAGATCTCATCCGCAGACGAGCCTCTGGTACCAGAAGAATGCAGGATGCCATGAGGCCGAGCAACCTCAAGAACTCTAACGCCGGGAGCGTCTGGGCAAGTTGAAACTTGTGCACCATCTGCTGAATGTGAAGAGCCCTCACTTGGGGAGGAAAACACAGCCCCAGGGGTGTGTCGAGCACTGCTCCGATGTACTGGAGCCGCTGTGTTGGCGTCAAATGGGACTTCTTTAAATTGAGGGAGAAGCCCAGCTTGTGAAGGGAGTGGCAGGTGGCGGACGGATGATCCAGGGCTTGCTCGGGAGATCTCCCCCTGATCAACCAATCATCCAGGTAGGGGTAGACGTGAATCCCCCTTTCCTGAGATGCGCTGCCACCACCACCACGAGCTTGGTGAAAACCCTCGGGGCGGAGGTCAATCCGAACGGCAGGACCCGAAACTGAAAGTGACAATGATGATTGGCTGTTCTCCATTGTGCAGATCAAGCGTAAACTAAAAAGGCTAATTAGTGAGCAAGATAAAGAGCAGATGACAGTGAATTTGGGTGAAAAAGTAAATAGTGGTCCCTTTCTAAAACACTTGATGTCCAGAGATGGTATACCCACCTAACAATATGCATTTCCAGAAAGCATAACGATTAGGTGGTATCTACAGTTTAAATTTAACATCTGTAATACTCTAGACATAGTAGGTCCAAAAAACGGTATCCACAAGGATAGTCGATATTGTAGATTATGTGGGAATATACAATAGAAACTGCCTACCACATAATATGTGAATGTGAGAGTATTGAGGGAATACGCAGAAAATACCTGATGAAATATAACAATGATACATCCACGTGCAAAATGTCTGAAATATGGACTAGTCTTATGAATGGAAAAGACAAATTTAATATTTTATATGAAGTTTTGTGAAAATGTTTGAGATTTTAACTGAATTATCAAATGGTGTTTTAAAATTTTTATAGTGATATTTTTTTAAGTACTAAAGTTAAAGCGTATGAAAGATAACATGAATTGTGATAAAGATGTGATTTTATGTACAATGTAAAACTAATGTTATATGCATATAAAAAATAAAAGAAAAAAAAAAAAGAAAGTGTGAGTCGCCAACCGCGAACCTCAGGTACTTCTTGTGCTTTTGATGGATCGGCACATGGAAGTAAGCGTCCTTGAGGTCTAGAGACACCAACCAGTCCTGAAGTTGAAGGGCCTGGAGGACTTGAGAGAGTAACCATCTTGAACTTGTCCTTCCTGAGGAGTTTGTTCAAACCGCGCAAGTCCATGATGGGTCTCAATCCCCCGTCTTTCTTCGAAATCAAAAGTGGAATACAAACCCTTGTTCTTCTCCGCTACAGGCACCAGTTCTATGGCGCCTTTCTCCAGCAGGGCTTGAATTTCCTGCGCAAGGAGCGGATCCGGACTCTTCAAAGAGAGGTTCCCAGGTGGATTGTCGTGAGGCCTCTGCCGAAAGGGAAGACAGTAGCCGTGGGTTATGATCTCCAGAACCCACACATCTGAAGTAATGGCACGCCACTCTACAAGATGCTGCGCCAGCCTTCCCCAACTGGCGAACCATGGGACCTGGCCTCATGACTGAGTGGTACCGGCTGCGGCGTTGCCTGAGGGCAAAGAGGCAACTGCCCGAGCGGCCTTGGCACCTAGAGTACCCCGTTTTCCACCTCTGGCACTTACGGTGACCCCTTTGACTGACAGCTCCTCTCGCTTTACTGAAGGATGAATAATAGCGAAAAGAACCACCCCTCCATTGTGCCCTAGGATGAAAAGGTGGAGGTTGTCGAACTGCAGCGCCCAACAACTTTGCTGCAGCTTTGGAGGTCTGCAACCTCTCAAGGCTCTCGTCAGCCTTGCTGCCAAAAAGATGTTCACCGTCAAAGGGCATGTTGAGGAGCCGGGACTGCACATCAGGAGCGAACCCCGACTTCCGCAACCACACAAACCTGTGTATTATGGTGCTCGCAGCCATGGACCTGCTGACACAATCTGTCATGTCCAAACTCGACTGAACGGCCTCACACATGGCATCCTTGCCATCCTGAACCATAGCAAGGAAACCATCCCGTTCGTCCCCTTCGGGAATATGTTCAGCCGCTAATGCAACACAGTTCCACAGAGTGTGTGTAAAAAGAGACAAGGCACATACGGAGTTGGCCGCCTGAAGCGCCATACCCACTGAAGAAAACACCTTTGCCCAGCCATCAAAATGATTGTCGTCCCTATCCGGAGGGATGGTAGGATACGACGCCTGCTTTGCCGGGGCCGGGGCCGTAGCCGCCTGCACCACCAAACTCTCCCGAGTGGGGTGCCTGGACAAGTAGCAGGCGTCGCTACTGGCTGGACAGTATTCTCACGACAAAGACTTGCCCACTGCCGGGAGACTCTCTGGAGCAGTCCAAGCCGCCGCCGCCGCCCTTCTCTGCAGAGCCATATGAAACGGCAGTACCGGGTCAGTGGGGGGGGGGGGGGGACCAAGATCAAGGATGTCCGTGAGATCATCCTGAACAAACTCCCCTGGCGGAGCCGACCATCCCAAGTACTCGGTGACCCGAGACATAAGGCGCCGGTACGAAGAATCGGCATGAGTGCCAGGCTCCGGTCTACAAAACTCCACCTCGAGAGGTGTCCAGTCCACTGGCATCATGCAGTGACTGCCTCAGGTCATCAAATTGGCTATGGCCCGAGAGAAGCTCATCAGGCACCAGAACCAAACCCTCATCAGAGCCCTCATCACTCTCTGGAATGAACTCCAGGCGGTGAGAGGAAGACACCTGGGGACCAAAGTTATGCCTGACCTTAGCCAGAGCCTTTCTAGGGGCTACCCCAGTGCCACGGGGCCCCTCTGACACCACCGCCTCGAAAGGCGTCGAGGACGCCGAACAAGTTGGCGCCGGCGTCCACAGAATCGATGTCGAGCGAATCGGCATCGACGTCAGCGACACAGGCCTCGAAGCCAGGGCTCAGAGAGTGTCCTTTGACGACCTAGGCGCCAACGACCCCCTCCTCGAAAGCGGAGCCTCGAGAGAGGTCGCCAACGACCTCGGCGCCACAGGCGTCGACGTCTTCCTCGAAGACGGCACAGGATCACGCGGTCTCGAGCGTATCGAGGACCGGGACCTGGAACGGGCATGGCTAGAACTGTTACCCTTGTCCGAGCGGGACCTCTCCCGCGTACCGTGCCGGCCACCCGAGCCCGAAGGCATGCGAGCAGTGTCTCTCGATCGATCACGAGCGACCCCACTCGGAGGCGCAGACGGACCGGTGCCCTGCGATTCAAGAATTGCCAACATCTTCCTCCCGAAGGAAGCCCATTCCTCCGGTGTCGCTTGCATGGTGGGATAAGCGACCCGCCGACGGGCAGAGTCCTCGGAAGAGGACGAGGAAGGCGACCGATGCCGGCGCTTCCGGGAATGCCTCGAAGAGGCAGAGGAGTGGTGAGACCGACTCCTGGAAGGAGACCCACTGGACCTCCGACGATGACGCAGAGAGTCGCCTCTCGAATCATCCGTTGTAAGCCCCGCAGACCTCGACTTCCTGGGCTTAGACACCCTACCTACTGACAACTTCTTGCGCTCCCGCAAGGCCGTGGCCGTGAGCGACTGGCAGTCGACACAGTCGTCCGTGTCGTGGGCCTCCCCGAAGCACCAGAGGCAGGCGTCGTGCGAGTCCGTTACCGACATCTTGGACCCACAGTACCCGCATTTCTTGAAGCTCGGATGCGGGGTTGAAGACGAGGTAGACATCGTCACGAACAGGTTTTCGCAAAAACCGAACAGGTTCAAAGAACCGAGAAGAATACAACAAACTCCAAAGAGTCGAGGGGTACCGAGATTCACAAAGCGAACACGTTCGCGGAAAAAACGGAGCTGAGGCTACGGGCGTCGTGCATCCTACTTATCACATCGGGTGATGTCGGCCATCGGAGGAGGTCCTCGGGGACGGCGCATCGACGCAGAAAATTTTCCGAAGCAGCACAGCTGTGGACATTATCCGTCAGAGATATGGAATACGTCGGAGGACCCAATCCCCTCGAAAGGCAAGTCTCAACTGAGAGCTAGCAATGCTACACAACAAGAGGCAAGTACCCCTTAGTTCACAGTACCTTTGGTCTGAAGAAATTGATTCCAGCTGGCTTCTGTTCCTGTTGTAGCATGGCAGATCCTGTTGTTCCCGGGCCTCAGTCGTGGGGACAAGAGGGAGGACGTCTGGGGACTTCTGCACTACGATTCGAAAGTCGTTGGCAGCAATGGCCAAACTTCAGATCAGCAGCACTTTGCGGTTTCAACTTCTCGCGAACAGCACCACTGTGTTTCTCGGATACCTTGTGGGGTTTCCTTGCTTCTGGGGTCCAGCACTCTGTAGAGGTGGCTCAGGGTTTTTAGTCCTGCTTCGAGGGAGAGCGGAGGATCTTCCTGGAGCTCGGGTCTTACTTAAATGATGCACTATTCTGGTGGTCCTCTCCCCGGCACTCGGTGCCTGGAGCAGCTGGAGTACAGCCAGCAATGAGAGGATTTCCAGATTAGTTCGACTTGGGGTTGATTGGTCCCACCAACCGAAGGGGAGAAGTCGTCCTTTAAAGGGCTTCTCTAGTCGAGGAGAATTCTGAGCTTCAGCACTTCAGCAGGGCGTAAAGTGCACATGTGTTTTTTGAATTTTGATGAATTTTTTAATGATGTATGTGATGTTTTGAATAAAAATTGTTCTTAAAAATTGTTGAATTTGGCTACGAGAGAGATGTTGGGAGTAAGAAACCAATTTCCTTTTGTAAAGGCTCACCTTGTCTACAGCAGATAGGGGTAGCTGATTTGTTCCATTTTATCTGCCCACTATAAAAGGAGACAATCCTCCCAGTACAGCCTTTGCTTACCTGGCTCTTGCCCTTCCAGCTGGGAAGCTGCCTGTTGGCGAAGTCCTTCAAGAGTAGGACACTCTTTGACCTCTGCTGAAGTCTGCCCGAGAGGGTCCAACTTCTGCAAGAAACGTCTGCAACTCAGGATGGTCTTTAGGATCCAGATCTCCAACATAGGGAAGGGCTTCTTCCAGCTGTTTCACCAGTAGCTGATTCACCATTCTGTGGTTGTTCTTCACACTGCGCCTCAGCTGGTGGAGGGATCACAGGTGTGACCTTGGATGGTCCTCTTGCGAACGTCCTTGTTTTATGCACAGTGGTGGCACCTTCTTTCCCGAGACCTTGGGTTTCCCCTTTGTCTCCTTTGTCCTAGAAGTAGAAGGGTGTCCTTCCTGTGGACTGAAAGTTATACGTTCTTCTGTAACTTCCCACTCAGAGTCATCTCAAGTTGCCACTCTGGCAAATCTAGTCTGCTCCTCCTTCCTTTTAATGGGAGGTCTGGGGGCGCTTGATACAACTCCAAAAGTCTAAGTCATTCCCCAACAGGACTCTCCCAGGCACCTCACTTTGTACACTGGCGGCAATCCTTGCAGTCATATTATTGCACTAGATGAGAGCTGGTAGTATAGGAACCATCTGGAGTGGGCCTCCAGCAAGCTTAGTGGGACTTTGGGTGCATTAGCAACATCCTCAGGTTAGAAAAAACTTCCATCCACTACTGTAATGCTGGCCCCAGTGTCTCTAATGGCAGGGGTCTCCTGACCATTTACAAGTACACTGTCCTTGTAGTATTATTGTGTGTAATCTGGAATAGTTATACACATCTACATTCTGCTGTTACCACAGACCCAGGGACACTAAAGAAACACTGGCCGAGACTCCAATGGGTTATTCAGGCAATAGTTGAAAGTTACCACTTGCCATATGAACTTCTTCCTCAGGGATGAAGGCTAAGGAGGCAGTGTGGACCCCTGAAGGTTACCCCTTGCATCTGGGATCCCCTTTTGCATGGTCAGTTGACCCACAAGACAAGCATACCATTTACCAAATGTTCTTTGGAATGGGGGCTTCTACTGACCGCCCTCTGGTTTAGTGTTAGGCAGAATTGCATGCAGTACCCTCTGGGACCACCACATACAATTAGGACTACATGTGTAAGCAAAACCAACCTTTGGTATAAGTCTGTACTACACAGTGTTTGGTAGCGAGCTGAGCAGCCAGGCTTACCTCAAGAGGAAACGTGTGCAGTAAACAATGTTATACCGAGGTCATACAATCACAGTGCTTCAAATAGACACTCAAGGTTTCTTGGAAATACACTTATTCATTTATTACACAGTCTTTTAGAAAACATTCACTAGAAAGAGGCAACTTAATATCACACACAAACGCACTTCAATACCAAACCAATAAGTTTGAGTAAATTAGGCTCCCCTGAAATAGGAGCAAAATGGCATTTGTCACTTTAAATACGAGTAAAAGGGCACAAGTTAATAAAATAGACCACAAATACTTTTAGGCAGTGCAAATAGTTTTAGTTCACTAGAGGACTCGATTCAGTTCAATGGGCCTAGGCCAAAGTCAATGGACTAGTGTTTTTGGTATGAAAAAGCAGCGCTTGTAGTAAACGGTAAAGTCTTTGCCAAAGTTCTCAGTAGTTTGTACGAAAAAGAATCATATGTTGGGTCACAAGCTGATTAGGCCTGCAAGTTGCGAAAGTTTCGCGAACTTCCACCGCGAGCGTCAAGTTCTCTCAATCGGGTTGGCACAGTACCTTAATATGAAGAAAAGATGCAGCTGATGGTTCCTGGCAGTTCCTGTAGATCTCACTGTTCCTGAGCCTCAGTCGTGGGGACAAGAGGGAGGACGTCAGGGGACTCCTGCACTGCACGGAAACGGGTCAAACAAGCTGGCAAAACGGAAGATCTTTGGTTTGAGTAGCTGTAGTCAAGCACACAAGCTGGTGTCCTTCCCCCCTGGTTAATCCTAACCAGCTCAGAGAATGGTATCCAGTTGGCTTACGAGTTGATTGGTCCCACCAACTCAAAGGAAAAAGTCGTTCTTGAAAGTGTTAGGGAGAATTCTCAAAAATGTGCTAATTTGACTTGAAAAAGGGTAGCATTTGACTGCTACATGAGTTTCTAGACACAGGGGATACTAGGTAACCCCTCCAGCACTCTAAAGTAAGATAGGGTGTGCTGGGTCTAGGAATTTGAAAAGTCTAGTAAAGTCAATTTCACTTTACTTTCTCTGGAAAACAGTAGTTTATCCCAGAGAAGGTATTTAAACCTTGGGACAGAAAAAAAGATGCCGCCTATGGAGTTGTCTAAAACCCCATAACCAAAAGAAAAGCACAGAAAACAAACGGAATTAAAAAGTTCAAAGTCACAAGGTTTAGCAAAAGAGCTGGAGTTGGGAGGAATTGGCACATTTATGAGAATTCTCCCTAACAAAAGGCAATTTAACTTCACTATTCTTGGGTACTGTAGTTCACCCATGAAAAGGCAGTTAAACCTTAAGAAACCTGAAGGTGCTGTGTGTCACCATACAAAATGCAGATGCCCGCGGAGACTGCAAAAACAGTGAAAACACAAAATCCCAAAAGGTAAAAAAACATGAATGAGAAAAAGGGCTCACTCACTCCAGGTGTTGGGTAAGATTTTCATAGAAATTGTAAATCTTCCTGACTTTTTGCTTTACTAGTGGGATATTTTACTTTAATACCTGGTGGCAGTGATACCTTGTTTTCATTTGGTGCACTTTTACCGCAGTTTGTGCACACAGCTGCAGTAAAGGCACCCAAGTTCTCATTTTACCAAAATGGCCCAGCCTTCATTTTTCGCAATGTTAGTGTTTCTTGTCCTTTCTTGTTCTTTCCATCGACATGAACGGTGGGAAATTCCTTTGTGTGATTCTTATCTTCGGTGTGAGTCCCCTGAACCACAGCCCTTTGTCTTCCTCCTAGCCCGAATGCTTACAAATCCTAGAGGGGAGTGGCTGTCCTGATTTGACAACCAGACCACCCCTTCGTGTAAAATGCAGGGAGAGAATGCAGAAGTTGAGCTGTAGTTCTTGTTAAATAATGTGAACCTGGAAGCTGAAGAGCAGTCGACCACTCTAACTGAAACCAAAGAGGATGAAGGAAAAGCGGCAGAGACGATTTCTAGCGTCCGGGGAGCCTGCTGTTTAACCTCAGCCTGATGTAGCCCTTCCTTTCAATCGACCTGGGGACTCCAATAACGACGACCTCGACCAAGAGCCTGATGAGACCCACCAGAATCAAGAAGACCTGTATTTTGAGCCATCCCCTGCGTTGCTGCAATACCCCAATACCCGTGGACCTCGAGCCACTGTGCGGTGCATGGTCTTCCGAATTCCGAATCTCGCTGAAGCTTTGTGGGCATCCTGGTGGCTCTCCAGCTACACCATTAGAGTCCGAAAATTCCCCTCAACAGAACCTTTGTAACAGAGAATTCAACCGCAATTTTCGTCTTCTTCTGTGCTCCCTGAAAACCACATTCAGCAGCGAAGAAAACTTTGCCAAGAGCCTTCATCGATCCCTGCTGCAAAGTCCCTTCTGATGTCTTCTTTTCAGTCACCACGACAAGGAATCCACTGACCAGGTATTTGGCTGCAGACCCTGGAGTCCTCCTGCTGCAAAATCATCAATGCTGAGGTACTATGTTGGCTTGGGTATGTACTTACCTCAGGTCTGTTAGGATTTCTGTGTAGCTGTGGGGTGTTTTCTGTGATGGGGAGGACACCCATCCAGTGTACCCAGTGCCACTGCTAGAATCTTGCTAGGGTGTCTTCTGTGAAGCCCCTGGACCCTCTTCTAACTCAGAAGTAGAGTACACACCCGTTTGCCCAGTCTTTCTACTCAAGAACCTATCCTGACACTGCCCGTTGGACACTAGATCCTAGTGACCACCCCCCAGCCCTCTTTTTCCACTCAGAACACTCAAGCTCCAAGAATAAGGGAAAGACTTAAGGGATAGGGCCTTTTGCCTAGAAAATAAACGTTTTTAAAAGTTACTTGTAAAATAGTTGGTTTGCAACTAACTCCAAGAATGAATGGTTACAAATGTTCTTACTTACCTTGGATGTGTGATGCACTATTCTTAAAAGTATGGTTAACATCTTTCTTTCCTTAGAAACTGTTTTGCCATTCTAATAAAATAGATGTGAAGGTATATTACTCACCTGTGATTAGGCTGTGCCTCTTCCCAAAAGTAATATGTTGATATCACCAGATTAGTCCTGTTAGGATAATTGTATGAGTGTCCCCCAACTGGGTCTTGTTTCACCTGACTTTTGCTGTTAGCCTGTCCCAAATAAATCTGTATTAGGTTGTGGCCTACCTAAAATAACTGAGTCATTCAGCAAAGTGTAACATTAGTGTTTACTTTCCCTGTGCTATCTAACCGAGAGGCTGTGTTTCTAACTGTCCCTTCCTTAAATCCTACATCAGTCACTTGTATAGTTGGTAAAGATCTAACCTGACTCCTGAGATTAAAAGAAAAGTATATGGGCTTTACTTAACTTGAGTTCACTGTGTGCTATCCCAAAAATAAGTTACACAAGTTACTGCTCATCTCAATCTGTGTTTCACTGATCTCAAAAGCACCTGTAATTGAATATTACATCCTTCGGTTCTACTCACCTAGTATAACTTATCACAAAAGTAGTTACAGGTTACTGTACCTAGAAAAGGCGTTCCACTATTCACCAAAAGTATATTGTCCAGTTGACTGATTAGGTGATTTGTACTGAGAGTCACTGTACAACTGGTAGGGTCTACTGCCCTTGCATTACTGAATGTAATTGTGAAAGGAACCATTGGTTTTTACTCCCCCAATAATAGGTGTGAAAAGTCGACCACTGGAACCGAAACCGAACAAGATGGAAGAAAAGCAGCTGAGACAAGTTCCAGCGACCGGAGAGCCTGCTGTGTAACCGGAGCCTGCTGTAGCCCTTCCTTCCAATCGACCTGGGGACACCGAAAACTACAACCTCAACCCAGAGCCTGGTGAGACCCACTAGACTCAAGAATACCTGCATTTTGAGCCGTCCCACGCATTGCTGCGACATTGTGTTGTTGCAATACCCTGGGACCTCGAGCTGCTGTGCAGTGCACTGTCTTCTGAATTCGAATCGTGCAGAAACTTCGTGGGCATTCTGGTGGATCTCCAGAGATACGAATCGAGTCCAATAAGTACCCTCAACAGAGTGCTGGACCTTTGCAACGACGAGAATTCAACCGCGATTTTCTGTCTTCTTCTGTGCTCCTTGAAAAGGCACCAAATGCGCAGAACCGCATTCAGCCACAAGGGAAACCTTGCCTAGAGCCTTCATCGATCCCTGCTGGAAAGTCCCTGCTGAGGTCTTGTTTTCAGTCACCACGACAAGGAATCCACTGACCGGTTATTTGGCTGCAGACCCTGAAGTTCTCCTGCTTCAAAATCTTCTTCAATGCTGATGTATTGTGTTGGCTTGGGTATGCACTTAACTTAAGCCCGTTAGGATTTCTGTGCAGCTGTGGGTTTTCTGTAATGGGGAGGCCTGGTGGGGAGGCCTCTCATCCAGTGCACCCAGTCCCACTGCTAGAATCCCGCTAGGGTGTCTTCTGCAATGCTCCTGGACCTTCTTCTAACCCTAGAAGTAAAGTACTCACCTTTTTGCCCAGTTTTCCTAAGGAACTCTGCTACTTAAGAACCTATTTTGACACTGCCTGTTGGTCACTAGTCTTAGTGAGCCCCCTTCTGCCACTGAGAACACTCAAGAACACTCAAGGGAAGACTTTGAAGGGATTGGGACTTCTGCATAGAAAAGAAAATAAGTGTTTAAAAGTGACTTACTTCTAAAGAGTTGGTTGGTAACTAATTCTAAGAGTGAACAGTTACAAAAGTTCTTACTGACCTTGAATGTGTGATGCACTATTCTTAAAGTATGGTTAACGTCTTTTCTTCCTTAGCAACTGTTTTGCCACTCTAATAGAAAGTAGATGTGAAGGTACTTTACTCCCCTGTTATTAGGTTGTGCCTCTTCCCAAAAGTAAAGCCTGGGAATCCTCGGTAAAGAAAAAAAATCAGTTTCAGTTTGATTTCTGAACTGTCTTTCTCCTAACAATCACTGAGCTCTGTGTCATACTGCCCCCAGCCAATGACTGCCCTCTACCTAAGCCTCCCCTCTGGCAACCATCTTCAGATTTGGTAGCACGTAAAGTGGCAGTAGGACCAAGAAAAGAGCAGCAGATGGGTAGGCGGGAGGGTTCGCATGTGAATCCATGCCAGACCCATGCTGGAGAACAACAGTTACAGGTAACCTCCAGCATGGATTCACATGCTAATCAATTAAGAATACATAGCAGTACCCACATGCACAACCACGGGAGGTGGCAAAGGCTTAACGTAAGCATCTCTTACCTCCTCACCAGGCTCACCTTCAAGCCAAAAGGTTTGTGAAGCACTGCTTGGCCGACTCTGGACTATGCCCTGGAATCCCTGTCGACGCAGTAAAATCTCATGAAGGTGTGCGTCGAAGGCCACGTAGCAGCCCTGCAGATGTCCAGCAGAGACGGACAGGAACGCCGTAGTTGCAGCAATCACTTGTCGCGTCGTCTCTCAGACGGCCAGGCAACGGTCGGTTTGCCAACCGGTGACAATGGGTGATGCAGCCGGAGAGCCACCTGGAAATGAAAGCCTTGGCGAGGGCCTTCCCATGGTTCACAGGGCCAAAGTTCACGAAAAGTTGTGACGTCTTCCAGAAACTCAGTCCACATAAAACTTCAGCGCTCTAGCCACATCCAGCGAGTGCAAAGTCCTCTCGGCCGGCGACGAAGGTGCCGGAAAAAAACACAGGCAACACCAAGGGCTTGTTTAAATGAAAGTCTGACGGCACCTTGGGCATAAAGGAGGGTTGGTCCGCAGCACCACCCTTGTGTCGAGAAAAGTCAAATAAGTTGGCTTACAGGACAGGGCCTGAATCTCACCCACTCATCGTACAGATGTGATTGCCACGAAGAAAAGCCGTCTTCCACGATAAGAACTGGATGGAGGGCCCATGAGCCTAGTCAGCACGACATTGAGCTTCCAGGCCGTGGCCGGAGCCTTCACCGGCGGGAACGAACAGAACAGACCTTTAACAAGCTGCTTAACCAGACGGTGTGACCATAACGACGACCGTCCCGGAGAGCTGGTGTAGCGGGAGATGGCCACCAGATGCACTTTGGAGGTATGGGCCAGTCCTACTTTGGCCAACAACAGCAAATACGGCAGCACCTGCGGAGCCGTGACTCGTAGAGGGTCGATCAGTGTACGGCACCAAATGGTGAACCTCGTCCATTTATGTCCGTAGCATTTAAGGAGTAGATGCCCTGGCAAGCACCTCCTTGCAATCCGCTGGGAGGTTGTAACATCCAAACGAACGCTGCAGGAGCCAGGCCATCAGGTTCAGCGATCCAGGTTCGTAATGCAGAATTGCGCTTCCTTCTCTGGCTAGAAGATCTGCTGTTCGGGAGAATTCTCATAAATGTGCCAATTCCCTTCACCTTAGAGACCCCCAGCAACTTTGCTGGATTTTTGAGGACTTTCCCACTCTCTGGTGTGTTTTGAAACATGTTTTACTCTTGTTCTTTTGGTTATAGAGTTTAACCAACTCCTTAGGCATCATCTTTTCATTTGTGTCACACAGCAGCCTTAGTACAGTGGCACCGGGAAGCCTTTTTAGGCTTTCCCAGGGTTTAAATACCTTCTCTGGGATAAACTACCGTTTCCCAGAGTAAGTAAAGTGAAATTGACTTTACTAGTCTTTTAAAAATCTTAGACCCAGCACACCCTATTTTACAATAGAGTGCTGGAGGGGTTACTTAGTATCCCGTGTCTATATACTGATATAGCAGTCAAATGCTACCCTTTCCTCTCAGAATGGAACAAACTACCATAATTTTTCCCGACCACAAACTATTCGTAGCTCCGGTAGCGTTAAAATCGTGGGAGCCATGAATGTCAAGATGGCGTCTCAGCCCCCTCTGTAAAAACAGGTCCCGGTCTTCTTTTCTCGCCATTTCCTTTTGGAAAGGTCCTTCTAGAGTTTTGCTCTGCAAGCCAAACCAGGTTTGGTCTCTTTGTTCATTCGCCCGAGTGTCTGGGGTGGGCAGGAAGTGAGGGAGGTGCCCGAAACTCCCTGTACTTAGTCTCCTAGGAGACCCAAATGCACTCTGTGGTGATTGGCTGGCTGGCTGGCTGTCCGGCAAGGACAGCCACCCTGCTGGGTCAGTGACAGCTAGGCTGGAATGAATGGGAGAACTGAATAAAAGGAGATTCTCTTGGCTTGGAAGGCAGAGTCGACCACTGGAACAAAATAACCGAAGACGAGCTTGAAGAGGACAGCTGCTGCAACTCCTGGACCGTTGGCAATTCGGACCTGCAGCAGGGCTTCACCGGGCAAACCAAATTCACCTCGACAGAGAAGCCCTGCAAGGATGACTTCTCCCTTTGAGTTGGTGGGACCAATCAACTCAACAGCAAGCAAGGTTGCATCTTCCTCAGAGTGCTGCTGGAAACCGAAAAACCAGGGAGGGACACCAGCTTGTGTGCGTTACTTACAGCCACCGGAATTGATGCCAGCTTTTTCGACCAGTCCCAGTGCAGGAGCCGCTAGACGTCCTGCCTCTTGTCTCCACGACTGAGACACAGGAACAGCGAGATCTGCAGAATCTGCCAGGAACAGAAGTCATCAACTGCATCTTTTTCTTCATTGAAAGGTACTGTGAAACGAGGCAGAGTACTTACCTCTTGCGGTGAAGGTGCTTGAAACTTTTGCAACTTGCAGGCCTAATACGCTCGTGACCCAACATATGATTCTTCTTTTTACAAACTACTTGCAAGAACTTGTGTAGACTTTACTGTTTACTTACCAGAACCGCTTTATCCTATCCAAGACTTTAGCCCATTGACTTTGGCCTAACCTATTGTATTGCATCGACTCTTCTGGTGAACTCAAAGTATATGCACTAAGAATAATTGTAACCTTTCATGTACTAATCTTCTCCTTTTACTCCTCTTGAAAAGTATTCTGAAATAGTATTGAAGTATATTTGTGTGTGATTATATTGCCTCCTTCTAATAAATATTTTATAACTGAAATTAATAAGTATTTATCAAAGAATCCTTCAGTGTAAGAGTTTACTTGAACACTCAGGATTGTAGACCTCTGTAACATCATTACTGCTCACTTTCCACTCTTGAGATAAGCCTGGCTGCTCAGCTCTGCTACCAAAAACTGTAGTACAGACTTATTAGGTTTAGTAAGCAAACCAACCAAAGGTTGGTTTGCTTACACCTGTAGCCCTAGTTGTGTGTACTGGTCCCAAAGGGTACTGCATACAAACTCTGCCTAACACGGGCTTTGAATTGGTAGTGCTTCCCTTGCACCACGAAACGCAGGAACTTGCGGTGCCCCATGGGGATGTGGAAGTATGCATCGTCTAAGTCCAGCGACGACAGGAAGTCCCCCTCTACCAGCTGCCTCAGCACATGCTGAAGAGTGACCATGCAGAATTTTTGGGACTTTATGTACTTGTTCAGTCGACGAAGGTTGAAAATGGGCCTCCAGCCCCCGGTCGTCTTTCCAATGAGAAAGTACATTAAGTACACTCAGGAGCCCCAGAGCCTCTTTGGTACAAGCTCTATCGCACCTTTCTTCAGCATGGCAAGCACAGCAACAGCTGAGGGACGTTTTCCTGCCGGGCCACTGGTGGTATTCTGGGACACTTCCGTTGAAATGCGAGGCTGTGTCCGTGGGTGAGAGCGTCCAACACCCAACGGTCGGTGGAGATGGTCTTCCAAACGCTGACGAAGTTCGCCAGCCGGCCTCCCACCGGGGTGCACGGTTGGGGGCTCGACGCCACGGCCGGTTTAATCCTGCTTGGACGTTGAAGGGCCACCTTGGGGACCCTGGCGACGTCGTCCTCTGAAAGACTTGGAGCAGCCAGTGTTCGTCTCCTGGCCGAAGAGCGGGAGGGTTGGTGGTATGAAGAGGATCCCCGCCAAACCCCTTGGAGGATCCTTGGGACTTCCTGCCTGAGGTCCGAAAGGACGGCTTCCGTTGCTGAAGAGTGCCCAAAGCATGTGCAGTCTCCATGTCCGTCTTTATGGTTGGAGAAACTCATCCACAGCCTTCCCGAACAAATTGTCCCAGTCGAAGGGCATGTCCCACACCTTCAACTTACATTCTGCCTAAAGTTGGTGGCCTTGAGCCAGCCACGACGAAGGCAAGAGCTGTTGCCCATTTTACGGAATCCCGCATCAGCAATGTACATGGCCACCGTGATGGCATGATCTGACGCCACCTCGCCTTCCTGCAGGATCTCCAACGCTTCCAACCTCTTGTCGGGATGGGAGCGATCTTGAACCACAACTCCCAGTTGTAACGAGCCACGATGGTGAGGGCGTTGATGGCCTTCATGGTAGTCGCTGCTGAATAGATGAGCCGTCGTCCAATGGCATCTAACTTCTTGCCCTCGCTGTCCGGTGGGGTGGCAGCCGCTTTGGCCGAACCACCAGAGGACTTCTTCCAGGCTGCCGCAGACACTACAGAATCCAGGGAAGGCCAGGCCCATGAGCACTTAGGTGCGGAGTCCAGCACCCTGTACCTCGAGGCAATCCCTCTTCGCCGGAGCCGTGGAAGGGTTCTTCATGAGCGCCAAACCCTCGTCCCAAATGTCATCCAGGAGTGGGACCGAGAGGATGGTCTTCCTCTTCGCTGATATAAGCCCTCCTTTTCCTCCATAGCAAGCTGGAAAAGTTCCGACGCCCTAGAAATCATTGAGTGGAACAAGCAATCTCGTCCGGCAGCTAAGATCTGGGTGGTGTTGACGGGAGGTCCCCTAAACCGCCGTTGTCGTCCGTGCCTGGATCCGTCTCATCCCTTGGGGGTCGGGGGGGCTGGGGGTTTGGAGGGGCGAAGTGTGGAGAGGAGGTGGAGGGTGCACTTTTCTTGGCCGGGGTACCCCAGTGGGGGTGTCAGCCGTCGCTGCAGGCAGGGCCACTGGCGCGATAAGCATCCTCGTCTGGATCTCTGATACCAGCGTATGCAGTGCCAAAAGGATGTCCACTGAGAGGTCTCAAGGAGGTACCGGAGGTGGGGTGGCAGCTGAGGTGCAGACGGAATGCGTCACTGGGGCACTGGCTGGGAGCCCAGGCCATCGTCGCCTTGCTGCTCTTCGACGACGGCGAGTACACCGTCAAGGCTCTCGTCCTAGGGCCTGCTTCCTACGTTTCCCTCCTCCTGTATGGTTTGCAGACCTGTGAGCTCCTCCTCAGATGAGATATCCGTACCCTGGAGGGCCACCGCACCCCCCCTTTTTGTTTCCAGCGGTGAAGGTCCCGAGGAGACGACTGGCATCTTCTCTGGGGTCTTCTCAATGGTACGGAACGCAACCTCCCTCCTGGGAGGAAGGGACACCCTGGCCTTAGAGGTTGTGGTCCTGCGGGGTTGTCAAGGCAGCCTTCGCCAGAGACGCTGCCACCCCCTCGATGGAAGGCTGGATGTTCGGTGGGTGCACCTGGGACTTCACGGTCAGAGCCAGAGCCTTGTCCTGCTTGACCTTCTCCTTAGGGGGAGGGTCCGAGTCCCACTCCCCCTTGGATTTCTCCGGTATGACGGACTTGGGCCACTCCTTGAGCTTGCCTGCATGGTCCGACTTCCTCTTGGCCGCAGATCCTGAGCGTTGACTGGTGACGGAGGCTGGAGATGTCGAACGCGCCCTGACTGCGGAGGAGCCCATCGTAATGGCGCTCCCGGTGGCAGTGGGCACGGTGCGTAGCCTTCTGTACGACCCCTGTGGGAGGGGCACCCTCAAAGGACTTAGAAGCCTGCTCAGCCTTCTTGGAACCTGGAGAGGCATGGTGCAGGGACCCACCCAGAGCAGAGGCTTTGGCCTGTAGCCACTCGTTCAGCCGCCTGTGCCGATCCTTCATCTTGCGAGGGACTATCTCCTGGCAAAACACACAATCCTCCTCCTTGTGCGGGTACAGGCAATAGAGGCACTCGGAATGCTGGTCGTCCGAAAAGACATTCTGCCAGCCGCAGCAAATCCTGAACAGGGGAGTTGAATCCTTTTCCTCCGACATGGTCCACGCGGCATAGGCCTGAGAATCTTCTGGAAGCCTCCATGAAGAAACTAGCCGAAATCCATAATATGGGTCCCCGTTAATTGGAAGGTTAATCGATGGAGCACAAGGCATGAACGACTGTCAAAAAACGCAATAAAAGCTCGAGAGCTAAACACGAGAACTCCCAACACTTGAACGTGCGGTAAAAATCTGAAGGAGAGGTCTCAAGGAGGAGGCTTAGTTAGAGGGCAGTCATTGGCAGGGGGCAGTATGACCCAGAGCTCAGTGATTGTTAGGAGAAAGACAGTTCAGAAATGAAACAGTTTTTTTCTTTACCGAGGATTCCCAGCCTGACGACAGGGAATAATCATGAGCATATGAATCCATACCAGACCCCATGCTGGAGAAAGGATATTTGACCTAATCTACAGTAATAAAACATGTATTAAAGTTACTGTCAGATGGAAGCATCGAGTTGAGGAAACACTAAAAACTGATGTCAAAAAGGCAACCTTGAGAAAAGAAAGCATTATAAGTTAAGCACGAGAAATTAGTGAACAGTTTTTGGGATGCTAGAGCACAAGATGGAGGAATATAATTGCTCAATTTATAAGAACACAAATAATTTGAACATACTTTGCCTGTCTGGACGCACATGGTTTGCAATCAAGCGGACCTGGTACTCTGTTAAGAAGTTGGAGAGAAACATAAGTTAGGTGGCCTTTCATCAGTGACATGAACAATTGTAAGATGTAGATTTTGGTGCAATAGGAATTCCATATACAAAATAGTAATCACAATACATGTTTACATAACTTCTTGGGGTTTTATTGCTGCAAACAGCGACTGGGGTGCATTTGACAAATGCAATATTGTGCCAGCTGATAACAGAAAATAAACATGCAACATTTTTTTGTTGATGTTAAAGTTCTTCTTAGTTTTAGATCCCTTACTCCTATCCCAAACTTTCAAAAGTTCAAGAATTTCAGTTTCATTCTCTGATGTGGCAAATAATTCCCCTAAACTGACGATATGAGGGTTTTACTAGAACATCACTGGTGTGGGGTTTAAAGAGGCCAATTGTTTTTGAGGACCACTACTAGTGTAGTGTTCCGAGAAGCCAATCTTGGTGGACCTGCAATGGTTTACCACAAAAGTCTCTTGGTAATGAGGCGGAGTAAGGCTTAGAATACATAGATTAGGGGCGTGGTGAACACATAATTAACATACACAAATGGTAGTGTTGCATGGTTAGGCACCTGACCCAGTCAAGAGTGGATGGGGACTGTTAGGTAAGAATTGATGCAGTCCAACTGGTGTGGGACTACACAAGACATCTATTGGTATTGGGTATACCACCTTTTAATATAGGTCTGTACTACACACGTTGGTAGTGTGACAGAGCAGCCAGGCTCATCTTAAAATACACAGAGATATTAAAGCATTCTTTAAAAAGCAGCAACTGATAGTAACATTAATCCCAAATTAGGATTCAATTAAAAACAAAATAAAGCAGGTGAGTAATTATTTCATAAGTTATACATTTTCCAGCACACTGAGGGACGTCATTTGAGGTCAGTAATAACACTTATTTTGTATCATCTTTACAGTATCGAGTTAGAAGGTAGGGAAATGTTAGTTAAATCAGAGCACGCTGGTATTCTAGACAAAACGATTCTCCCAGAGGGATGCAAGCAGCCTTATCAGAGCAATGATAGTGTTCAACAATTAGAACCTGTAAGGTAATAAGCACTGCCAAAGCCAATAGGTTACGAAAAGGGCCTATAGGGAGCCAGAACAGCAAAAGTCAACGGGCCAGTTCAAAGTGCTGCTGTTCTCTTAGAAAATATTGTAGTAGTTCAAATAGAAAATCACAGCAACTCAACAGGAGTCACCTTGAAGAAGCACAATCTGCAAGTCTAGTGCAAGTGTGTGGAGGTCAAATCTAAAGGTGGTAAATTAGAACTCCCCAAGGTAGAAAGCGCCCCAAATGGTTGATGTACCCCAACTCCAAAGTACCTGTGAACTGAAGAATTTGTTCCAGCTGGAAGCATTCTTGTTGCAGTGCAGCAGAGTGTTAGGGAGAATTCTCATTTATGTGGTCATTCCCTTCAACCTTAAGAGACCCACAGCTCTTTTGCTGAACTTTAGTACTTTTTAATTTCAACCCTGGAGTGAGACCTTTTTCGCTGTCAAGCAAGATTGTAGGCAGTACCCTTTGGGTGCACTACAACAACCTTGACCTCCTGGCAATAGGAACCCAACCGTTGGTATAAATCTGTACTACACAGGTTGGTAGTGTGGCTGAGAAGCCAAGCTCATCTCAAGAGCGGTTGATTTGAGCAGTAGGGTGGTTACACAGAGTTTCACAGTGACAAGTATCCAAATAAACAACACAGGAGTAAGCCTTCTTCAGAAGGGGCAATATAATAGTTACACAAATACACTGCAAAATACACACCTAGTTTCTCTGAATCAGCAAGTACCCATTTGGGATGGCACACAGACACTTCCTACACCCTCAGGTGACTTAAATAGTTAGGACACTGGACATTCATACATCACTGGTACACGTAGAGCAATACTGAAGTTGGTTTCAAAGAAAAGAATAAGACTAAAGATCACACAAATATTCTGAAGCAGTTAAGTACTTTAGAACCCCCCAATGAAAAGTAAGTTCACACTTTCCTGGAAGGAAGGTAAAAAGACAAAATCAGAGGGGAGACGAGTCATTCAGGGAGCCAGGCCAGCCAATGTCAATTGGGCAAAAGTTTAGGTGAGCTGAAGCACTTCTTACAGGCAAGTAAAAGTCTTGCAGTATGTTTTAGAAGTCTTTGTAGAAAAAGTAGAATCAATTAGGGCCACAAGCTTGGAGTCTTGGGAGAAGTAGAAGATGCAAGCAACTCTACAGAAGCAACCAAGACAAGTCTCAAATGAGAACAAGTAAGGCGACAAGAGGCGAGTTCTCTTGGACTGCACAGTACCTTTGGTTTGAAGAAATGGTTCCAGCTGGCTTCTGTTCCTGTGTGGCTCTGCAGATCCTTTTGTTCCTGGGCCTCAGTCGTGGGGACAAGAGGGAGGACATCTGGGGACTCCTCAAACACAACGGAACGGTCAGCAACAGCCAAACTTCAATTCAGTGGCACTTCAGTGTTTCAGCTCCTCGTGTCTGGCAGCCATTAACACTGCGGTT